>NC_079317.1:7550681-7853712 GCF_029931775.1 Euleptes europaea
TACAATCACCTCTCCTTCCCCTCCCCACAATAGACACCCTGCGAGGTAGGTGGGCTTGAGAGAGCTGTGACTAGCCCAAGGTCACCCAGTTGGCTTCATGTGTAGCAGTGGGAAAAGCAACCCGGTTCTCCAGATTAGCCTCCGCCGCTCATGTGGAGGAGTGGGGAATCAAACCGGGTTCTTTGGATCGGAGTCCACCGCTCCAAACCACCGCTCTTAACCACTACACCACGCTGGCTCTCTGAAGAAGAAGAAAACAGTCATAAAAGGGCATTATCAATTGGGATCACATCAGTGAGGAAGGAGGGGGGTTAATGCTCCCCTCCCCAGCATTTTCTCTGTTAGAGATGGCCTTCTTACACTGTTTTCAGCCCTGGAAGGGAAAAAAAAAGTCTCAATGTGGGCACCTGCCTTTTTTCCTTACTTGGTCTAATATTTAAACAGCATGCTGGAGGTAAAAGAGATAAAAACTTGCTTTTGCAATAGAGCAGCCCTGAACTATATGGATTATCTTGGCCTGTTGGTTTGGGTACCCAGCTCTGGGCACACAAATGCTGGAAGATTTGGGGGATGGTGTTGGGGAGGATGAAGTTTCAGGAGAATGTGATGTCACTTCTGGGTGACACTCTAGGAATTTCCCCTAATCTCTATGATAACTACTATAAAGACTAGGGGAATGTTCTAGAGTATACAGAGTATACTCTTTACAATGTGGCTGGGGTTGCCAGCTCTGGTTTGGGAAATACCTGGAGACTGTTCAGCAGTCGTAGATGGGTGTCTAGATCTAGGACAGCTAGATTCAAGTCCAGTCGCACCAGCGTGGGGTAGTGGTTTAGAGCAGTGGACTCTAATCTGGAGAACTGGGTTTGATTCCCCACTCCTCTAAATGAGCGGCCGACTCTAACCTGACGAACCGGGTTAGTTTCCCCACTCCTCCACATGACGCCAGCTGGGTGACGCTGGGCTAGTCACAGTTCTCTTAGAGCTCTCTCAGCCTCACCTACCTCACAAGGTGTCTGTTGTGGGGAGAGGAAGGGAAGGCGATTGTAAGCTGGTTTGATTCTCCTTAAAAGTTAGAAAAAATCAGCATATAAAAACCAACTCCTCCTCTTCCTCTTCCTCTTCTTCTTCGCCAACAAGATTTTGGGGCTCTAAGCTTTTGAGAGTTCAAGCTCCCTTTGCCTTTTTGGTCTCTAAGGTGCCGCTGGACTCCAATCTAGCTCCTCCACTGCAAATCAAAAAGGCTACCTTCTGAAACGATCGCCTTAGGACAGCACTGTATCTCTGGTTACCTGTGAGGTGGATGCATGTTTTAACCAGAGTTAATTTTCACAGCTGCAACACAAGCCAGGATTCTTAACCAGGGTTTTATCCTGGCAGGATCCTGTCGGCAGAAGGAAAGCTAGCTCTAGTGAAGCCACATGCCTGCCTTTGAAAGTCATGGCTAACCAGAGTTAATTAAGTCATCGCTTCTTGTCAGTGCTTTGTGTGAGAAGGCTGGGAGAAGAGGGAAAAGACAGGTATATATATATAAAAAAACCAAATCAGTGGGTTATAGGTCAAATCAAGGCTGAACTGACCCTAGAAGCTAAAACGGCTACACTGAGGCCATTGTACTTTGGTCACATTATGAGAAGACAAGGCTCACCGACAAAGACAATCATGCTAGGAAAAGTTGAAGGCAGCAGGGAAAGAGGAAGACCCAACAAGAGATGGATTGACTCTATAAAGGAAGCCACGGCCCTCAGTTTGCAAGAGCTGAGCAAGGCTGTTAAGGATAGGATGTTTTGGAGGACATTGATTCATAGGAGGACATTGATTCAAAGGAAGCCACGGCCCTCAGTTTGCAAGAGCTGAGCAAGGCTGTTAATGATAGGATGTTTTGGAGGACATTGATTCATAGGGTCACCATAAGTCGGAAGCGACTTGATGGCACAACACACACATGCACACACACACACACATACACAAGCCCCGTACAATCCTGGTGTGTGCACATTGGAAAAAAAACATGGTTCAAGGGGATGTCTGGATGGACCCCAAGGGGTTATGCTTGACAGAAAAGGTGGGTTTTCAAGAAGGAAACGGAAAAGCCAGATCATAAGAATATAAGAAAGGCCCTGCTGGATCAGACCAAGGTCCATCAAGTCCAGCAGTCTGTTCACACAGTGGCCAACCAGGCGCCTCTAGGAACCCCACAAGCAATATCCAACTGTGTTAGATATTGTGCTCTTGTAATCATTCGGCTCCTGGTTGTGTTGTCTGAACATGGGAAAAATTCGGCCAACAAATGATGATAGTGCAGTGAGAGAACGGTAATGAGTGATATCCAACGTGCGAACAGAATGCTGGACTTGATAGGCCTTTGGTCTGATCCAGCATGGCCCTTTTTATGTTCTTATGCTTAACTGGTCTGGACTGAGAGCCAGAGAGAGGTGTGCATTCTATCCCAACTTCCTTTTTGAGATATAAGGACAGACAAGGGTTGCGAGAGGGTCAGATCCCCTCGCAGATAACATTTTCTTCTCCTCTCCAGCAAACGTTGCATACGAGTTCATAGCAAAGCCCACTCCGGCCTTTCAGCTCTGAAGCAAGCCACAAATCATAAAATACAAGCCTTTCTCTCTCCAAACCTCAGACTGATCGCATGCCTGCCCCGTCTTCAGAACGGACCGGAAAGGAAAGGCTGCTTTGCGTTGGGAACTTGCTATTGTCTTTTGTGGCACAAAATCTCATCTGCCTTGGCCCTTGTTTCAGCAGGAAGGGGGGGATCTGTGCTATTAAACAGCACCATGGTTGGGTCAAGATCTGTAAAGCCTTTCTGTCACATCCCTCGCTGGCTTTGATTCCAGCGGAAAGCTAGCCGGGCAGGCAGCAAAGGGGTGCATTTCCTTTCCTTGGTAGAAGGGAGGCAGCCTTGACTTAAGCAAAGCTCATTCTGGGCGATGATTCCAAATGCACGGTAGGCAGAAGTTAAAAGGAAGTGCTTCCTTTTTTAGGGTTTTTTAAACTATATCCCTTAATCCCAGGCAATGATTGACAATCATGATTTAGAGCACGGGGTCCCCCTCTCTAATCCACCGAGTTTGATGTTCTGTGCGTCTCTCGCGTGGCTGTATTCAAGTCCGACAAAACGGGGGCCGGAGCAATTGATGCCCGCCGCATTGCTGAGATACTTTTCTGGACCGGGAGTCTATTTACAGATTAGTATCGTACACAGTATCCCTCGTCGGAGCCATTAAGGAAAAACAAAAAAAAAACCAAACAGGCAGGGGTGTAATTTAAGGACTTCCAACAAAACAAAACCCGCATTTACAATTAAAATGTCCCTGGCTGGGTATGAGGAATACCAATCAGAGGGAGAATTTTTTTAAACATAATTTAAATCGGCACAAAGAGAGAGACAACACGCGTGATGATAGGAATCTTGATGTGATACTTGCAACCTAGAATCCAGACCCCCCCCAGTAACTATGGACGATTATAGTGACATGGTTTGCTGGAGTTGTGGTACTTTCAAGAAGTGTATTTTAAAGAACAGTACGGGCTCAATACGGGTTTCCACCAAATGTTCAAGGTCAAATAGGAGAGCCAGTGTGGTGTAGTGGTTAGAGCAGGGGTGGGGAACCCTTTCTCTGCCAAGGGCTATTTAGATTATCAACTTAAAAATTAGCCTGCTATATTTCTTCAAACATTTAGCTAAGAGGCACGACCGGAGACGGCTCCAAGGGTCTGCCACGTAGTTTCTCCACGGCCTGGTTGGGAAAGGGTTAACACAGTTTCTTGGCAGGTCCTAGCAGCTCCATAGCTAACGACTCTTCTGCAAGGGGAAAAAAGGTTCCTTTTCTCGGCAAAACAAACACACATCTGCCTTGAATAGCGGCTATTCTTGTCTGCGGGAGGGGGCGGATCGCCAGTCCTAGATCCTTATGAGCTAGAGATCTGCCAGGACCCACGAAGGGCCAGACCAAATGATTTCATGGGCCTTAAATGGCCCCCGGGCCTGATGTTCCCCACCCCTGGGTTAGAGTGTCAGACCAGGAACTGGGAGACTCAGGTTCGAATCCCTGCTCTGCCACAGAAGCTCACTAGGTAACCTTGGGCCAGTCACATATTCTCTGCCTCACACTCTGTCAGCCTAACCTACCTCACAGGGTTGTTGTGAGGATAAAATGGAGAAGATGATGTAAGCCACTTTGGGTCCCCTTTGGGAAGAAAATCGGGTTATAAATGAAGTAAGTAAATAAATAAGTAAATATTGTTTCTGATCAGGGAACGTAACATATTTAAATACTAGTTTCTTGTGGGTCAGACTGTTTTAAAGTTATTTTAATGTTATTTTATGATATTTTATATTATTTTAATGTTTTGTATGGTGGATTGTGATGGCCTTCGGCGCAGACAATAAACTTTATCACTTAAGTAAATAAATAATAAAATGTCATTTAGGTCTTTTACGGATGGCCGTTTCCCTCGCCGTCACTCCTCCAATGACTTGGGGTCTTTGTTTGGATTATAGATGCAGTTTCCAACCGTCAGAGGTCGCCTCGCTCTCCCCCTGCATTTCCCCGTGTTTTGCCCACATTTTCAAATCGAAGATAAAACAGGCCCCTCAAAATGCGGGCAAAACGTGGGGGAAACGCAGGAGAGGAGAGCGAGGTGTGACCTCTGACAGCTGGAAATGGCGTGCATAATCCAAACAAAGACCGGAAGTTGTCAGAGGGGGGACGGTGAGCAAAAGAGCCATCCATAAAAGACCTTAGACAGAAGAGATGCCAAACCGGAGTAAAGAAAGGCCCTCGGTAACATTCGTTTAAGAATACAGGTGAGGCGACATCGGTTTGTTTTACATCAGTGGTTCCCAACCTTTTTTTGACCAGGGACCACTAGGACTTTTTTGTTCGGTGCAGGGACCCCAGGTTCAAAATAAAAATTCTGAGAATTTGAAAATAAACTTTAATCATAACTGTCAGTTAAACATTACACTTAGAATAATATTTGAATATATATTTTTATAATAGAGAACTTTTAATTGAAAATATTAATTTATTATCGGTTTATAACTTTGTTTCGCGGACCTTAATTTAGTTCTCGCGGACCCCTGGGGGTCCATGGACCCCTGGTTGGGAACCAGTGTTTTACATAGTCAGCATCTTTAAAGATCCTCTTGGCTTTGAAAGGAAAAACTACCAGCCAGGCATTTGAGAATATAAGAACGTCAGAAAAGCCCTGATGGATCAGACCGAGGCCCATCAAGCCCAGCAGTCTGTTCGCACAAGGTGCCTCTAGGAAGCCCACAAGCAAGATGACAAGCGATGCTGTAGCATGGATGCTTTCCCAGCAAAGGCCGAGGGTGAACTGAGACCTTAAATAGGCTTGTGAGGAGGGGGAGATAGAGGCCCCGCCCAACCAGGAGCAGGCTATTGGCTCTTATAGGTGCCACTCCTGGTTATGGAGGTGAGAGCTGAGATGGGGTTGATGTCGTTCAGGTCCATGGACAGGGTTGCCAGCTCCTGGTTGGGGAATACCTGGGGGGTGGCGGAGCCTGAGGAGGGCGGGGCTTGGAGAGGGGAGGGACTTCAATGCCATAGAGTCCAATTGCCAAAGTGGCCATTTTCTCTAGGGGAACTGATCGCTATCAGCTGGAGATCAGTGGTAATAGCGGGATATCGCCAGCCACCACTTGGAGGTTAGCGAGGCAATTCCTAAAGGGTGGTGAAGGATGTGATGTCAGTTTCAAGCAGAGGGGTGATGGATGTGACATCACTTCTGGGTGACGCCCTAGGCATAGCAGTTCCTAGAGCATCACTGGAGATGCCATCCCGCCAGTGGCGTTGGGGAATTGATAACAGGGGTGGGAGACTGCAAATGGTAAGCCTAACCACACTGTCCTTCAGTGTCGCTCCTCTGAAGATGCCAGCCACAGCTGCAGGCGAAACGTCAGGAAAGAAAATACCAAGACCACGGTCACACAGCCCGGATAACCCACAAGAACCAATGAACTCTGACCGTGAACGCCTTCGACAATATTCCTAACCACACTGGTTCTGTGTTTTATTATTATTATTTTTTAACCCAGGCAATTATGCATAGGCAATTATCCACTTTCTATTAGCGGCTTCACAGAATTCCCCTAACGTTGCTTCAAACAGGACTGAAAGGGACATTTAGCTCAAAATATTCTTGCCGCTCTAATTGCATTTGATTTTTACAGATTACATCATTGAGAAGGAAAGGATTTTAATCTCCAGCGGGTTTGTCTCGGCAACTGAGACGCCGTATCAACTCCGCTAAGAACAGCTGGATGAGAAATTACAACGGTATCTGTTCTCCACTCTTCAAGCTGCTGAGCGAGATCGGTTGATAACGGAAATTAATCTAAGGAGAAGCCATTTTGATGAGCGGGAGACAAAAAACCCCACAAAGTCTCATCCATCGGGTTGCCAACCTCCAGGTGGTGGCTGGAGATTTCCTGGGATTGCAACTGATCTCCGTGTGACAGAGATTGGATCCCCTGGAGAAAATGGCTGCTTTGGAAGGTGGACTCTATGGCATTATACTCCACTTAAGTCCCTCCCCTCCCCAAACCCCGCCCTTCTCAAGCTCCACCCCCAAAATCTCCAGGTATTTCCCAACCCAGAGCTGGCAACCCCGGTCATCCATCTGCGATGGGAGCTGACATGTTTTCTACATGCTTCTGACTGTGAAGGGCTGGTTTTGTGGATCGGTCCCAAGGATCATCTAGTCCACCGTCCTGTTTTGATCAGCAGCTGGCCAGTGGCTAAGCCACGCCCCCATGAATTGCTTGAATTTCTTTGTGTGAAAGCCATCTAAGCTAGGGTTGCCAACCTCCAGGTGGTGCCTGGCGATCTCCCGGAATTACAAACAATCTCCCAACGAGAGAGATCAGTTCCCCTGGAGAAAATGGCTG
The DNA here is from genome assembly GCF_029931775.1 of Euleptes europaea. Classification (NCBI taxonomy): domain Eukaryota; kingdom Metazoa; phylum Chordata; class Lepidosauria; order Squamata; family Sphaerodactylidae; genus Euleptes; species Euleptes europaea. The sequence goes on from NC_079317.1 coordinate 7,557,613, forward strand.
CTGTGGAAGGTAGACTCTATGGCATTATACCGTGCCGAAGCCCCTCCCTTCCCAAATCCTGCCATTCCCTAGGTTCCACCCCCCAAACCTCCAGGCATTTCAACAAGAGTCACCACCTAAATTGTTGCGTTTGGATGACCTCCAAGTGCCCACCAACGCAAGAGTCTCCATTTCTCTCCATTCCATCTGTCATGGGTTCTGCTCAAGCCTTGATGGAGGTCCACCTTGGCTGTGAACTTCTGAAAGTCCTAACTATCACTAAGGGACCTGGGGGGTGATTTTTGTAGCCCTTACGTTTAAGAGAGGATTACCTACATGGGGTGAGAATATTGACCTCGGTGGCCCTGTGCAGAGGATCAAAAGCTGCGCATGATCAACCCATGGGGAGGAGAAGCAGGATCATGTCCACTTGCCCCTGTTGACATATGTTGATTGGCTCATCTGCACGTAGCTCATCATAGAAACATAAAAACATAGAGCTGGAAGGACCCTTCAGGGTCATCTAGTCCACCCGCCTGCACAACGCAGGGAATTCACAACTACCTCATGCAGAAGGCTTCTTGGGAAAGGTGGGTTTGGAAACAAGGAGGGGTGGGGATCCAGACATTTTTGTTTTCATTTTGCTGTCAGGTCACAACTGACTTCTAGTGGTGACCCTAGTAGAGTTTTCAAAGCAAGAGACGTTCAGAGGGGGTTTGCCATTGCCTGCCTCTATGTCACGCCCCTGGTATTCCTTGGAGGTCTCCCATCCAAACACTTGCCAGGGTCACTACTGAGAGTGTGCCCCTGGCCCAAGTTCACCCAGCAAGCTTCCATGGCAGAGTGGGGATTCAAACCAGGGTTTCACAGGTCCTAGTCCAACACTTTAACCACCACACCGCGCTGGCTCTCCGAATCCAGGCATAAGTGGCAGCAGAGGAGAAAGGAAAGGCCTGTAAAATTATGCAGTTTGGAGTGAATGGACAGGGAGAAGCTTTTCTCCCGCTCTCATAGTACTAGAAAGTGGGGTCATCTGCTGAAGCTAGAGGGTGAGAGATGCAAAAGGAAATATTTCTTTACACAGCGCATAGTTAAATTGTGGAACTCCCTGCCCCAGGATGTAGTGATGGCTGCCAACTTGGAAGGCTTTAAGAAGGGAGTGGACATGTTCATGGAGGAGAAAGCTATTCATGGCTACTAGTAAAAATGTATACTAGTCATGATGCAAACTTATTCTCTCCAGGATCAGAGGAGCATGTCGAATATATTAGGTGCTATGAAACACAGGCAGGATGGTGCTGCTGCAGTCGTCTTGCTTGTGGGCTTCCTAGAGGCACCTGGTTGGCCACTGTGTGGACAGACTGCTGGACTTGATGGACCTTGGTCTGATCCAGCAGGGCTTTTCTTATGTTCTGATGTTCTTAATGGAATCGGTTAAGGGAGCCAGGAAACCTTGGACATCTGAAGGTGGTGGAGATGGATGAATGAACTACTAGCACTGGGATTATGACAGCAGAGAGAGGGGTGTGTGCGAATCCAGAGAGAATTCTTCGGGAGAAGCTCTTGTGCTGGTGGAAGGCTCTTTGTGCCACTGTAAGCAGAACAGATCAACAGGGTCCGGTCCAATACCCTGGACCCTAAGGCCATTTATGCGGGGTCGATTCTGCTCCTTGCTCAATGCCTATGCAAGAGGAGAAAGTAAAACAAATGCCACCCCCCACCCGCCTGCTCCTTCGTTCCTTCGTTTGCATAGCCATCAGCAATCATCGTTTGCATAGCTAAGCCGTGGCTCGGATTCTGCACGCTTCCCTCAGTGAATGCTTGGACGCGGGGGCGGAGCAAACACAAAAGGTCGCGTTGAAGGGGCTCTGAAGAAATGTGAAGCAGGTATGTGCCGGCTTCACAGTGACGTGTTCAGCTTGAAGAAATTAAAAAATATATATGAGGGGCACTCCAGCCTGGAATGTGCTGCTAATCACCAAGCATAAATGGCCGAAGAACAGGTGGCCGGTTGTCACCATGTTTAAAAAACAACTTGGGGCCTCTGTTGCCGTAAGACTCAGCGAGAGGGGGAAAAACAATTTCCTAGAGAGGAGCACAAAAAGCATCTTCTCGTGCCTGCTTTGGCAAAGCGGCTGTCCTACTTTTGGGAAAGCGTCCCTTGTAGACGGAGCCACTGCTGGAACCGACCTCAGATGCAAAATCTGCTCTGTAGCGCGTTCTGCATTCCACGTTCCCTCTGGATACACTTGCCCCCTGTCAACGCCAGCCAGAGCCGGGCCAGGAATGCATCCTTGGCACCGGGCGGCAGCCGCCCCTAAGAGCTGGCTGGAGAGGCGTCTCCGGCGGGAAAGGGAGCCACGGCAAAGCTTGCTCGCCAACTGGTCGCCGTCTCCGCCTCGCAGATTGAGTGTTCACGGATCGCCCCAGCAGAGAGAGGCAGCCGGCCTTCTGGGCAACTGGAAGCTTTTGAAAGCTCAGAGCCTGGGAACAGGCTTTCCAGAGCCAGAGAGGCAGGGATGGGCAGCCATTGGGGGGCGAAGATGCCTTGCAGTGTCCAAAAAAAGAATCAGAAGAAGAGTTGGTTTTTATACCCCTTCTCTCTACCTTTAAGGAGTCTCAAGCCGGTTTACGACCAATCTCCTTCCCTTCCCCTCCCCACAACAGACACCTTGTGAAGTAGGTGGGGCTGAGAGAGTTCCGAGAGAACTGTGACTGGCCCAAGGTCACCCAGCATGTGAAGGAGCGGGCAAACTACCGGATTCTCCAGATTAGAGTCTTCCGCTCATGTGGAGGAGTGGGGAATTAAACCTGGTTCTCCAGATTAGGTGGGGCTGAGAGAGTTCAGAGAGAACTGTGACTGGCCCAAGGTCGCCCAGCAGGCCTCATGTGGGGAGCGGGTAATCAAACCTGGTTCTCCAAATTAGAGTCTGCCACTCCTAACCACTATACCACGCTGGCTCCTATTGGACTGCTGGGTGACCTTGGGCTAGTCACACTCTCAGCCCCACCTACCTCACAGGGTGTCTGTTGTGGGGAGGGGAAGGGAAGGTGATTATAAGCCGGTTTGATTCTTCCCTAAGTGGTAGAGAAAGTTGGCATATAAAAACCAACTCTTCTTCTTCTTCTTCTTCTTCTTCTTCTTCTTCTTCTTCTTCTTCTTCTTCTTCTTCTTCTTCTTCTTCTTCTTCTTCTTCTTCTTCTTCTTCTTCTTCTTCTTCTTCTTCTTCTCTATTGTCAAACATTCCAGTAGAGGTCTTCTTGAAGAAGGCATGAAAACTAACATGGACTAAAGCAGAAGAAGAAAATTCTCAATGAAATGTGTTTCACAGCAAAGCTGTACCCCCAAATCCAGCTTCCTAAGAATCTGAAGTGTTTTTATTATTTTAAAGCAGGTTTGTGGCCCTCATGATTCCATCTTGGGAAGTGTTGAGCATGCCTGGCAAAATCTCAGAAGCCTTCCCCTCTTCTCTTTACAACAGACACCTTGTGAGTAGGATTGCCAGGTCTCTCTTCACCAATGGCGGGAGGTTTTTGGGGCAGAGCCTGAGGAGGGTGGGGTTTTGGGAGGAGAGGAACTTCAATGCCATAGAGTCCAATTGCCAAAGCAGCCATTTTTCTCCAGGTTAACTGATGTCTATCAGCTGGAGATCAGTTGTAATAGTAGGAGATCTCCTGCTAGTACCTGGAGGTTGGCAACCCTAATGATACAGGAAATAAATAAAGCAATGAAAGTTGCCTAATTTTTCCCACAACCCTTAACTACAACTCTGTTCCATTTATGATGTTTTCCTGAATAATTCTCTTTCACACATTCATGGAATGGTAGAAGTCTTGGAGCCATCTTGGCCTTATAGGACTGGTCATTCTATCAGGTAGGGGGTCACCACAGAGAAGGCAAATATATGGGCAGCTGTTGTTCTGATCCATACAATTGGACTCTATGGTATTGAAATCCCTCCCTTCGTCCTCCTCAAGCTCCACCCCAAAAACCTTCCGGCAGTGGCAAAGAGGGGCCTGACAACCCTACTGATCCATTTGCGGGGTGGCACCTTCAGAAAGCTGTGCTCAGCTGAGTGGGGACGCTGCAGAACAGCATGGGGGGAGAGGTGGTCCTTAAGGTTGCCAACCTCCAGGCCTGGAGACCTCCCAGAATTACAACTGATCTCTAGCCTACAGAGGTCAGTGCCCCTGAAGAAAATGGAGATCTCCTGCTATTACAACTGATCTCCACCTTTTTTCCCCGGAACTTTCCCCGGAGGGGAAAAAAGCAAAAGAAAATTGTGTCCTGAAGATTCGTGGACCCGGCATTGTGGGTGATGGCCAGTGCCCTGAACTGAACCGATTCAACATCCACTGTCTTCCCGGGATTTGTTTCCCCACCCCTCCACACGAAGCCAGCTGGATTATCTTGGGCAAGTTACAGCTCTGTTAGAGCTCTCTCGGCCCCACCTACCTCACAGGGTGTCTGTTGTGCGGAGGGGAAGGGTAGGTGATTGAAAGCCGGTTTGAGTCTCCCTTAAGTGGTAGAGAAAGTCGGCATATAAAAACCAACTCTTCTTCTTTTTCTTTTTCTTTTTCTTTTTCTTTTTCTTTTTCTTTTTCTTCTTCTTCTTCTTCTTCTTCTTCTTCTTCTTCTTCTTCTTCTTCTTCTTCTTCTTCTTCTTCTTCTTCTTCTTCTTCTTCTTCTTCTTCTTCTTCTTCTTCCAACCTCCAGGAACTAGCTGGAGATCTCCTGCTATTGCAACTGATCTCCAACTGATAGAGATCAGTTCACCTGGATAAAATGGCTGCTTTGGCCATTGGACTCTATGGCATTGAAGTCCCTCCCCTTCCTAAACCCCACCCTCCTCATTCTCTGCCCCAAAAACCTCCCGCCAGTGGCAAAGAGGGACCTGGCAGCCCTATCTTCCTTTTACTCTTCCTCTTCCTCTTCTTCTTCTTCTTCAGTGGGACCCCCTGAGAACTTAACTAGGAGCAGAATAGGGGTCATGTGGGTGTATGACTGCCTGATATCCCTTAGGTCTATAGCTAGGGTTGCCAACCTCCAGGTGATAGCTGGAGATTTCCCACCATTGCAAATGATCTCCAGCCGATAGATATCAGTTCCCCTGGAGAAAATGGCCGCATTGGCAAATGGACTCTATGGCACTGAAGTCCCTCCCCTCCCCAAAACCCGCCCACCCGCTAAGTCCTTTGTTTTGACATCGACGAAGCAATCTGTTAATTGCGCAACGAAGCTGCTGTCTCGGCGCAGAGGTGCCGGCCAGCCAACTTTCTAATCCGTGTCGGTGAAAGGTCCCTCCTGGCCCATCCCGGGATTCCTCCCCTCCCCTCCCCGCCGCTGTCATTTCTGTCCTGTTAATTTGAGCAGAAGCTGTAATTAGATGTCAGCGGTCTTGTTCCCACAGAAATGAATGGCAGCATCTGGAGAGAGAGAGAGAGACGCCGTTCCAAAAACTTTTTGGCTCCCGGCTCTCTACAACTTTCACAGTGTGGAGTAAGGGACGGGATCCAGGCGTCTGTTGGCCTAATTTTATATTTGGGAAAGCACAAGGCTAAATCCTGTATTCCAGTGGAAAGGGGGCGGCACGAGGTCCGCTCCAGACTTGGTTCTGCCAACCCTCCTGGAGGGCCAGTGTCTCCGTACAAGATGGCATCATTCTGGATTAGCTACGCTAGGAACCGAGGGAGGCGGAAGGCAGGCTTTTGAGATCGCTGCCGTTTCAGGGTAGGGTCGCCAACCTCCAGGATAGAGATCTGTTCCCCTGGAGAAAAGGGCCACTTTGGCAATTGGACTCTATGGCACTGAAGTCCCTCCCCTCCCCAAACCCCGCCCTCCTCAGGCTCCGCCCCAAAAACCTCTTGCCGATGGCGAAGAGGGACCTGGCAACCCTATTTCAGGGGTGCCCCCCCTTTCCACATAGGGTTGCCAATTCCTGGAGATTTGGGGGTGGAGCCTAGGTGGAGCCAACTTCCATGTGGTGTCTCTCGCTATTAACAACTGTTCTCCAGGCGTCAGAGATCAGTTCACCTGGAGAAAATGACTGCTTTGGAAGATAAGACTCTATGGCATTATATAGCATTGAAGTCCCTCTTCTCCCCAAACCCCGCCCTCTTCTCCCCAAACCCCGCCCCAAAATCTCAAGGTGTTTCCCAGCCTGGAGCTGGCAACCCTACTGTTTGGAGAGGGGAGGGACTTCAGTGCCATAGAGTCCTTCCCCCCTTTTTTCTTTATTGCTATTTTTTAAAAAGAGGTTCTTTTGCGGCAGCCGAGAAGTCATGGATCTACCCCTCCCTTCAGGACTGTGCTAAAAACAACAGCAGCATAAAACCAAAATTAAACTCACCATTTGGCACTGCTTTAATTAAACGCAGTACTAAATAAAACCGTCTTCAGCTGCCTCCTAAAGATTGAGCGAGAGGGGGCCAGGCAGGCCTCCCTGGGGAGGTTGTTTCCATAATTATGGGGCTGCCACCAAAAAGGCCCTCTCTCAGGGGGTCACCAGATGAGCTTCTTCTTTTTTTTGTTAAATATTTTTATTGGTTTATAATATTAAATAGGGATATAGGAAAAAAGAAAAGGGAGGAGGAAAAACATCAGCAAGAAAATACATATTTCTACCCCCTTATAAAATTCAAATTGTCATTGTTTGTTAACATAATATATTTCATCATCGTTTTAACTTTCATAACATTTGTAAACTTTTATTGGTTGTTTTGGGTTTTAGTATATTCATAGAAGGCGTGCCATTTGTCTTTATCTACTCTTTGAGTATTTGTTTGCAATAATTCTGTTAGGTGTGCCATTGTTATGAATTCATATGCTTTATCAATCCAAATTTCGATTTGTGGTGTTTTATCTGTTTTCCACTGTGATGCTAACACTATTCTTGCCACTGTTATTAGGTATTTTAATATGATCTGTTGGTCTTTGCTCAGATGAGCTTCTTTGATTGATGGGACAGTGAGGAGGGCAGGATCTTCGTTCCCGGACAAGACCGTATGGGAGGAGACGGTCCGTCAGATACCCCGGTCCCAAGCCATATAGAGCCCTCCAGGGAACCTGTTCCTCCTGTATCTCCCTTTGATTATTAGGAGGTGAATTCCCTTTTACATTTTCCACCTCAAACATCACGATATCTTGGTTTGACGGCGTCTGAGAGAATTGTTTACCTCAGGTGGTTTTATTGACGTGACTCATCTTATGCACATAAAAATACCCCACAAACAGAGCAAAATAATGACAATGCCCAAACTATTCTTACGTTTTTATCCTTTGGTTATTGTAATTACAACTAATTTTGCAAAGGATTTTCTATTTTTAAGAAATCGCACTTTTGTACTTGATCCAGCTAACAGGATTTTCCTACATTACTTCATAAAGAGAGCCATCTTTTAAAGTTCTAATGTTATTTCTTATTCATTAGTACATATGGCTGGAGGGTATGTTCATAAATGGGTTAAAGTTACAAAGTTATGCTTATAAAAGCGCATGGTAATTTGGAATATCTGGGGGATTTATTAATTTTTGAAATCTTAAAAGAGCAAAAAGCTAAAACGAGATTGGATTAAGTATGTTCTTGCAAGCCCGTTATTCTAAACACCCTTAAGGACCACAGAGCCGCGAACAGAGGACATTATGCAAATAGGGATCTATCTCTGAGTGCCCCGTAGGCCTGCTGATGTAATATTTTACATGGTTAGTTAAGTCTATCAAGAAAAAAGGTTGACCTTGATAGACTATAAAAAGGTATTTATTCCAGAGCGACCGATTGTTTTTGGTCTCCTCGTATCGTCGGCAACGCGCAAGTAATTTTGTCACTCGGCCATATTTCGGAAATGGTTACCGCAAAGAGCGGCTCACAGCAGCCATCGGTTAGAGTTGTGTCTCTGTTATTTTTTGAAGGCAAAACAATCCCCTTTGTCCTGGATTTTCGTTGGAATGCGGCCAATGTAACCCTTGTCCAAATCTATGGTGAGACCACCCTTGGAATACTGTGTACAGTTCTGGTCACCACACCCAAAAAGGGATATTACAGAGCTTGACCAGGTGCAGAAAAGAGCAACTAAAATGATCAGGGGGCCAGAGCAACTGCCCTGTGAGGAGCGGTTGAAATACTTAGGGCTGTTTAGCCTGGAAAGAAGGCGGCTAAGGGGAGACATGATAGAGGTCTATAAAATTATGCATGGGATGGAGAGAGTGGACAGGGAGACGCTTTTCTCCCTCTCTCGTAATACCAGAACACGGGGCCATCTGCTGTAGCTGGAGGGTGAGAGATTCAAAACTGATAAAAGGAAGTATTTCTTGACACAACGCATAGTTAAATGGTGGAACTCCCTGCCCCAGGATGTGGTGATGGCCGCCAACTTGGAAGGCTTTAAGAGGGGAGTGGACATGTTCATGGAGGAGAGGGCTACCCATGGCTACTAGTCAAAATGGATACTGGTCATGATGCATACCTATTCTCTCCAGGATCAGAGGAGCATGCCGAATATATTAGGTGCTGTGGAATACAGGTAGGATAATGCTGCTGCTGTCGTCTTGTTTGTGGGCTTCCTGGAGGCCCCTGGTTGGCCACTGTGTGAACAGACTGCTGGACTTGATGGGCCTTGGACTGACCCAGCAGGGCTTTTCTTATGTTCTAACCCCAGGCGACTGTTGAACGAACAAAGCTCCGCTTGCAGAGAATATTTGCAAACGTTTGGAATCAGTTGAAATATTCGGTTTCTCCATGCAGAATCCAACGGGCAAAATACGTTGCAAATTCCGATTCAAGCGCTGGACGGGACGCTTTGAAACCGAAGTGGGTTGGCCTCCCTCGATTCTTTGGATACGGGCATGCGTCAAATGAAATCTCCACTGGCAAAGGTGAAATACTGTTGCAAGCCAACTGTCAAATCCAATCAAATACAAAACACTTGTCAGCCAGCAAATAAATATCAAATAATGGAAACGGAGCCTCAAAGCCAGATATCAAATATTGAAAAAATATAATTAGATCTTCGGTATCAAGCAGTCATATTTTGCAAACATTTAAATATCCAGAGCATGAATATCTGATGAATCGTCAACAACAAATCTGAACTCTCCCTAGAAGCTAAAATGACTAAACGGAGTCGGGCCCAAAGGGGGACACAGGAGCAGTACAGCAATGCGTGGTTGGCAACCCGGCACCGGTCAACCTCTGCCTGTGAGCATGATAGATAGATAGATAGATAGATAGATAGATAGATAGATAGATAGATAGATAGATAGATAGATAATCTTTATTACGGTCAATGACCAGTACAACCTGTGAGCATGAGTCACCACAGAATCAAGGCCGACAGCCACAGAGGCTGCCCTGCTGTTGATAGGGTTGCCAACCTCCAGGTGGTGGCTGGAGATCTCCAGCTATTACCACTGATCTCCAGGCGACAGAGATCAGTTCCCCTGGAGAAAATGGCCGCTTTGGCCATTGGACTCAATGGCATTGAAGCCCTTCCCCTCTCCAAACCCCACCTTCCTCATACTTCACCCCCCAAATCGCCAGGTAGGGTTGCCTGCTCCGGGTTGAGAAATACCTGGAGCTTTGGGGGGCGGAGCCTGAGGAGGGCGGGGTTTGGGGAGGGGAGGGTCTTCAATGCCATAGAGTCCAATTGCCAAAGCGGCCCTTTTCTCCAGGGGAACTGATTTCTGTGCCCACCACAGCATGTCAGAATTCCGAAGGTGCCTTTAGCTAGGGTTGCCAACCTCCAGGTACTAGCTGGAGATCTCCTGCTATTACAACTGATCCCCAGTTGATAGAGATCCGTTCACCTGGACAAAATGGCCTCTTGGGCAATTGGACTCTATGGCATTGACGCCCCTTCCCGAACCCCACCCTCCTGAAGCTCTGCCCCCAAAACCTCCCGCCAGTGGTGAAGAGGGACCTGGCAACCCTACATATAACTCAAAAAGGTTGGGGAGTCCTGGTTTAGATTCTGCAGTATTCGTTTCCCAGTTCGCTTCTAATCGACCAACTAAACAGCAGCAACAACCTTGGCGGTAGAGATTCGGATTATTTTCCTCTCCTTTTTTCCTCCCTCCCTTGCTTCAAATGCCTCCTCTCCAACTTCATATACATGCACGTGGGTGAATTTTAAATGCAGATGGCGGCGGAAGGGGGATTGAGGAGGTCCTTCGCTGAACGGCGTGCGTTTATCTTTTTCCGTGTGGGTGACGAAAGATTGCTTGATGCGGCACCCACGGATTCCTGCAGGCTATCAAACCCGGCTTGTTCGGTTTTAGCATTTCTGTGGTTATCGCTGAACAGAACAGGAGGTGGGTCCTCAGCAGATGGACAGTCGGAGGCACGGGGGCTTAGGGTGCTCCTCAGATGAAAAACAGATATTCGGTCCTGCGCGCCAAGATAGCCGAAAACCTTTTAAAGAACGCATCGTATGCTCCAGTTCCTGAGGGCCACAATAAGTAATGAGTATAATCTCTTTCTCCTTCCTTCCCCCCGTCCCTCTCCAAAGCGATTCTCGCATGTCCCATGGGCCCTAGGCGAGGCAGGACAAGTCGCTTGCCTATTCCTTAGATCCGCCCCACACAAAGCATGCTCAAAGACAAGACCTTAAAGAGAGCCAGCAGGGGCTTAAAACGTCTTAAGACGTTAAGGTTGCCAACCTCCAGGTAGTAGCTGGAGATCTTCTGCTATTATAACTTGATCTCCAGCCGATAGAGATCAGTTCACCTGGAGAAAATGGCCACTTTGGCAATTGGACTCTATGGCACTGAAGTCCCTCCCCTCCCCAAACCCCGCCCTCCTCAGGCTCCACCCCCAAAACCTCCTGCAGGTGGCAAAGAAGGACCTAGCAACCCTATCTGTTGTATACCTGCTTCTGGGACTTCAGACAAAGTGGGGCAATATTGAGCTAGGGTTACCAACTCTGGGTTGGGAAATTCCTGGAGATTTGGGGAGGGGAGCTTGGGATTGGGGGGGTGGGGGTTTGGGGAGGGACTAGGGTTGCCAACCTCCAGGTAGTAGCTGGAGATCTTCTGCTATTACAACTTGATCTCCATCCGATAGAGATCAGTTCACCTGGAGAAAATGGCCGCTTTGGCAATTGGACTCTATGGCATTGAAGTGCCTCCCCTCCCCAAACCCCTCCCTCCTCAGGATCCGCCCCCAAAAAACTACCACTGGTTGTGAAGAGAGAACTGGGAGCTGTAGGAGGGACCTCAGTCAGGTATAATGCCATAGAGTCCAATTGCCAAAGCAGCCATTTTCTCCAGGAGAACTGATCTCCATTGCCTGGAGACCAGTTGTAATTCTGGGATATCTCCAGCCACCCCCCGAGGTTAGCAACTCTAGAAGTAGCCAGGTTTCCACACAGGGTTGCCAACTGCATCCTGGGAAATTCCTGGTGATTTAGGGGGTGATGCCTGTGGGTGGGAGAATTTGGGGGGATTTCACCTAGAATATATGGAATGCTGTCGAGTTTGCTCTCTGAACCTGCTATTTTCTCCAGGGGAACTGATCTCTGTAGGCTGGAGATCCATTGTAATTCTGGGGAGGGGTCTCCACACCTTACCTGGAGGCTGCAACCCAAAGATACATTCAGCTTATAGAGTCCCAGATTTTAAATACAGTCTGTGTCCCTTTCATACAATTGGGAGACCAACTATACATGCGTAAAGATGTGCTTCTGTTTGGAAACAAATAGGGAGGATCAAACGTCCGCCAGGTCAGCTCTAGTTTTGCTCGCTGGTCGCTCAGAGGAGTCTGATATTTTTTACCAAGCTCTTTGGTTGTTTGTGAACAGCCCCAGCCCTGCTTGGCAGGTTATCCTTGGCATATTCAAACAGTACAGTGTGATTGGCAGCAGGGGAGGGGGTGCGGCTCAGAGAGCCAGCGTGGTGTAGTGGTTAACATTGGTGGTTTGGAGAGGAGGAGTCTGATCTGGAGAACCGGGTTTGATTCCCCACTCCTCCACATGAGTGGCAGAGGCTAATCTGGTGAACTGGATTTGTTTCCCCATTCCTACACATGAAGCCAGCTGGGTGACCTTGGGCTAGTCACACTCTCTCAGCCCCACCTACCTCACAGGGTGTCTGTTGTGGGGAGGGGAATTGGATTGTAAAGCCGGTTTGATTCTTCCTTAAATGGTAGAGAAAGTCGGCATATAAAAACCAACTCCTACTCCTACTCCTCCTCCTCCTCCTCCTCCTCCTCCTCCTCCTCCTCCTCCTCCTCCTCTTCTTCTTCTTCTTCTTCTTCTTCTTCTTCTTCTTCTTCTTCTTCTTCTTCTTCTTCTTCTGCAGTAGAGCATCTGCTTGGCATGGCAGAAGGTCCCAGGTTCAATCCCTGGCGTCTCCAGTTAAAGGGACTAGGCAAGTAGGTGATGAGGGAGACCTCCGGCCTGAGACCCTGGTGAGCGGCTTCCAGTCTGAGTAGACAATACTGACTTTGATAGACCAAGAGTCTGATTCAGCAGAAGGGAGCTTTGTGTGTTCGTGTATGTGTTCAGGGGTACAATTTCCTTTTCCACATCTGCACGCAGCATTCGAAATGCGGCCGCTCCCCAGACAAAGGAATTGCGAGACGGGCAGGTTTGTTTTCAGTCCCTTTCCTAATAATCCCTACCATAGAATTTGCCCTTTCCACCGCCGCCTCACACTGAGTCGACATTTTCATTAAGCTGTCGAGCAGAACTCCAGGATCTCTTTTATGGTCAGCTGCTGCCATTTCAGATCCGTCGGTGTATAAGCAAAGAGCATCGCTTTATTTTTACGTCCACTAAAATCGATTGCTCAGCTTTTCCAATAACGGGCCCAGAGTCTGAGATCAGTGAAAGGGGATCTCTCATGGGAACCTGCGTTGTCAGAGAGCCAAATGAGATGTTACATAAGGATGTAAGAAAGGCCCTGCTGGATCAGACCAAGGTCCATCAAGTCCAGCAGTCCGTTCACACCATGGCCAACCAGGTGCCTCTAGGAAGCCACAAACAAGACAACTGCAGCAGCACCGTCCTGCCTGTGCTCCACCGCACCCAAAATAATAGGCATGCTCCTCTGATACTAGAGAGAATAGGTATGCACCATGACTAGTATCCATTTGGGCTAGTAGCCATGGACTCTTCTCCATGAACATATCCACTCCCCTCTTAAAGCCTTCCAAGTTGGCGGCCATCACCACATCCTGGGGCAGGGAGTTCCACAATTTAACTGCACGTTGTGTGAAGAAATGCTTCCTTTTATCAGTTTTGAATCTCTCACCCTCCAGCTTCAGCAGATGGCCCCACATTCTGGTATTATGCGAAAGGGAGAAAAGCTTCTCCCTGTCCAACTCTCTCCACGCCACGCATAATTTTATAGACCTCTCTCATGTCTCCCCTTAGCTGCCTTCTTTCCAAGCCAAGCAGCCCTCAGCGTTCACTTTTCTTTTTAAAGTGCTGATTGCCAACCCCAAGCTGGAGTTCTCCAGAACTACAACTGATCTCCGGATGACAGAGTTCGCCCTCTCAGGAGAAAATGGCTGCTTCCGAGGATGGACTCTGTGGCATTATAGCCTGTTGAGGTCCCTTCTCCTCCAAATTCTGCCTTCCTTAGGCTCCACCCTCAAAATCTCCAGGAGTTTCCCACCCTGGGCATCTGGCAGGGGCCGTGGCTCAGAGGTAGAACATCTGCTTGGCATGCAGAAGGTCCCAGGTTCAATCCCCGGCATCTCCAATTAAAAGGACCAGGCAAGTAGGCGATGTGAAAGACCTCTGCCTGAGACCCTGGAGAGCTGCTGCCAGGCTGAGTAGACAACACTGATCTTGATGGACCAAGGGTCTGATTCAGTATAAGGCAGCTTCATGTGTTCATGTGTTCCCCTGGAGTTGGCAATCTTAGTCTGGGTTTCCTGGGTTTCTCCAGGTTGAGAAATACTGGATATTTTGGGGGCGGAGCCTGAGGAGGGTGTTGTTTGGGGAGGGGAGGGACTTCAATGCCATAGAGTCCAATGGCCGAAGCAGCCATTTTCTCCAGGTGAACTGAGCTCTGTCAGCTGGAGATCAGTTGTAATAGCGGGAGATCTCCAGCCAATACCTGGTGGTTGGCAATCCTAAAAACAACACAGGGGGTATTTCCATGTTTTTGCTGCCCCATATGCACAGAATACTCCTCGCAGGGGAGCAAAAATGGGGGAATAACTCCCCAACAGCAATTTCTGCGTGAGAAAACTGCTTGAGGGGGAGGCAGGAGACCTCCCCACCTTGTTGTGGGAGCGCTGTGAGCTCATTTGGGCTGTCCTTTATTTTTTAAAAGACATTCCCTGCGTTGCATTTGCATGCATTTATTTATTCCTCCACTGAGGAACCGCTCTGACTGTTAGAAAATTCTTCCTAATGTCTAGATGGAAACTCTTTGGATTTCATTTCAACCCGTTGGTTCTGGTCTGACCTTCTGGGGCCACAGAAAACAACTCGGCACCCTCCTCTCTATGACAGCCCTTCAAGTGCTTGAAGACGGTTATCATATCCCCTCTCAGTCTTCTGTCAGTCCAAAAGTTTGGGAACCGCTGCTCTAACCACTACACCCCGCTGGCTCTCCAGTTCTGTCCTGACCCCGACGACGGTGCCGGGTTCCTTTTAACACTGTGGCTGTACTGTATTCTCTCGGGTAGCGATAACTGGCTTCTAAATGGTGCGAGTCTCCTTGTGGGGGACATCCTCCCCCCCCATCGGACGGAAAGGCGGCGTGTGAATTAACTGCATGAAATAAAATAAATCTCCCCGGCACACCAGCGACAGACTAAGACCGTGCGGAAGGAGACATGGGTTTGAGCCCCCGCTGAGCTGTTCCTCTGCTTGGCAGGCGACGAAAGGATAAAATATTGGAAGGCGCATAAAAGTTGTTCCGAGGATGAGGGGAGGAATATATATATATATATATATATATATATATATATATATATATATATATATATATATATATATATATATATATATATATAGTACAAGCACTGCTATATATATATATATATATATATATATATATATATATATATATATATATATATATATATATATATATATATATAGCAGTGCTTGTACTATATATATATATATATATATATATATATATATATATATATATATATATATATATATATATATATATATAAAATGTACAAGCACTGCAAAAGAGAACAACAGGCCCTTGACAGGATCCCCCTCAATGGCGTTTCCTCTTCGCCAGCGTTTGAAATCTCGCCTCTCTTCTCGAGCGAGATTATATTGTGTATCCGGGACTGGAAAAGGCATCGTTTCCAAACCTTTTCCTTCAGTGAAATAAATCTAAAATGAAAACAAGCCACACAGTCGGCGACGAAGAACCCTTTCTCTCCCTCTCTCTCTCTCCCTCTCCCAGTGACAAATACTTCCAAGGCAAACAAACTGAACAGAAATTAAAAAATCTCTGTGGGACATAAATATGCAATTACGCTCACACAGGGAACATTTTATCAGGTAAACCATCCTACTTTGTTAATTGAAATGCCGCTGAACAGGATTTCTCTCTTTCTTTCCCCCCCCCTCTCATTTTTTGGGACAAAAGGCCTCGAATACCCCCCCCCAATTCACACAAAACTCACTCTTCTCGCGCACACATGCACGCACGCTCAGCTGCTGTTTTGCCCATTCTGTGTTGTTTCCTTAACAATACTTTTTCCTGTTTTTTGAAAAGTCCCGTCGTTCCCTCTCTCCGTTCGTGCTGCAATTAAAAGATTTGAATTAAATTTTGTAGCAACCCAAAAGGATTATGACGATGCGCCAGTTTTTGGTATGATCACCCGATACACAGGCTTTTTCCCCCTTCTTCTTTTTTCAGACTGCGTTTTCTTACGAGCGGTGGACTCTGATCTGGAGAAGCAGGTTTGATCCCCCGCTCCTCCGCATGAGCGGCGGAGGCTAATCTGGGGAACAGGGTTGGTTTCCCCACTCCTCCACATGAAAACAGCTGGGTGGCCTTGGGCTAGTCACCTCTCTCTGAGCCCTACCTACCTCACAGTGGTGGTTTGGAGAAGTGGACTCTGATCTAAAGAGCCGAGTTTGATTCCCTGCTCCTCCACATGAGCGGCAGAAGCTAATCTGGTGAACCAGGTTGGTTTCCCCCCTCCTCCACATGAAAACAGCTGGGTGACCTTGGGCTAGTCACAGCCCTCTTAGAGCTCTCTCAGCCTCACCTACCTCACAGGGTGTCTGTTGTGGGGAGGGGAAGGGAAGGCGATTGTGAGCCAGTTTGATTCTTCCTTTAGTGGTAGAGAAAACCAGGGTATAAAAATCAACTCTTTCTTCTTCTTCTTGGTATGTCTAAAGGTTACAACCACACATGTAAGGAGCTAATCCAGAGAGAGAATAAGGATGAGCTATCGATAGGGTTGTCAACTCCAGACTGGGAAATACCTGGAGGTGTTGGGTTGCCAGTTGAATCAGGGAAGAAGAAGAAGAAGAAGAACTTTACATTTGTCTTTGTTGAAGTGCATTTTATTAGTTCTAGCCCACTTCTCCAGCCTGTCAAGATCATCCTGCAACTTGGCTCTGTCTTCTACCGTATTTGCCACCCCTCCCAATTTAGTATCATCTGCAAATTTAATAAGCATCCCCTCTATGCCTTCATCCAAATCATTTATAAAGATGTTGAACAACACAGGGACCAGCACAGATCCCTGAGGAACTCCACTAGTCACTTCTCTCCAAGTGGATGAGGAACCATTAACTAGCACTCTTTGGGTACGATCTGTCAACCAGTTGCAGATCCACTATAATAGGATCAAAACCACATTTTCCCAATTTGTCAACTAGAATACTATGCAGAACCTTATCAAAAGACTTACTGAAATCTAGATAAACTATGTCTACAGCATTCCCCTGATCTAGCAAGGTAGTAACTTTCTCAAAAAAGGAGATAAGATTAGTCTGACATGATTTATTCTTGAGAAACCCATGCTGGCTCTTAGTGATCAGATCCATCCTTTCTAAATGCTCAAGGATTGACTGTTTAATGATTTGTTCGAACACCTTTCCTGGTATAGAAGTCAAGCTGATGGGTCGGTAGTTACCTGGATCCTCCTTTTCCCCCTTCTTGAAGATGGGGACGACATTTTCCCGCCTCCAGTCTTCTGGCACCTCACCTGTTTGCCAAGACTTTTCAAAAATAATGGACAGAGGTTCCGAAATTACATCTGCAAGTTCTTTGAATACCCTTGGGTGCAATTCATCGGGCCCAGAGGATTTTGTTTCATTTAAAGAAACCAGGTGTTTGTGCACTACCCCAATCCCAACTCTAGGCTGCAAATCCCTTCCCTCATCATGTGTGCGGTTTATGCCATGTTGAGCACCACTTCCCTCACGAGAAAAGACGGAGGAAAAGTAGGAATTGATGAGTTCTGCCCTCTCTTCATCTCCTGTTACAATTTCACTTTCCGGTCCACGCAATGGGCTTATCTTGTCCTTGTTCTTACTCTTACTCTGTACATAGGAAAAGAACCTTTTTTTGTTGTGTTTAGCATCTCTCGCTAGCCTAAGTTCATACTGAGCTTTAGCTTTCCTAACACTCTCCCTACAAGCACTAGTTATTTGTTTATATTCCTCTTTGGTTATAAGGCCCTCCTTCCGCTTCCTAAACGAGTCTTTTTTATTTCTCAACTCTTTAAAAAGCTGTTTATGGAGCCACCCTGGCCTCTTTAGGCCCCTCCCATTTTTCCTTTTCATAGGAATGGTTTGGGATTGCGCCTTCAGTATTTCATTTTTAAGAAACACCCACCCTTCTTAAACTTTCTCTTTAAGTACTTCCGATCACGGGATTCTACCTAGCATAAGTTTAAGTTTGTTAAAATTTGCTCTTTTAAAGTCCAACCTATATGTTTGACTACGTACAGGTTTTCCTTTCCCCAAGATTGTAAATTCCAAGAGTACGTGGTCACTGCTACCCAGGGTGCCTACTACTTTAACCTCATTGATCAGTTCTTCCCTGTTGGTGAGAATCAAGTCTAAGATAGCAGATCCCCTTGTTTCCCTGTCCACTTTCTGGAATAGGAAGTTGTCAGCAAGACAAGTCAGGAATTTATTGGATCTTGCATTTTTCACAGCGTTGGGCTTCCAACAGATATCCGGGTAATTAAAATCTCCCATGATCACCACGTCCCGTCTCTTTGAGAACTTTTTAATCTGGTCTAGGAGTGTCGCATCAAAGTTCTCTGCCTGGTTTCGTGGTCGATAGCAGACCCCCACCATAATATCATGATTATTTATTATTCCTTTTATGTTTACCCAAAGTGTCTCGACTGCACTACCATGCTCAGAATCATGTACTTCTTCACAAGTGTACACATCTTTGACATACAGTGCTACTCTTCCCCCCTTCCTTATCTGTCTATCCCTTTTAAACAAGTTGTACCCCTCAATCTTAATATTCCAATCATGAGTGACATCCCACCAAGTTTCAGAAATGCCTATTAGGTCAAAATCCCCTTCCTGTATTAGGGCTTCGAGTTCTTCCTGCTTGTTTCCCATACTCTGTGCATTAGGGTACAGACATTGGAATCCATGTTTTATGTGCCTCGTGGTTTTCGTTTCTGTACTTACCCATGAGTTTATGTTTCTTTGCATACATGCCACTCCCTGCAAATCTTTATTGTTCTCAACTCCAGGTATTGTCAGCATACAAGGCTTTAAGTTGTTGTCTCGCTCCCCCATAGGATTTAGTTTAAAGCCCTCCCGATCAGGTTTGCAAGGCTCTCACCAAACACATTTTTTCCTACCCTCGTGAGGTGTAAACCATCCCCCACAGAAAAGCTTCTTCTCGAAAGCGTAAGCCATGGTCCAGAAATCCAAACCTTTCTTGACGTCACCATTTACGCAGCCAGTCATTAACGTGTAGTATTCTACTTTCCCTTCTTAAGCCATGACCTTCAACAGGCAGAACTGACGAAAACACAACCTGCGCCCCCAGGTCCTTCACCTTCTCACCCAGAGCTGTGTAGTCTCTTTTAATATGTTCTGGGCTGTGCCAGGCAATATAATTTGTTCCCACATGAACGAGCAAGAAAGGGTAATAATCTGTGGGCTTGACGAGTCTCCCTACCCTTTCCGTCACATCCTGGATGTGATCCTTGTACAAATCGAGTATGTGATCCTTTCTTTTCACACCTTCTGTATTCCTGTACCCTGCCCCAGGCCCCGCCTCCTGCCCCCAGCCGCCAATCAGCTGGCCAGCAGGAGGATTTACCAGCAGTGGGGTAGGTCTAGCATCTCAAAGTCATCGTCAGCAATGTTGTGACATCACTTCTGGCATATTGCATTGCCAGGGATACTCTGGTATTTGGGCAAAACCTCTATGGTAAAAATGGCTTCTACCTGGGTTGCCAACCTCCAGGTACTTAGCAAAAAAACAAACAGGCACTGATAGGATTGCCAACCTCCAGGTACTAGCTGGAGATCTCCTGCTATTACAACCACACATGTAAGGAGCTGATCCAGAGAGAGAATAAGGATGAGCTATCGATAGGGTTGTCAACTCCAGGCTGGGAAATACCTGGAGGTGTTGGGGCCAGGGGTGGAACCTGAGGAGGGCTGGGTTTGGAGAGGGGAGGGACTTCAATGACATAGAGTCCATTTGCCAAAGTGGCCATTTTCTCCGCATGAACATATATGAACATATGAACATATATGAAGCTGCCTTATACTGAATCAGACCCTTGGTCCATCAAAGTCAGTATTGTCTACTCAGACCAGCAGCGGTTCTCCAAGGGCTCAGGTAGAGGTCTTTCACATCACCTACCTGCCTAATCCCTTTAACTGGAGATGCTGGGGACTGAACCTGGGACCTTTTGCATGCCAAGCAGATGCTCTACCATTGAGCCACAGCCCCTCCCTGAACTGATCTCTATCGGCTGGAGATCAGTTGTAATAATGGGAGATCACCAGCTATTACCTGGAGGATGGCAACCCTAGCTATAGACCTGATATCAGGCAATCATACACCCACATGACCCCTATTCTGCTGCTCCTAGTTAAGATCTCTGGGTGTCACGCTGGGATGTCCCAAGACGGTGGATGTTGAATCTTTTCATCCAGAGCCCATTGTGAAGAAGTGTCTTGTTTGTAGAGGGAATATATTTTTGGCCTCCGACAACCTCTGATCCTGGTTTTCGTAGCCAGGGTGTAGCATCAGCAGTTGCAAGGAGCAACGCTCTGTCCTCGTTCGTCATGTTTCGGGACTGCTCGTGCCCAAGAAAAATCACGACTTGGCAGGCCGCTTAATTGCATCAACGTGAGCCGAAAGACCAGCTGTGCTTTTTTGCTCATCCATCTGCAAATGTTTCCAAGAGTCTGGTCCTTTCCTGACAATCGCTGTCTCTGGGCCAGCCCCCTTCTCCCTTTCCGCTACTGCCAACGCTCACGTCTCGAACACCCGCTGCATGCTGGATGCCGGGCTGACCACCAAAGGGACACGGCAGCTACTAGAGATGCTGCAAATATCCCAGTAAACATGCTGGGCAAACAAGCAAACGCACCATTTTGGACTGCCGTGATCGGGCATGAGTAGGGTTGCCAGGTCCCTCTTCGCCGCTGGTGGGAGGTTTTTAGGGTGGAGCCTGGGGAGGGCGGGGTTTGAAAAGGGAGGGACTTCAATGCCGTAGAGTCCAGTTTCCAAAGAGGCCACTGATCTCTGTTGCCTAGAGATCAGTTGTAGTAGTGGGAGATCTCCAGCCACCACCTGGAGGTTGGAAATCTTAGCTCTATGGCATTATATCCCATGGAAGTCTCTCCTAGGGTTGCCAGGTCCCTCTTAGCCACTGGCGGGAGGTTTTTGGGGGCAGAGCCTGAGGAGGGTGGGGTTTGGGGAGGGGCGGGACTTCAGTGCCATAGAGTCCAATTGCCAAAGCGGCCATTTTCTCCAGGGGAACTGATCTCTATAGGCTGGAGATCAGTTGTAATAGCAGGAGATGTCCAGCTAGTACCTGGAGGTTTTGGTAAGCAAAAACAGCACACAATTACAAACAGGGAATTTATATAAGGTGACAAGGAGTGCAAATAAAGTGACAAGAGGACAAATAACTATGTACAAAATATACAAATAGGATATGCACAGTGTAGACAAATAGGTTGTTCCAGCACGTAGTAGCACGTTATCATATAGCGAATCCTAATACAACAGGTAGGTTTTTTCTTGATAAGGCTAAAAAGTCCTGAAGTAATAAATTATTATTATCTTTTCCAACAGGAGTCAATATATGGGCTGGAAGCAAACCGGCAAATGATCCATAGCCACAAGAGATGTTCCAGGACGTGTTATCTAGATCATGTCACCACGTTTCGCTACGGGCTTCATAAGCTACACATTCAACAGAAGAATAATCATATAAACCACAATAGGTATCGTCTCACAATGGACCAGAGATACTTCTTTGTAGGTCTCAGGAAGGCAAGATAAAATGTTAAAGCCAACCTGGAGGTTGGCAACCCTATGAATGTTCCTATAGGACTCAAGCTTTCAGAGTAACAGTTTGGTGGCTTCCTGGAAAGAGCCTTTCTGCCAGAGGCAGTCAGGGAACGGAAATGGCACACGGGTGTTAACCAAGCCGAGCAGTCTCTGCTTCATGGCTCTGATTTCAGGTTTCCTCAGTCTAAGATGCTACTGGAAAACATGGCTTTTGCCTTCCAAATCCCAAGCCAGAAACCCATTGGTAAGGTACATTCAGCGTGGTGTAGCGGTTAAAGTGTCGGTCTAGGATCTGGGAGACCCAGGTTCGAATCCCCCACTTGGCCACGGGAGTTGCTGGGTGACTTTTGGCCAGTCACACACTCTTGTGGACTTTAATCTGGAGAACCGGCTTTGATTCCCCACTCCTCCAGTGTGAGCGGCGGAGGCTAATCTGGTGAACCGGGTTGGTTTCCCCACTCCTCCACATGGAGCCTGGGTGACCTGCTGGGTGACCTTGGGCTAGTCACAGCTATCTTAGAGCTCTCTCAGCCCCACCTACCTAGAATTACCAGGCCCCTCTTCAGTCTTTGCCATCAGTGGGAGGTTTTCGGGACAGAGCCTGATGAGGGTGGGGTTTGGGGAGGGGCGAGACTTCAATGCCATAGAGTCCAATTGCCAAAGCAGCCATTTTCTCCAGGGGAACTGAACTCTAACGGCTGGAGATCAGTTGGAATAGCAGGAGATCTCTTGCTAGTGCCTGGAGGTTGGCAACCCTACACCTACCTCACAAGCCGGTTTGAGTCTCCCTTAAGTGATAGAGAAAGTCGGCATATAAAAACCAACCCTTCTTCTTCTTTTTCTTCCTCTTCTTCTCGGCCTAACCTGCCTCACAGGGTTGTTGTGTGGATAAAAGGGAGGAGAAGAGAACGTTGTAAGCCGCTTTGGGTGGGTCCCCCATTGGGGAGATAACGTGGGATATAAATGAATATATCTATATATATATAGAGAGAGATATAGATATATATAGATATATAGATATATAGATATAGATATAGATATAGATATAGATATAGATATAGATATAGATATAGATAGATAGATAGATAGATATAGATAGATATAGAAAGATATAGATAGATAGATATAGATAGATATAGATATAGATATAGATATAGATATAGATAGATAGATAGATAGATAGATAGATAGATAGATAGATAGATAGATGATAGATAGATAGATAGATAGATAGATAGATATAGATAGATATATAAAATTTTTTTAACAAACACAAAACTGCCGCCTTTGCAAATCATTGGGCTGAGGGGCAGTTAATTTGCTTACTTTATTCTGAAGCCAAGGATTTCCTGATGAGGACGATCAGAAATGGGGGGAAAAATAAAGAGAATCCCAGCATGTTGTCGCTGTTGCCAGCGGTGTATCTCGCATTCCTTTTCGGAAAGTTTGCCGTATCTAGGCAAAGGGCCTCGGCACTGACAGAAGCCTACCGACCAGGGCGTCTCAGGCTTGTCCAGCGTCGTTCAAACCATTCCCACGTCAATTACTCTGCTCTTTTCAAAGTACATTTGAGCGCGCCTCGAATTACCGGATGGCTGGTAGAGACATTCTGGTTCATTTCAAGGTTAACCTCGTCAAAAGGAACTGTCAGCGCTTGACGTCTTGTTTAGCGGCAGCGCGGCGGGAGCGAGGACTTTGACAACAAACACCGTCCCCGGGTGAGCACGCTCCCCTTTCGGCACCGCATCTGAAACGGACACCTGCTTCGGGGTTGTCGGACATGCGTGGTCAAAACAGAGCCCAGCAGGTATAAAAGGACCACAACTGAGGACCCCAGGCTGAGAAGCGAGAGAGGAAAGGAGGGAGGCAGGGACAATGATTTACGTAGGGCAATTTGGGTTAGACCAAAGGGTGCGATCCCATGCCGTCTTGCTCCAGTCTACACCCTTTTGGTCTTGCACTGGAGTAACTCTGCATAAGAACATAAAAAAAGGCCATGCATGATCAGACCAAGGTCCATCAAGTCCAGCAGTCTGTCCGCACAGTGGCCAACCAGGTGCCTCTAAGAAGCCCACAAGCAAGACGACTGCGGCAGCATTGTCCTACCTGTGTTCCACAGCACCTGATATAATAGGCATGCTCCTCTGATCCTGGAGAGAATAGGTATGCATCATGACTAGTATCCCTTTTGACTAGTATCCATGAATAGTCCTCTCTTCCATGAACATGTCCACTCCCCTCTTAAAGCCTTAGCATAAGAAACATAAGAAGGGTCATGCTGGATCAGACCCAGGCCCATCAAATCCAGCAGTCTGCGCACACAGTGGCCAACCAGGTGCCTCTAGGAAGCCCACAAACAAGACGACGGCAGCAGCACCATCCTGCCTGTGTTCCACAGCACCTGATATAACAGGCATGCTCCTCTGATCCTGGAGAGAATGGGTATTCATCATGACTAGTATCCATTTTGACTAGTAGCCATGGCTAGTCCTATCCTCCACGAACATGTCCATGCCTCTCTTAAAGCCTTAATATAAGAAATATAAGCAACATGAGAAAGGCCACACTGGAGCAGACCAAGGCCCTCAAGTCCAGCAGTCTGTTCACACAGTGGCCAACCAGGTGCCTTCAGGAAGCCCACAAACAGGACGACGGCAGCAGCACCATCCTGCCTGTGTTCCACAGCACCTAATATAGTAGGCATATAAAGGCATATATAAAGTATATATAAAGGCATATAAAGTATATATAAAGGCATATAAACTATAAAGTAGTTTTCTAGGCTATGCCTAGGGTTGCCAGGTCCCTCTTTGCCCCCAGCAGGAGATTTTTGGGGGTGGAGCCTGGGGAGAGTGGGGTTTGGGGAGGGGAGCGACTTCAGTGCCATAGAGTCCAATTGCCAAAGCGGCCATAGAGTCCAATTAGCAAAGCGGCTCCAGGGGAACTGATCTCTATTGGCTGGAGGTCAGTTGTAATAGCAGATCTCCAACTAGTACCTGGAGGTTGGCAACCCTAATTATGTCTTATCGCCGCAGCGACTATAGCCCCACAGTCCTCTAAATCCCAGCAGATGGAAAGTGGAAGGAATAAGCTTTGAAGTTTGAAGTGTACGAGTCCCCTCTTTGTGTAGTAATCTGTTGAGGCATCTGAGACAGAACTCTCTGGCCATTTATGGTCAGTTTTGATGCTCGCTCAAAGCTCTTTTTTAAATGCAATCCTTAAAATGCCTATTCATGGTTCCAACATAAAAGGAGAAATTCCACCCCCCACTCACCTGCTTCTTCGTTCCTTCCATTAGCAACCGCCGTTTGTATAGTTAACGGGCGGCTGTGATTTTGCACGCTTCCTTGAGGGGATTCTTTGAGGCGGGGGCAGAGCAAACACAAAAGATCGCGTTAAAGGGGCTCTTAAGAAGTGCGAAGCAGGTATGCACCGGCTTCGCAGTCACTTCCTGAATGACGGTTCAGCGTGAAAAACTAAAAATATATATATGCTGGGCACTTCAGCTTGGAACACGCTTCTAATTACCAAGCATAAATGGCCTCTGCAATTTCTCAAATGACTTAGGCTGTATCAGAAGTGTCTCGAGTCTGTGCGAGAGGCCCCCCCAAACCAAACAGCCAGGGAAAATAACACGGATTTGAAAACGCTCCTGTCACACATCCATCCCTGTGGCCCCGGAGGTTGTGAGCGAGCTTAGCGCGGAAAGTCGAGATGTTGCGGCGCCGCTGATTTAATCGTTCGTTAAATGTTAAGGGAGAGGCCAATTACGCCGCCCGAGAGTGAGATGTTTTACGCAAAAAATGACAAAAAGATACATGTAATCATTGAAATGCCAGTTTGCAATCAGATAGGATGTGAAATAATCCCTTTAGCGAGCTTAAGCCTTTACATATTAATGGGACTGAATTGGGGGGGAAGACGGCTGGCTGGAAGGGCTGCAACTCGAGGTCCCCGTCAGAAAGCGGTGGCTCTTGTGATCCTCGGGATGAAGAATTAGCATCCCTCTTTTTAATTCTGCGGGAAAGACATTTGTGGGAAACGCTTTTTCATCAGCCTATTCATAGCCTGGACTGACCCTAGAAGCTAGAATGACTAAACTGAGGCTGTTGTATTTTGGTCACAGGATGAGAAGACAAGAGTCACTGGAAAACACAGCCATGCTAAGAAAAGTTGAGGGCAGCAGGAAAAGAGGCAGACCCAACAAGAGATGGATCGACTCTATAAAGGAAGCCACGGCCCTCAATTTGCAAGACCTGAGCCAGGCTGTCAAAGATAGACATTTTGGATGACTTTGATTCATAGGGTCGCCATGAGTCGGAAGCGACTTGACAGCACTTAACACACACACACACATACACACATTTATAGTCCTCCCTGACCTGGATGGCCCCAGGCTGGCCCAATCTCGTCAGATCTTGGAAACTAAGCAAGGATCACCCTGGTCAGTACTTGACCAGGAGAGCCAGCGTGGTTAAAAGCAAGGGTTTGGAGTGGTGGACTCTGAACTGGAGGACTGGGTTTGATTCCCTACTCCTCCACGTGAACGTCAGACTCTAATCTGGAGGACCAGGCTTGATCCCCCTCTCCTCCACGTGAGCGGCGGACGCTAAACTGGTGAACCGGGTTGGTTTTGCCACTCCTACACACAAAGCCAGCTGGGTGACCTTGGGCTAGTCACAGCTCTCTCAGCCCCACCTACCTCATAGGGTGTCTGTTGTGTGGAGAGGAAGGGAAGGCGATTGTAAGCCGGTTTGATTATTCCTTCAGCGGCAGAGAAAGTTGGCATATAAAAACCAACTCTTCTTCTTGTTCTTTGGCTTGGAAACCACTGCATCCTGACCTGGATGGCACAGGCTAGCCCAATCTTAGGGTGGCCAACCTCCAGGTATTGCAGCTACTATGGCCAAAGTCTTTTGCATAACTCTGTTTTTACACTGTAACTTACACATCACATATACTGACCACAGGCTCTAAGTTACATATTCATCAACATGCATTCCCCAGCATATATTCAAGACATATAACAATGTATTGGCATCCTGCCCTAGTGTCTAACTAAACTAAGAAATCATGCAAATAACAACAACTATATCAGCAATTGTGTCAATTTCACAATCCAATTAAAGAATCCACTTTCCCAATAAGAGTCTTTTATGTGAGGTCCTCAACATGCAGCAATTACTGTGAAGATGCAGGCAAAGAACATAAAGTAGCCAAAAATAGGTGGCTAGGCGGTACAGGTGTCTGGTAACTCTACCCTGTTTCCATCCCTCTTCATCAGCCGCCCATTCAAACGGCAAGGGCATAGGCCTATGGTTGCAGCTTCAGTTCTGCTTTGTTTAAACTTATAACCTCCAGGTCAATTCACCTGGAGGAAATGGCGGCTTTGGCCATTGGACTCTATGGCATTGAAGTCCCTCCCCTCCTCTATCTCCCGCCAGTGGTGATGAGGGTCCTGGCTACCCTACCCAATCTTCTAAGGTCTTGGAAGCTAAGCAGAGTTGCCACGCAGGGGACAAGCAATGGCAAACTACCTCTGAACATCCCATGTCTTAAAAACCCTATTATATCCTGACCTGGGTGGCCCAGGCTAGCCTAATCTCATAAAGTCTTGGAAGCTAAGCAGGGGTGGCCCTGGTTAGTACTTGGATTGGAGACCACTAAGGAAGTCCAGGGTCGCTATGCAGAGGCTGTCTGTCGATGACAAACCCACCCTTGTTTGTTTCTTGCCTTGAAAACCCTACGGGGTTGCCGTACGTTGTCTGTGTTCTGTGGTTAGTCCTTGACGACTGGAGACCACCAAGGAAGCTCAGGGCCGCTACGCAGAGGCTGTCAATGGCAAACCACCCCTGTTTGTTGCTTGCCTTGAAAACCCTACGGGGTTGCCATAAGCCAGCTGCAACTTGACTGCACTTTCTGCCGCTACCATTTATAGTTCTGGGGGTTTTGTCTGTGCCTGTTTGACGGCTGGATCCTTATGCTGGCCTTTGGCTGTAATCAATGATTTGATTTGACAGCGGGATCCCCCACAGTTTGACGGTTTGATTGGCTGTGAGAGAAACACACACTGTTGCCCCCTTTCATCTCCTCTGCCATCAAAATTGAGGGGGAAGATAAAAACGATGTAAAAAAAAAAAAGGGCTGGGGAAGGCTCAGTGGCAGAGCATCTGCTTGGCATGCAGAAGATCCCAGGTTCAATCCTTGGTATCTCCAGTTAAAAGGACCAGGCAGTAGGTGATGTGAAAGACCGCTACTTGAGACCCTAGAGAGCTGTAAAGAGGGGCCGTGGCTCAGTGGAGGAGCCTCTGCTTGGCATGCAGAAGGTCTCAGGTTCAATCCCTGCCATCTCAAGTTAAAAGGACCAGGCAGTAGAAGAAGAAGAGTTGGCTTTTTATACACTGCTTTTCTCTACTGTAAGGAGTCTCAATGCAGCTTACAATTGCCTTCCCTTCTCCCCCCTCCAACAGGCACCTTGTGAGGTAGGTGGGGCTGAGAGAGTTTTACCTGAGGTTCATTGCACACTGGAGCCCCACTTTCTTCTTTAGAAGCTATGCACTAGCAGTCTCCAAGCTCAAAACAAGAAGCCCGCCCCTTGAAATGCCGCTTTGTGATCGGCTGTAGTTCTTTGAGAGAGAGGTCTGTGCCCCCCCCCCCCCAATCCAAGTGTCCAGCCAAAATGCATTTTAAAAGACAAAAACAAAACGGAGCACCCTAAAAGGAACTGGGGCGGGGGAGAACCCAAGCCTTGTTTTAAAAGTCAATTCTTCTGCCCAGAAAGAATTCCCAGGAAGCAGGAAGCATTTGAGTCCCCACCTCTTTACACCCTGCTTTGTAATTGGCTGTGAGAGAAACCAAGCTTGCATGCCCCGCACTTTTCCTCATGCATGGGGATTTCACCCGGGCCGAGCTCAGGGGAGAGAGAAGAATCGGGTTAACAGAGGAACAGGAAGGTCCGGGATTTGTGAGGGCTGGTGGCGAGGTCATCTCTAATGGAGGGAAAACTCATGCATAACTCCAAGGGAGAAGCAAGACAGACCGAGGTCGAATGTGAGTGAAAGTACCCATGCATAAACAACCCACTTTAGACCTCAGAATATTTCTTGTCTGAGCTTTGACCCAGAAACGCTCTGGACTGCAAAAGAAGGGTCTGTAATTTCCCCGAATTTTCTTTGGTTGAAGGATGCCACCTCCCTCCCAAAGCCTGCTGCCTATCAAACATTTTCTCAAGACAATCTCCATGCCGCTTAAAAATAATAAAATAAATAAACTTCTTCCAGCCAAGCTCTTTTGCTTCCAACATTTTCAGATGCGCAGGCTGAAGACACAGGCAGGTTAGCAAAGTGTTTGCCGGAGATAAAACCATTGTTTGCTTTTGCGAGAAGGGGGTTCGAAAAGGGAGAGAGGCCCAGCAGATTCCCGAGGCGCTGGCCAAAAACCCTTGGCTTTCACACCACTCGTCACCACCGTGCCTCGATTGGCAGTAATGGGGCTTACCTTTACTTTCGGGGTGAGCTAGGCGGGGGGCAGGAGGCCAGCATGGCGGTCACAAAGGCTTACGAACGCAACGCGAGAAGTCCAGGCGAGGGACCCATGACAGTGTTAATGCGAAAGAATTCCCTGAGACTGCAAGCTGGCAAAGCGAGTGGAAACCCAGATATTTGACATGGCGCCAAATAGCCTGGCACAACTCTGACTGGCACCAAACCATCCTGGTAGCAGCTCCCGCTGCCGCTGGCTCCCGTACAGCTGTCTTTCTTCGCCCCGTTCTTCCCAAAGCAGTAGCCACTCAACAGGTGTTTCCACAGACGCAAAACGGTTGCCAGCTTCTTCCGCTCAATATTATCTCTGGAATACACTCCCCCCCCTCTCCCCACACTGCCATATGGGTCCGTTGCCCGGCATCGGTACAAAGTAAGCATGTCTACCAGGGTACCTTTCCAGCAGGGAATTGGAGAAGGGACGGGGTGTGTGTGTGTCAGGGTGACCGTTTGGAAAGTACGCACAGTCGACACGAGCGACTATCAAAGTTTGTCTTTTCCGTCAGAATGCAAATGCTGTTGTGCAGGAAGGAGTGACTACGTGAAGTTGCCTTATACTGGATCTGACCATTGGTCCACCCAGCGCCAGTATTGTCTACTCAGACTGGCAGCAGCTTCCCAGGGTCTCAGGTCTTTCAGATAGGGTTGCCAACCTCCAGGTAGTAGCTGGAGATCTCCTGCCGTTACAACTGATCTCCAGCCAATATAGATCAGTTCACTTGGAGAAAATGGGTGCTTTGGCCATTGGACTCTATGGCATTGAAGTCCCTCCCTTCCCCAAACCCCACCCTCAGGCTCCGCCCCAAAAATCTCCAGGTATTTCCTAACCCAGAGCTGGCAACCCTGCTTTCATATCACCTAATACATGTTCCTTTTTTAAAAAAAAACTGGAGATGCCAGGGATTGAACCTGGGACCTTCTGCAGGGCAAGTAGATGTTGCACCACCGAGCCACAGCCCTTCCCCAGAAGAGGGAAAGAGAAAGAGGGAAAGAGAGTACATGCAGCTTGAGGGAAAGGCTCTTATCAAAATATGTCCCCCTCCCTAATCTAGAGCAGTGGCCTTCTGGCCTATCTAAAGCCAGGGCTCACCGAGCTGCAAACACATGACATCAATACCAGGTAAAATACTAGAGCAGATAATTAAACAGAGAGTCTGTAAGCACTTAGAAAAAAATGCCGTGATCACTGACAGTCAACATGGGTTTCTCAGGTCATGCCAAAGTAATCTCATATCTTTTTTTGATATAGAGTGACAAGTATGGTAGATGGAGGGAATGCTGTAGATGTAGTGTACCTTGATTTCAGTAAAGCCTTTGATAAAGTCCCCCATGATCTTCTTGAAACAAAGCTAGTAAAATGTGGGCTGGACACTGCTACTGTTAGGTGGATTGGGAATTGGTTGACCAACCGAACCCAAAGGGTGCTCATTAATGGCACAACTTCATCCTGGAGAGGAGTGACCAGTGGAGTACCACAGGGGTCTGTCCTGGGACCGATACGATTTAATATTTTTATAAATGACTTGGATGATGGAATAGAGAGCATGCTAATCAAATTTGCAGATGACACCAAGTTAGGAGGGGTAGTTAATACCCCAGAGGATAGGGTCAGAGTTGAGAATGACCTTGATAGACTGGAGAGCTGGGCCATAAGTAATAAAATGGATTTCAATAGGGAGAAGTGTAAGGTACTTCACCTAGGCAGAAACAACATAAGGCACAGGTACAGGATGGGAGATAGTTGGCTTGACAACAGTACATGGGAAAGAGATCTGGGAGTCTTAGTGGACCACAAACTGAACATGAGTCAACAGTGTGATTTGGCGGCTAAGAAGGCCAATGCAATTCTGGGCTGCATCAATAGGAGTATTGTGTCTAGATCAAGGGAAGTAATACTACCACTGTATTCTGCATTGGTCAGACCTCACTTGCAATACTGTGTCCAGTTTTGGGCTCCACAATTTAAGAAGGATGTTGACAAGTTGGAGCGTGTCCAGAGGAGGGCGACCAGAATGGAAAAAGGTCTGGAATCCATGCCCTATGAGGAGAGACTTAGGGAGTTGGGTTTGTTTAGTTTGGAGAAGAGAAGGTTGAGGGGAGACATGATAGCCATGTTTAAATATTTGAAGGGATGTCATGTTGATGAGGGAACTAGCTTGTTCTCTGTTGCTCCAGAGACTAGGACACGGAGTAATGGATTTAAACTAAGAGAAAAGCGATTCCACCTAAACATTAGGAAGAACTTCCTGACGGTGAGGGCTGTTCGATGGTGGAATGTGCTGCCTCGGAAGGTGGTGGAGTCCCCATCTTTGGACGTCTTTACGCAGAGGCTAGATGGCCATCTGTCGGGAGTGCTTTGATTGTGGGATCTTGCATTGCTGGGCGAGGGTTGGGGTCACTGGGGATGTGGGGGGGAGGTAGTTGTTAATTTCCTGCATTCTATGATTCTATGATTCTATGAGTCATGTGACAGGAAGAGGAGGAGCCAGAGGTATGACCAGTGTCAAGGACTGAACAGAATCATAGAATCATAGGGCGGGAAGGGACCACCAGGGTCATCTAGTCCAACCCCCTGCACAATGCAGGAAATTCACAACTGCCCCCCACAACCCCAGTGACCACTACTCCATGCCCAGAAGATGGTTTTAGACAGGTTGTATTGTCACAATCTGTACAACAAGCCTATCCATATTATCCTCCCCAAATTGCCTATGGGGGGAGTGCAGAGGGTCAAGCTAGAATCAGGGAGTTCATGGCAGAGGTGAGATCCATACTGGTACTCAGTGCAGCTCAGATGAGATGCTGGAATGTCCATGATTGGATATCCGGTGCATTTGTATTGGTTGCCATAAGTCAGAAGCGACTTGATGGCACTTAACACAAACACACACTTAGTTGATATCCCGCCTTTGTCCCCAATGGGAACCCAAAGCTTGGAGCTATGCATGGAGTTTTGCATGAGTTTTCTGTCCATTAGAGATGACCTCGCAGCCAGACCTTGCAAATCCTGGGTCTTCCCGTACCTGTAACAATAACTCGATTCTTCGATCTCCCCTGAGATCAGCCCGAGTGAAATCTCCATGCATAAGCCAAAGGGTGTGAGAGTGAAGTTGCGGGGGTGATGTTTTTCTCACAGTAAGCACTACAGCCAATTACAAAGCAGCGTTTTCAAGAGGCAGGGGGACGCTTCTGGATTTGAGCTTGGTGACTTTGCTGGTGCATAGCAAATTTTGGCATATAAAAACCAACTCCTCCTCCTCCTCCTTCTTGGCATGGAGTAGGGGTCACTGAGGTGTGGGGGGCGGTAGTTGTGAATTTCCTGCATTGTTGTGCAGGTTGGACTAGATGACCCTGGTGGTCCCTTCCAACTCTATGATTCTAACCCTTCCTTTTGGCCTAACCTTTTAAGCACCCTTTTCACTTATGTGTTGTTTCTGTGTGTGTGTCTCGTCCCCACTCCCCTTAACGTCACCCCTTTAAGAACAGCGAGTCCTTTCCCTCTTTCGGATCCCTCAGGCTAGGATTAGGATCCACAGGCATCATTCGGGTTCGATTTCTACCTGCCGCTGCAGGTCAAAGACCCCGGCAGCCACCCTTCCACGGGGCAAGCAAGGTGGCTTCTTGAACTCGGTTCCTAGACCTTAGTGTGTTCCACCTGCTTGCAAACCTCTGGCTCCTGGCCTTTTCTGGCCCCCAGCTGAGCTCCAGAGGACGCCAGGAACGAGTCTCCGTCTGAAGTTTAAAGTTCAGGAGAACAAGAGAGCTAAACCCTCCATCGCTGGCCGGCTGGATGCTGTAAATAATGAGTCGGGTCTTTGATTACAGCATTGAGTTTTTTTCTCTTCTGTTTAAAAAAAAGAAGGGGGAAACGATTTTCCTTTTTTTCCCCTTTCCTATTCCACTGTCTTTGTGGCTGAATTTATGGGCTTTGCAGCACATCCGTCTTTAGAAAGCGTTATGAGAATCAATATTTAGACAGAATAAGCCTTAATCACAACAGAGTTCTGCCTCATTAAAGAGGGATTCCCTTTGCTACCTTCAGAGGGGAAGGGGCAGCATGTTCGCGGCCAACCCGAGCCATTGGTTTCCGATTTGTGAGTCATGCTCGCTTCTTGTGTGTGAACAAGGAAAGATTTTTTCCCCCTTCCAGGCCAGCCTTTCTTCAGGTTCACCCGGGACTGCTTGATATCACGTGAGGGGGAAAAAATAATAACCTCAGGGGAAAGACAGGATTGATCTTCTGATGTTGAAATTGCTGTTGAAGAATTTTACTTTTGATTTCCGATTTCTGATGTTTAAATGGTGAATTAACCTATTCATTGTGTTGGTTAGAATTTGAGGAAGTTCAGGACTTCACCTGTTGAACTGTGTGACTAAACAGAACATTTGATTTATTTTGCTTTGATTGTCTTGGACTATTTCATGAAACATCATTTTTGATTTTGTTAACTTTGCATTTCATGTGAGTAAACTGGTATATATAAATGAGCTTTCGTGCTGTTATTTTGGTTTAAACCTCCAGGTGGCGGCTAGAGGTCTCTCACTATTACAACTGATCTCCAGCCGATAGAGATCAGTTCTCCTGGAGAAAATGGCAGCTTTGGCCATTGGACTCTATGGCATTGAAGTCCCCTCCCCAAACCCTGCCCTCCTCAGGCTCTGCCCCAGAAATCTCCAGGTATTTCCCAACCTGGAGCGGGCAGCCCTATTCACACATGAGGTAGATGCATCGGGTTGCCAACTTCCAGGTGAAAAGTTGGGTTGCCCACTTCCACCTGGAGAAAATGGCCACTTTGGCAATTGGGCTCTATGGCATTGAAGTCCCTCCCCTCCCCAAACCCCACCCTCCTCAGGCTCTGCCCCCAAAATCTCCAGGTATTTCCCAACCCGGAGCTGGCAACCCTATTCACACATGATGTAGATGCGGTGGGTTGCCAACTTCCAGGTGGGCCTGAAGATCTCTGTGATTAAATCTCTGGACAATAGAGATCCATTTCCCTGGAGAAAATGGCTGCTCTGGAGGGCAAACTCGATGGCATTATGCCCTCCTGAGGTCCCTCCCCTCCTCTGACCCTGCCTTCCCCCAGGGTCCATACACATCCTGCGTCCCTCAGTTGTCCAGCAAATATAAATAAGACCAATCAATCAATGAAAATCCACCGGAAGGTCGACAAGTAGACCAAAGCCTTTGCCACCCCCAGTAACTGGTATTCCCAGGTACACTGCCTCTGAATATGGATGCTCCATTCAGCCATTTTAGCTAAAAGTCATTGATGGATTTATCCTACGCAAATTTTTCTAGAATCTCCGCATAAAGGGTTGCCAGCTCTGGGTTGGGAAATACTTCGAGAAGTCCATCAATGATTCAGTAGAAGGCAGCTTCATGTGTTCAACTGAAGGGGAGGGGCTGTGGCTCAGTGGTAGAGCATCTGCTTGGCATGCAGAAGGTCCCAGGTTCAATCCCCAGCAACTCCAGTTAAAGGGACTTGGCAGGTAGGTGATGTGAAAGACCTCCTCCGCCTGAGACCCCGGAGAGCCGCTGCCGGTCTGAGTAGACAATACTGACTTTGATGGATCAAGGGCCTGATTCAGTAGAAGGCAGCTTCATGTGTTCAATTCTTGACCAGCTTGGCTCCGAGACCTCAGAGTGCTGTTGCCAGTCAAAGTAGACAACTGAACAGGATGGTTCTCCTCCGTGCAAGGCAGCTTTGTGCATGCGTAGGCTTTCTCTGCGGCTTTGATTCCATGGCTTGCAAAGCCCGCAATAATGCGCTGAAATTAAATCATATAATTGTTCTGCCCCCAAAAAGGAAGAGAGCCGTTTATCAGGCGAAGGAAATGAAATACAGGGCTCAATCCTTTTTTTCTCTCTCTCTCTCTCGCTTCCCCTCCAAGAGAGAAATGAAATCGGTATTTAAATGGCTGCGGAACATTGTGCATTTAAAATGCACAGCAAGCCGTTCCCTAAAGCACTCCATAGGATATGTAAATCTTTTGATCTCTCACAAAATGCATGAGTTTCTCAAAGAATAACGAGCGCCGGCTCGGGGGGCACAATATTGACTGTCACTGCAGTGCGCTCATGCGCCGCCATTATGCGCCTGGCATTTGCTACATCACTGCCAGGCAGAAGCCCGGGACTATTTAATGCATTCTAGTAGCTACTTAAAGAGATTTTTATATCATAATAGATGCAATTCTCTCTTTCGGGCCGACAAGCTCTCATTTCAATTTGTCCTTTCCGTTTTGCTTCCCTTCTCATTATAAGCATCCGTATGTGTGTTTCTGGGCG
This sequence comes from Euleptes europaea, assembly GCF_029931775.1. NCBI lineage: Eukaryota > Metazoa > Chordata > Lepidosauria > Squamata > Sphaerodactylidae > Euleptes > Euleptes europaea. The sequence continues at coordinate 7,592,882 of NC_079317.1, forward strand.
GCGAGGGGGGGGGGGGAACGACCGAAAGAAAAACCCAAGTCAAGTAGGAGTCCTAAGTCCAATTAAGAATATAGTTTGGTTGCTGACTTGAATTGGCTGGAAGAAATGAGTTTAGGGTGCCAGGGTAGTGTGATGTAGTGTTTAGAGCATCGGACGAGGATTTGGGAGACCCGGGACGAAATCCCTGTTGGGGCTAGTCACACACACTCTCAGCTTAACCTGGTGATTGTAGAAGTTGCCATCAAGTCCCAAATGTCTGACGTGATCCTGTAGGGTTTTAAAGGCAAGAGACAAGAAGAGATGCTTTGCTATTCTCTGCCTCTGCGCAGCAACCCTGGACTTCCTTGGTGGTCTCCCATCCAAGTACTAACCAGGACCGACCAAGGTTAGCTTCTGAGATCTGATGAGATCAGGCTAGCCTGGGCTATGCAGGTCAGGTCAGACAAGCAGAGGTAGTTTGCCATTGCCTGCCTCTGTATAGCAACCCTAGACTTCCTCGGTGATCTCCCATCCAAATACTAACTGGGCTTAGGGAAGGGGCTGTGGCTTAGTGGTAGAACATCTGCTTGGCATGTCCCAGTTTCAATCCATGGCATCTCCAGTTAAAGGGACTAGGCAGGTAGGTGATGTGAAAGACTCCTGCGTGAGACCCTGGAGAGCCACTGAGTGGACAACACTGCCTTTGATGGACCAAGGGTCTGATTCAGTATATGGCAGCTTCATGTGTTCATGTGACCCTGCTTAGGTTCTGAGAGCTGACAAGATCGGGCTAGCCTGAGCTATCCAGGTTGAGGCAGGATTTGTTGGGGGAGCTCTATATGGAGGGTTAGTGGTGGTGGAAAGTGCCGCCAAGTCTCAGCAGACTTAGAGTGACCTGTAGGGTTTTCAAGGCAAGAGACAAACCAAGGTGGTTTCCCATTGCCTGCCTCTGCCTAGCAACCCTGGACTTCCTTGGTGGTCTCCCATGCAAGTACTAACCAGGGCTGACCCTGCTTAGATTCTGAGATCAGGCCAGCCGGGACCATCCAGGTAAAGGCAAGAGGCGTTCAGAGGTGGTTCGCCATTGCCTGCCTTTGCAGAGCAACCCTGGACTTCCTTGGTGGTCTCCCATCCAAGTACTAACCAGGGCCAACTCTATTTAGCTTCTGAGATCTGATGAGATTGGGCTAGCCTCTCATCTGGAAAGCCAACAACACTGCGTAGAGGATGAGGCCTTCATTAGAACATCAGAAGAGCCCGGCTGGATCAGACTGGTGGTCCATCTAGTGCAGCATCCTCTATCACAGAGTGGCCGACCAGTTCCTCTGGAGGTACAACAGGCAAAGAAGAAGAAGAAGGAGAGTTGGTTTTTATATGCCGACTTTCTCTAGCACTTAAGGAAGAATCAAACCGGCTTACAATCTCCTTCCCTTCCCCTCCCCACAACAGACACCCTGGGAGGTAGGTTGTGTTGAGAGAGCTCTAAGAGAGCTGTGACTAGCCCAAGGTCACCCAGCTGGCTTCATGTGGCGGAGTGGGGAAACAAATCCAGTTCACCAGATTAGCATCCCCCGCTCATGTGGAGGAGTGGGGAATCAAACCCAGTTCTCCAGATCAGAGTCCACCTCTCCAAACCACCGCTCTTTATAGGATTGCCAGGTCCCTCTGTGCCACCCGCAGGAGGTTTTTGGGGTGGAGCCTGAGGAGAGCGGGGTTTGGGGAGGGGAGGGACTTCGATGCCATAGAGTCCAATTGCCAAAACAACCATTTTCTCTAGGTGAACTGATCTCTATCGGCTGGAGATCAGTTGTGATAGCAGGAGATCTCCAGCTATTACCTGGAGGCTGTCAACCCTAGCTCTTAACCACTACACCACGCTGGCTCTCATAGAGGCCGAGGCCTTCATTAGAGCACAAGAAGAGCTCTGCTGGATCAGACCAGTGGTCCATCTAGTCCAGCATCCCATCTCACACTGTAGCAAACCCGTCCCTCTGGAGGGCCCACAACAGGTCATCGAAGCCAAGGCCTTCCCCTAGAAAGAACATCAGAAGAGCCCTGCTGGGTCAGACCAGAGGTCCATCTAGTCCAGCATCATGTCTCACACAGTGGCCAATCAGTAGGGTTGCCAACTGCCAGGTACTAGCTGGAGATCTCCTGCTAGTACAACTGATCTCCAGCTAGTACCTGGAGGTTAACAACCAAAATAAGGCAGCACACAGGCTCTTATATCTAACTAAACAGTTATATTAAACACACAATCAAATCCTATATATACCATATTCAAAAGTGAAGGTGGAGTAATTCAAACAAACATGCATGCTCTACAATCCATACTCAACATACACATACAAATAATACATTCATAAATTGTGTAAACATGCTGGAAGTATCCAGCTAGTAACAACAGCCCCAAAGTAACATGCAGGTGCAAAGTTCAACGGAACAAGTCCCAGGTCCACAACACAGATCCCTTCCAAAAAAGGACGGACGCAGATTCTAGATATTCTCCTGCATTTCAATAATCTTCTTCAGCTGTCCGTTATAAGATGCAATGGTACAAAAAATTTGTCTCATATATGAAACAAATTTGTTCAGACCTCTGAGGGTTCCCACTGTTCCTTGCCATAGGAATATAGTGTGCAGGTGTCTTGCTTGTGGCTTCCTAAAGGCATCTGGTTGGCCACTGTGTGAACAGACTGCTGGACTTGATGGACCTTGGTCTGATCCAGAAGGGCTTTTCTTATGTTCTTATGTTATATCCTAAACTTTAGGACCTAAAACATCTCCTGAGGGCATCCCATCCCTTAATATATTTTGCCTTTCCTGCGGTGGCTGTATTATGGAGCAAGGGGACCCGGGACAATTATTCATGTCACGCCCTCCTTACCCATTTCCTTTTACAGATAATTTCCTATAGAAGGAGGACATCAGGTTACCTTCATTTCGTTTCTTAATAAACTAGTAACTCTCATTGTTCTGTGTTGCTCAATTATAAAGGCTGTGCGTATGAGACGGAAAGTGCTTCAAGATAAGCGCAGCTGAAGATAGATAAAAAATGAATGACTTCGTCGATGGAGATTGGAATTGAAAACTGGCAACTGTCTGTAGACTTCTGACAAAGACTACTTTGTGAATGGAAGGAGGAACTCTTAGGAAACAGGAGAAGGTGGCTCGTAAAATATGGGGTGTTTTAGTCATCCAGGTGTCGTAAAAACAAAACAAACCTGATGCTCAGAAGCTACAGCTTCGGTGGAAGGGAGAAATCAAAGTAGCCTGCTGAGGAGATGTGAATCGTGCCTCCTGAAGAAGTTCCTCAGGGTATGTCACATTTGCCCCATAAAGACTTTCAACAGGATTGTAGCTGGATGAGAAAACATTTAGTTGATTAGTCATATAAAGAGAGCCAGTTTAGCAAAATTTCATTCGTTCCCTAGATTTAACAGCTGCTGGCTCTCCATCAACCACTTCACACTTTAAAAAGAGGGAATGACATTTAATTTTTCCTTGACACTATAAAGAGAAAAGTTGCCACATCTCTCATGCAACTGACCAATCTATTTGACAGCAGATAACGCAGTATCCGCTTCTCAGAAAGTGTCTTTAGTAGGGCTTTGCATATCGATCAACCCAAACTGAAAATAAGCTGAAAAAAGCCATTTCTGTAAATTTCAGGTTCAGGCTGAAAAAAGCCATTTCTGTAAATTTCAGGTTCAGGCTTACCGAATCCCAAATTTGGGGAGCCAAAGCCGAATTGGCCATTCCCCCCCCCCAAAAAAAACAGGTAATTATCAGGCTTTTTAGGGTTCTCCCCAGGCTTTGCAAAGCCCCTGGGGGGCATTTTTTGAGGGAGAGCCCCCAAACGTGCAGGGTAGCTTGCAGGGACTCTCCTTGCAAGGACCTCCAAGTTTGGTGAAGATTGGGTCGGAGGGGTCCAAAGTTACGGGGTCTGGAAGAGGTCGCCCCTCCCACCTCCATACAGAAGCATTGGAAGGTTAGAGATTCTCGGTTCGCTAATCGGCTATTGCTTCTCTATGGAGGAGGGAGGGGTGACCTCTCCAGAGCCCATAACACCGGACCCCCTGACCCAAACTTTGGGATTTGTGCAAGGAGAGTCCCTGAAAGCTACCCTGAAAATTTGGGACCTCTACCCCCAAAAATGCCCCCACAGGAGCTTCGTAAAAAATCCCCTTTGTTTTCTACAAAATTTCCTGCATTGTGCAGGGGGTTGGACTTGATGACCCTGATGGTCCCTTCCAACTCTATGATTCTATGATTCTATTATGGGAATATTCCATTAGCCTGGCAACCCTAGAGTTAGGTTAGGCTGACAGCATGTGACTGGTCCAAGCAAGCTTCCATAGCAGATAGGGTTGCCAACCTCTACATAGTAGCTGGAGATCTCCTGCTATCACAACTGATCTGCAGCCAATAGAGATGAGTTCACCTGGGGAAAACGGCCACTTTGGCAATTGGACTTCATGGCATTGAAGTCCCTCCCCTCCCCAAACCCCACCCTCCTCTGGCTCTGCCCCCCAAAGCCTCCCACTGGTGCCGAACAGGAACCTGGCAACCCTACCACCCTCCAAAGCAGGCATTGGGTCTGGAGATCAGTTGAAATTCTGAGAGATCTCCACACCCCACCTGGAGGTTGGCAACGCTATTTGGTTGGCCACAGAATGCTGGGCTAGATGGAACATTGGTCTGATCCAGCATGGCTGCTCTTATGTGTGTGTGTTTTTGCTGTCGAGGTGCAATTGACTTATGGCGACCCCGTAGGGTTTTCAAGGCTAGAGACGTTCAGAGGTGGTTTGCCATTGCCTGCCTCCACATCCCGACCCTGGTATTCCTTGGAGGTCTCCCATCCAAATACATGTCAGGGTCCAGCCAGACAGGGTGTGACTGGCCCAAGGTCACCCAGCAAGTTTCCTTGGTAGAGTGGGGATTCGAACTTGGGTTTCCCAGATCCTAGTCTGACGCCTTAATCACTACACCACGCTGACTCTATGTTCTTCTGTAGAAGAAGAAGAGTTGGTTTTTTATATCCCCTTTTCTGTACCTTTAAGGAGTCTCAAAGCGTCTTACAATCGCTTTCCTCCCTCCACAACAGAAACCTTGTGAGGTAGGTAGGGCTGAGAGAGTGCGGAGAGAACAGTGACTGGCCCAAGATCACCCAGCAGGCTTCATGTGAAGGAGTGGGGAATAAACCCGGTTCTCTAGATTAGAGTCCGCCACTCATGTGGAGAAGCGGGGAATCAAAGCCGGTTCTCCAGATTAGAGTCCACTGCTCAGTTGGAGGAGCGGGGAATCAAAGCCGGTTCTCCAGATTAGAGTCCACCGCTCTTAACCGCTACACCACGCTGGCTCCCAATAACACAAAAAGTGGCGGGATATTTTGGGGCGTCACCAGGAAAACACAGGTGGCGATTTCTGGGAGGGGATCCAACACAGTACAATTTGGGCCTCTGAATTTGGACTGGCCGAAAATTTTAATTATGAAGTCACATAATGCTCGGTTGTCGTGTTTGCCTCCAGGTGCTCAACAGACCATTCCTGCAAGCCGAGAATAAAAACTTGGAACTTTGGACGTCCCTGAAGAAGAGAAACTGGATCTCTATGAATGAAGTGCACCTCCCTTTGCTAATTACAATTATTTTATGAATAACGGGCCTTTTTAGCTGCTCGGAGACAGATGGATGGCGTGGAAAAGAGGGGGAGAGGGAGGGAGGGAAGTAAACACACCCACGGGAAAATCAAAAAGATGGAAATGCAAACGCACAGCAAGTACAGATGAATACCTGATACAAAACGCCTCCCAGCTTCCGAAATGGCAGATTCCCCATGGGAAAGCTCTATTAAGGACCACAGGTTGTTCTGGAAGGACGGATCGAAACATCTGCTGTTCCCCATCAAATCAGAACCTCGTCGCAGAGCTGGGTTTGATCCCGAATTGGAATCCATAAAACGGAAGACAGAATTGTTTGGTTTGCTTTGGATTCACAACGAAGAAGGGCCAATTCACATGACGATGATGATGATGAAGAAGAAGAAGAGTTGGTTTTTACATGCCGACCTTTTCTAGGATCTGGGCAGGATTGTCAAGACACCAGAAGGTGATGGAAGGGCAGCCATGAAGGAGCTAGAAAAGATTCTGAAGTGTAAGGATGTGTCACTGGCCACCAAGATCAAGTTAATTCATGCCATCGTATTCCCTATTACTATGTATGGGTGTGAAAACTGGACATTGAAGAAACCCGACAGGAAGAAAGTAGATTCTTTTGAAATGTGGTGTTGGAGGAGAGTGTTACGGATACCCTGGACTGCCAAAAAAACAAATCAGTGGGTTCTAGATCAAATCAAGCCTGAAGTGACCCTAGAAGCTAAAATGACTAAACTGAGGCTATCTTATTTTGGTCACATTATGAGAAGACAAGAGTCACTGGAAAAGACAGTCATGCTAGGAAAAGTTGAGGGCAGCAGGAAAAGAGGAAGACCCAACAAGAGATGGATTGACTCAATAAAGGAAGCCAGAGCCCTCAGTTTGCAAGATCTGAGCCAGGCTGTCAAAGATAGGACATTTTGGAGGACTTTGATTCATAGGGTCTCCATGAGTGGGGACTTGACGGCACTTAAAACACACAGGATTGTCAGCCTCCAGGTGGGGCCTGGAGAATTCCCAGAATTAAAACTGATCTTCAGATGACAGAGATCCGTTTCCCTGGAGAAAACAGCTGCTATGGAGGGTCAAATGTATGGCATTATATTCCACTGAGGTCCCTCCCCTGCCCCAAACCCCACCCTCTTCAAGTTCCACCCCCTAAATCTCCAAGAGTTTCTAAACCCAGAGTTGGCAAACCTAGCCATGGCGACAGAGGCGGATGGAGTGGGAGCTGCTACTACTAGGGTTGCCAACCTCCAGGTCCTAGCTGGAGATCTCCTGCTATTACAACTGATCTCCAGCTGATAGAGATAAGTTCCCCTGGAGAAAATGGCCGCTTTGGCCATTGGACTCTATGCCATTGAAGCCTCTCCCCAAACCCCCGTCCTCCTCAGGCTCCACCCCAAAAGCCTCCCGCCGGTGGTGAAGAGGGACCTGGCAACCCTAGCTGCTACCCCCTCTGTCTACTACCAAGATGGACAGGCAGAAAGAGCCACGGAAAGGGGGTGGGACAGCAAAATCTTCCCTGTACGAGTTTCACTCTCTCCCCAGGCCGGCGAGATCAGGGACACTTGGCTTGCCCTAGAATTTGAGGGCACACTCCCTCTCCCATCTGGGCAGCTGATACCACAGTTCATCCAGGGAGGGGCCATGGCTCAGTGGAAGAGCCTCTGCTTTGCACACAGAAGGCCCCAAATTCAATCCCCGGTGTCTCCAGTTAGAAGAATCAGATAGTAGGTGCTGTGAAAGACCTCAAATTAAGATGTTGGAGAGCTACCAGCTTGAGTAGACAATACTGACCTTGCTGGACCAAGGCTCTGACTCAGCATAAGGCAGCTTAATGTGTGGGGAGGGGGTTATGGTTTGGTGGTAGAGAATCTGCTTGGCATGTAGAAGGTCCCAGGTTCAAACCCCGGCATCGCCAGTTAAATGATCAGGCAGAAGGTGATCTGAAAGACTTCTGCCTAACATGTTGGAGAGGCATGTTAGAGAGCAACTTGCAGTGTGTAGACAATACTGACTTTGATGAACCGATAGTCTGATTCAGTATAAGGCAGCTCCATGTGTGTGTTTGTGTATGAATATATTGAATTGTTTGTTTGCTTTGTACTCAGAAGGTCCCAGGTTCAATCCCTGGTATCTCCAGTTGAAAGGACCAGACAGTAGGTGATGTGAAAGACCTCTGCCTGAGACTCTGGAGAGCCACTACCAGTCTGGGTAGACAATACTGACTTTGATGGTCCAAGGGTCTGACTCACTATAAGGCAGCGTCATGTGTTCCCCTTCTCTCCAATGGGAGTGCTCCTTGAGCTGAGTGCAAATTTATTGCAAATCAGCTAATCCAACTCTGGCCGCCCGGCCTGATTATGCTGGTGGACCCTTGGTCTGATCCAATATGTCTGCTGTAGCTCAGTGGTAGAACATCTGCTTGGCATGCAGAAGGTCCCAGGTTCAATCCCCGGCATCTCCAGTTAAAGGGACCAGGCAAGTAGATGATGTGAAAGACCTCTGCCTGAGACCCTGGAAAGCAGCTGCCAGTCAGAGTAGACAATACTGATCTTGATGGACCAAGGGTCTGACTCACTATCAGGCAGCTTCATGAGTCCATGCGTGTCCGATATGAGTGAAGGATATCTGCAAGAAAACTGAGGCAGAACTTGGCTGAATTAAAAAGAAAAAAATTAATATTCAACTCACTTGAAAACTTCCAACTTCCAGAAAAAAAACCACTTGGATGCAATCTTAACATAATGCAGATCTGTTTCTCTTTGTATGGGAACTGAAATTAAACTTGTTCCATTCCAAAGATAGGTAAAGTATAGATATATGGAAATCAGTTGATTTCCAAAGGAAATTAAAGTTATTCATGAATCTTAATATTTATGTGAAATAAGAAGTTTTTTTTAATTAGGATTAAAAATATTATCTACGAAAATGTGCCCAAGCATATAGTTCCACAGGAGCCCTGTAGCTACACCTAGAATGTCAAAATAAAACCTGTTTTTTTCCCCTAACTTGCCCGAAGAAAGCAAGAAGCCTGTATGATAACTAATTTAGATAATGCTAATTATTTTGCTTGGGACTTGTGACGGATGGCTTGTATGAAAAAGTTGATTAGGGACAGGTTTTATGTATCAGACATCCCCATTTATGCCGAATGTGTCCAGAGAAGTTTCCTGTTTGTTCAGCCTGTGGTCACAGCTCTATTAGAAAGTGATAAACCCAGAGAAGAGAAGCATCAAAGAGAAGGGATAAAAGAAATAAACTCAGATGTATCACTGCCACTGATATCATGTCAACCCTTTCTTTAAAGATTACAGTTATCTTCCTGTTGGTTTTCCATACTGAATCAAGCTCCTAGTCCCTACACTGTAGAGGGCCCACATAGGGTTGCCAACCTCCAGGTACTAGCTGGAGATCTCCTGCTATTACAACTGATCTCCAGCCGACAGAGATCACTTCCCCTGGAGAAAATGGGCGCTATGGCCATTGGACTGTATGACATTGAAGCTCCTCCCCTCCCCAAACCCCACCCTCCTCAGGCTCTGCCCCCAAAACCTCCCGTCGATGGTGAAGAGGGACCTGGCAACCCTAGGCCCACAGTGGGTTGTGGATGGTAGTAGGGAACAGCCGATAGTGGCCTTTTTGATTTCCTTCCGATTCTGTAAGTTGCTGCTGCCGTCGATCTGAATTTGCTTCAGTTTCACTGATTATTCTTTTTGGTTTCTTTGATTGCCATTCGTGTGCGACTTGTATGCCATTTTGCATCGCCGATACACAACAATGTCATTGAAAAATATGTGGGAAAAATGGGATGCGGAGACTGAAAAGGGAAATGCTCAAGTTTGTTGCTCACAAAGCAGAAACACCATCACAAATTATGCATGGTCTGGAGAGAGTGGACAGGGAGAAGCTTTTCTCCCTCTCTCATACCAGGACATGGGGTCATCTGCTGAAGGCAGATCACGAGAGGGAGGGCATCTTGGTCATCTTCTGGGTATGGAGTAGGGGTTACTGGGGGTGTGGGGGGGGAGGTAATTGTAAATTTCCTGCGTTGTGCAGGGGGTTGGAATAGATGACCCAGGTGGTCCCTTCCAACTCTATGATTCTATGATTCTCTGAAAAATCACTGCAAGACTAACAGATTCCCGTGAAGAAGCCCCTTGCGCAAAATGCATAAGAGAATTATATATATATATATATATATATATATATATATATATATATATATATATATATATATATATATATATATATAAAACTTAATTTTGTCCCATTGGCTTTGGCCTTATTTTTTATCTCCTGCGACTGGTGCGGCCTTTTTATTTCTTCTGGCCACCCTATGGGTTGCATTGACTTACGCTGTGTAACGCGCCTGGCATCTCAGTGAGAAAGGTGGACTATAAATAACATAAATAAAATAAATATGCTATTCAAGAGCGAGATTTTTTTTTAAAAAAAGAGAACCCTGAATTGCTCCCAGAATACCAAGTGTGCTTGGATGACCTTTGAAGTTTAGGAAAATCGATTTGCTTCACATCTCAATCCTCTCCAGTCAGCATCGCTGTATCAAAAGAGGCCCGCTTAAGTAACATGGCGTAGCAAAGCCCGGTTAATGCGGCCCACCTCCTCGCTCGGAGACTGTGCTGCACTCTCTTTGATAAAGCCGGCCTTTGTTTTATCACCGAGATGGCTTACTAGGTTCTCTTTGGTCCTTGCTTGACATTAACGTGGAGATCTGTTTGCCCGCTGACAGGGACCGGGGACGTGCGTTCCCCCGGAGCCTCGTCCCGGAGCCTTCGTGACTTTCCCCATGATGAAAAAGAAGATGCGTAACAGGATTTGCATTCCTTTCCCTGGAATGTGACTGCTGTGAGCAAAAGTTAGCGGTGCTTATATGTCCCCGATATCATTCGAAGCCGCAACCCATTTCCAAGCTGGGATATGCCTCCTCCGGGGGATGGCAGTCACCTCTCACTTTCTTGAGTCGGATAATCGTTTTAGCCCAAGCTGCTGACAATCTTGCATTTAGTCACCTTCTGTAAGGATGCTGTTTCTGTCCACAACTGAGAGGAGGAGAAGAAGAAGAAGAAGAAAGAAGAAGAAAGAAGAAGAAAGAAGAGTTTGTTTTTATACCCCAATTTTCTCTCCAGTATCAGAGGAGCATGCCTATTCTATTAGGTGCTGTGGAACACAGGCAGGATAATGTTGCAGTCATCTTGCTTGTGGGCTTCCTAGAGGCACCTGGTTGGCCACAGTGTGAATAGACTGCTGGACTTGATGGCCTTGGTCTGATCCAGCATGGACTTTTTCATGTTTCTTATATTTCTTATATTAAGGCTTTAAGAGGGGTGTCAACATGTTCATGGAGGAGAGGACTGTCCATGGCTGATAGTCAAAATGGATACTACTCATGAGGCACACCTATTCTCTCCAGGATCAGAGGAGCATGCCAGTTATATTAGGTGCTGTGGAACACAGGCAGGATGGTACTGCTGCCGTCTTCTTGCTTGTGGGCTTCCTAGAGGCACCTGGTTGGCCACTGTGTGGACAGACTGCTGGACTTGATGAGCCTTGGTCTGATCCAGCAGGGCCTTTCTTATGTTCTTATATCCTTACATTCATAACAGAGGGGAGAGCAGCATTCATCACATTGGGCTCAGTTGGCTGGTAGGACAGCTAGCTTTGAGTCTAACAGCACCTTAGAGAACAACAAGATTTTTCAGGGTATCAGCTTTCGAGAGTCAAAAGCTTTGACTCCCAAAAGAAGAAGAGTTAGTATTTATAAGCTGACTTTCACTACCACTTAAGGGAAACTCAAACCTGCTGACAATCACCTTCCCTTCCCCTCCCCACAACAGGCACCCTGTGAGGTAGGTGGGGCTGAGAGTGTGTGACTAGCCCAACGTCACCCAGCTGGCTTCATGTGCAGGAGTGGGGAAAAAAATCCAGTTCACCAGATTAGCCTCTGCCGCTCATGTGGAGGAGTGGGGAATCCCTGTTCTCCAGATCAGATTGAGAGGTGATATGAAAACCATCTTCAAGTACTTGAAGGGCTGTCATATAGAGGAGGGTGCCAATTTGTTTTCTGTTGCCCCAGAAGGTTGGACCGGAACCAATGGGTTGAAATTAAATCAAAAGAGTTTGCTTCTAGACATTAGGAAGAATTTTCTAACAGAGCCGTTCCTCAGTGGAACAGGCTTCCTTGGGAGGTGGTAAATGCTCCTTCCCTGGAGGTTTTTAAGCAGAGGCTAGATGGCCATCTGTCAGCAATGCTGATTCTAGGACCTTAGGCAGATGATGAGAGGGAGGGCATCTTGGCCATCTACTGGGCATGGAGTAGGGGTCATTGGGGGTGTGGGGGAGAAGTATGTGTGATTTTCCTGCATTGTTCAGGGGGTTAAACTAGAAGACCCTAGTGGTCCCTTCCAACTCTATGATTCTATGAAACCAGCTTACAATCATCTTCCCTTCCCCTCCCCAGAACAGAAACCTTGTGAGGTCGGTGGGGCTGAGAGAGTTTGGAGAGAAGGGTGACTAGCCCAAGGTCACCCAGCAGGCTTCGTGTGGAGAGGTGCGGGATCGAACCCGGTTCACCAGATTAGTCTTCCCCTCATGTGGAGGAGTGGGGAATCAAACCCGGTTCTCCAAATCAGAGTCCACTGCTCTAAACAACTACGCCAGGCCTAGCAGCATGCGCTTTTTCTTCTCCACACCAAAGTGGCAGCATCATTCCCGTACCGGTTATTAAAATAATCACCATAAATTGAAGGTGGGATTTCCCGTAAAGCCATCCAATCTATCGTAGTCAATAAAGAAAGGCAGGAGGTCAATTAATGAAGCAACTAAATAAATAATCTTTGGGTGGCTTTAGGACCATATTGGTCACTTTCCACCCAGCCTTGGGATGTTTTCTGGAGGGGGGGGGAAAGGACTCCTGCAACCTCTCGGCCCCCCACGCTGTCCTTTTCTGCATAGTTGCAGCTGAACTGCGTGAAAGGTATTTCTAATCTCGTGACGGCCACCGAGAGGGGCCTGAAGGACGCGCATTAAGTCTCCCACCACTACAGCCGACCGAGAACGGAAGGTCAGGCGGTTTGACTCTTCCCAGAAGCCCTTGAACAATGCAATTATTCAGGGAGGAAATTTCAAATCGTTTTCATTAGACTTCTGTTTTTCCAATCTAACCAAAGTGATTAATTAGGGATTAAAATATTTACTCTGCACACGCTGCCTTGGCACGGCGCTAGAATGTTTAAGCGTTCCGCAAAAGGGGGTCAGCTATTTTCCACTTGTGTCGGGGGGACGGGGGGGGGGACGGGGGGACACAGCTGATAATTTCTGTAGAAAAAAGGGGTTCTCCCAGGCATATGAGCTTGTTACCCTACCCCCAGGTTAATTTGAACCCCAGCCCAGCCTGATGTCGAGATTCCACCTTGGACCAAGCTCGAAGAAAAAATGAAAGTGAGACCCTCCTTGGAAGAGGTCTTGTCACCCAACTTTTAAGACTTGTTGCTGCATTTGCAAATCTAGACTGGGAGAGATCTGTTTGAAAGATCTTTTTGACTCGTGCGGAAGGGAGACAGAGGACATCTTTTAGAAGAAGAGGCGTTGGTTTTTACATGCCGACTTTCTCTACCACTTAAGGAGGAATCAAAACCGGCTTACAATCGCCTTCTCTTCCCCTCCCCACAACAGGCACCCTGTGGGGTAGGTGGGGCTGAGAGGGCTCTAGGAGAGCTGTGACTAGCCCAAGGCCACCCAGCTCTCGGGTTGCCAGGTCCATCTTCGCCACAGGCGGGAGGTTTTTGGGGCAGAGCCTGAGAAGGGCAGGGTTTGGGGAGGGGAGGGACTTCAATGCCATAGAGTCCAATTGCCAAAGCGGCCATTTTCTCCAGGGGAACTGATCTATATCGGCTGGAGATCGGTTGTAATAGCAGGAGATCAAACCCACTTCATAACATGATAATAGAGGAAACGGAAGGCAACTCCCAGCGGGGAAAGTGACAGGGGTCCTAGCAAAGATCACATTTAACATCATGGGAGGTTCAGGCTGCCAAGCCCCCAGTTGGGGTAGGGAATCCCCCATCCCCAGCTCCTGTTGCCAAACAGTTTTTAAAAATGACAGCATTGCCAGTATGATGAAGTCATTGCCAGGGGAAACCTGGCAGTGACGGCGGGTAGCGCTAGGAATCGCCAGAAAACTTTATGGTTTTGCTCGCATTTCCCAGAATTACTCATCATCACTGCTGGGTTTCCCCAAGAAGCGCCACTGCTACCCCCCATGTCCCCCCCCCCCAAACCCTGTCGCTGGTTGCAGAGGCTTAACTGAGGAGATGAATTGCCAAAAGATGAAAAGCCGGCGTGGTGTAGTGGTTAAGAGCGGTGGCTTGGAGTGGTGGACTCTGACCTGGAGAACCCGGTTGGATTCCCCACTCCTCCACATGAGCGGCGGATGCTGATCTGGTGAACCAGGTTGGTTTCCCCATTCCTACACACGAAGGAAGCTACAATTTATTTGTAGGTTCTAGCTGGAGATCTCCTGCTATTACAACTGATCTCCTGCCGATAGAGAGCAGTTCATCTGGAGAAAAGCAGCTTACATTATTCTCCTCTCCTCCATTTTATCCTCACAACAACGATCCTGTAAGGTAGGTGTGAGAGCCAGCGTGGTGTGAGGGCCAGCGTGGTGTAGTGGTTAAGAGCGGTGGTTTGGAGCAGTGGACTCAGATCTGGAGAACCGGGTTTGATTCTTCTTCAAATACTTAAAGGGAGCAATCATGTTCCCCCTCAACCTCCAGCATGGTGTAGTGGTTAAGAACGGTGGTTTGGAGCAGCTGAGTTTGATCTGGAGAACCGGGTTTCATTCCCCACCCCTCCACATGAGCAGCGGAGGCTAATCTGGTGAACTGGATTTGTTTCCCCACTCCTCCACGTGAAGCCAGCTGGGTGAGCTTGGGCTAGTCACAGCTCTCTCAGCCCCACCTACCTCACAGGGTGTCTGTTGTGGGGAGGGGAAGGGCAGGTGATTGTAAGCCGGTTTGAGTCTCCCTTAAGTGGTAGAGAAACCCCCCCTCAGGCTCCACCCCAAATACCTCCCACTGTTGGCAAAGAGGGACCTGGCAACCCTATAGTTTGCCTAGGGTGCCAAAAATCCTCGGGCTGGATTCTTCAGTATGACATCAAATACTGGAGGAGTTTCCCAAGTACCAAGAGAAAGAGAGGTCTTGAGTGCTTTTTAATCTAAAATTTGATTTAGGGGAAGCTGCCTAAAGCTGCTTCTCTGGAGAGGCAGCATATACATTTTCTAAACAGAAGAAGAAGAAGAAGAAGAAGAAGAAGAAGAAGAAGAAGAAGAAGAAGAAGAAGAAGAAGAGGAGGAGGAGGAGGAGGAGGAGGAGGAGGAGGAGGAGGAGGAGCAGGTTTTTATATCCCACTTTTCTCTGCCTTTAAGGAGTCTTGAAGCGGCTTACAATGGCCTTCCCTTCCTCTCCCACAACAGACACCTTGTGAGGTAGGTGGGGGGGAGGGAGAGAGTTCGGAGAGAACTGCGACTAGCCCAAGGTCACCTAGCAGGCCTCATGTGGAGGAGTGGGGGAATCAAACCCGGCTCTCCAGATCAGCCTCCGCCGCTCATGTGGAGGAGTGGGGGAATCAAACCCGGTTCTCCAGATTAGAGCCCACCACTCCACACCACCGCTCTTAACCACTGCACCATGCTGGCTTTCCAGTGAAGGAGAGACGATGGAGGGCTGTAGGAAGGAGTTGGAGAATTGGCGGGGTGGGGGGCTCTTATGGGAAGGGCTACCCCGGCTCCCCTTTCGGGTGTTCCAAAGGCCTCCAGCCTCCACTTCGGTTGTTCCCCCCAGCCCCCCACCCTCCACTTGCGCATGCGCTCCTAAGCTTGCTGGCAGATCTTGATATGGGTTTGGGAACCGACCGCATCGCCTAAAGGGGAAATATTTTTCATTATGCTTTCAAAAATAGCAAGTCCGCATCCCGCGGTGCGGGTCACAGTTTTTGAAGGCATTTTCCAGACGCTTTGTTATCTGCCCGTTAAGTGGTTTTGCTATATTAATTATCGTTATCGCCCTCCCCCCCCCCCTCCCCCAAATGCGCCACGTTTAATGAAAATGTCGAAGCGGGTTCTTGAACTCGAGGAGGAGCCGTGGGCCCCAACGTGCAATTTTCAGGAACATTTTGCAGGCGTGCGGCTCCTCTGAACCGAGAGACGTTAGTTTGTTTGAACTCGAGTCTTCTCGATGGCTCTTTCCCCCCATATTAATAATTTGCTCCTTTGGTACACGATGGGTTTCGCTTGCATTCAGGGAACAGAATCAGAAGCCTCCTGTGGCTAATTTAATATCTGAATCTCCCCAGGGATGAGAAGCAACCGCTGCATAGGCTACGGACAGGAAAGCAAATGCCAACCTCTTCGGTAATAGTCGGGGCTGCTGGCAGAACTGATGGGCCACGGAATAACCCTGGATGCCCATGAATGCATGCTGGGGTTACCAATCTCCAGGTGAAGCCTGGAGTCCTCCCGGAATCAAAACTGGTCTCCAGCGATCCGTTCCCCGGGAGAAAATGGCCCCTTTGTAGGGCAAACTCGGTGGCGTCACATCCCTCCCTTCCCAAACTCCACCCTCCGCCCCCAAATCTCCTGGCGTGCCCCAACCTGGAGTTGGCAACCCTAGCCCACGCACACCTTGCCCCATAGAATTTGAAACCAAAGAGCCTTTGCTTCTCTTCAGGCCCCGGCAGTTCTGTCGTGGGAAGTGTAGACACAATCGGAGACGGTTTCAGAGGGTAGCAGCCGTGTTGGTCTGCAGTAGAGGAGCTGGATTCGAATCCAGAAGCACCAGGATTTTCGGGGTATGAGCTTTTGAGCGTCAAAGCTCCCTTTGCCAGATGCTCTTGAAAGCTCATACCCCCAAAATCTCGTTGGTCTCTAAGTTGCTACTGGACGTGAATCTAGCACAACTGGACACCTAATACATTTTTTAAAAGCCCCTCAACATTTAAAACCGCAATTTAGGACTATCAGTAAATTAATCAAATGCGGTGCTAAATAAAACTGCCTCCAAACGCATGAAAGTGAGGGATATATCTAAACTTACTGGAAGATCCAAACTTGTGAAATCAAATAACAAGAATGTATCTCGCACTTGCCCTGACCTGGATGGCCCAGGTTAGCCTGATCTCATCAGATCTCAGAAGCTAAGCAGGGTCAGCCCTGGTTAGTATTTGGATGGGAGACCACCAAGGAAGTCTGGGGTTGCTACTCAGAGGCAGGCACTGGCAAACCACCTCTGATAGTCTCTTGCCATGAAGACCCCCAAAAGGGGTCACCATAAGTCGGCTGTGACTTGAAGGCACTTTACACACACATCTTGCATATCTGTCTGAGCCGCACTTGCTCTGGAGTCTTTCAGAAGAAAACAACAGCACCTGCTACTGCCTGAAAGCAGGGGGGTACAGTCAATCACAATGCTGCAAAACTGCAGTAAAAATAGCAAAAATTAGCTGGCTCGATCCGCTGTCCGTTCTGCAGGGGTCCCTGGAGATTTGGAGGGTGGGGCCTGGGAAGGGCAGCATTTGGGGAGGAGAGGGAACTCCGCAGGGTATAACACCGTAGAGTCCACCTTTTCAAAGCAGCCATTGTCTCCAGGGGAACTGATCTTGGTCCTCTGGAGATCAACAGTAGCAGCGGGAGATCTTCAGGTGCCACAGAGAGGTTAGGAGGAGGAGGAGGAGGAGGGGTGTCCAGAGGAGGGCAACAAAGATGGTACGAGGTCTGGGGACCACGTCCTATGAGGAAAGGTTGAAGGAGCTGGGTATGTTTAGCCTGAAGAAAAGACTGAGAGGGGATATGATAACCATCTTCAAGTACTTGAAGGGCTGCCATATGGAGGGTGGCGCCAAGTTGTTTTCTGTTGCTCCAGAAGGTCGGACCAGAACCAACGGGTTGAAATTAAATCAAAAGGGTTTCCGTCTAGACATTAGGAAGAATTTTCTAACAGTTAGAGCGGTTCCTCAGTGGAACAGGCTTCCTCGGGAGGTGGTGAGCTCTCCTTCCCTGGAGGTTTTTAAGCAGAGGCTAGGTGGCCATCTGTCAGCCATGCTGATTCTATGACCTTAGGCAGATGATGAGAGGGAGAGCATCTTGGCCATCTTGTGGCATGGAGTAGGGGTCACTGGGGGTATGGGGGGAGGTCGTTGTGAATTTCCTGCATTGTGCAGGGGTGGACTAGATGACCCTGGACTAGATTACCCTTCCATCTCTATGATTCCATAAGAAGAGTTGGTTTTTATATGCCGACTTTCTCTACATTTTTAAGGAGAATCAAACCGGCTTACAATCTCCTTCCCTTCCACTCCCCACAACAGACACCTTGTGAGGTCGGTCGGGCTGAGACAGTTTGGAGAGAACTGTGACTGGCTCAAGGTCACCCAACTGGCTTCATGTGGAGGAAGGGGGGAACCAACCTGGCTCTCCAAAGTAGAGTCCGCCACTCCTAACCACTACACCACACTGGCTTTTAGCATCCTTGAGTGGTGCAATGGAAGCCCTAAGTTCTAAATTTCTCCGACAATTTCGGTTCCCGCTTCAGTCAGTGAACAAGACCCAGATTCTTTATTTCTGTGATTGTATCAGGCCAGCAGCTGAGCAGAAATGGGCAGGCTGCACTCCCAAAATGTTCTGAGGATCACATGTGAGTTGATTTGCACTCAAATTAAGGAGGATTAAGGCAGCTCAGCTGTTAAGGCTCCGGGCCTCCTGGATCATGTGGCCAAGAGAGCGAATACCTCGGAGTCATTCGTGGGGGCCTAAATCAGCGCGTTGACCTCCTCCCTGCATTTGTGAATTGGGCAATTGTTCCGTTCCACTGTACTCCTGTGTGGTCCTGACAGAGACCTGAAGGGAAATGTGCGGAATTAGACCCACAGGGAAGACAACCTCAAAGTGATGGCTGTCGTAAGGAAGGGATGCATCCATCTATAAAATCCCATTTCAACAATCGGGATGCAAACCTCCAGGGGGGGTAAGGTTGCCAACCTCCAGGCCGTAAAAAAAAAAAAAAAAAAACCAGCTTCAAACTGCAAAACAGTACAAGTTTGTATTAACAACACATAAACATGCACCATACATATGGTACACCAAACATGGACAATGTCCAACCAAGTAAATACTATATACAATTAAAGCCACCGCAGGGAATATCTACAATCCTGGGCTTGACAGCATCTTTTTTTCTCCAAGAGGTAAGGTAATAAGTCAGTTCTACAGGAGTCCGGTTCACTTTCTGTTTCGGCTTATCCCAGCCTTCCTCAGGGGCTCACTAAATATAAGGCAAAAATAAACATGCAGTACAGGACGGCATAAATCAAGAATCAACAAAGTCATATATACAATCATATACTCACACGCCTAAACCTCCAGGTCGTGGCTGGAGGTTTCCCTCTATTACACATGATATCCAGGAAACAGAGATCAGTTCCCCTGGTAGGGTTGCCAATCTCCAAGCAATAGCTGGAGATCTCTTGCTATTACAACTGATCTCCAGCTGATAGAGATCAGTTCCCCTGGAGAAAATGGCTGCTTTGGCAATTGGACCCTATGGCATTGAAGTCCCTCCCCTCCCCCAAACCCCATCCTCCTCAGGCCCCACCCTAAAAACCTCCCGCCAGTGGCGAAGAGGGACCTGGAAACCCTATCCCCTGGAGAAAATGGCCACCTTGGTAGGGGGACTCTATGGCACTGAAGTTCCTCCAGTCCCCAAACCCCTCCCTCCTCAGGCTCCACCCCCAAAATCTCCAGGTATTTCCCAACCTGGAGTTAGCAACCCTAGGACTGGAGATCTCTTGCTATTACAATTGATCTCCAGATGACAGTGATCAGTTTTCCTGGAGAAAATGGCTGCTTTGGAGGATGGACTCTCTGGTATTGTAGCCTGCTGAGATCCCTCCCCTTTCCCAAACTCTTCCATCCCCAAGCTCCACCCCCAAAATCTACCTCAGTTTCATTGTCATCTGGTATTAGAGGAGGAGCTGCGGCTCAGTGGTAGATCCTCTGCTTGGCATGCAGAAGGTCCCAGGTTCAATCCCCGGCATCTCCAGCTAGAAGGACCAGGTAGGAGATGATGTAAAAGACCTCTGCCTGAGACCCTGGAGAGCCGCTGTCAGTCTTAGGAGGCAATACTCACCTGAAAGGACCAAGGGTCTCGATCGGTGTGAGGCAGCCTCATGTATAAGAGCGTGAGTTTCAACTGATCAACTATGCTATGGATGGAAGGCATCTTTTTCTCAATCCCCGAACTAGCCTACAAAAGGTTGGAATCATAGAATCGGGACCACCTGGGTCATCTAGTCCAACCCCCTGCATAATGCAGGAAATTCCAAACTACCTCCCCCCACGCCCCCAGTGACCCCTACTCCATGCCCAAAAGATGGCCAAGACGCCCTCCCTCTCATGATCAGCCTAAGGTCATAGAATCAGCCTTGCAGACAGAAGGCCATCTAGCCTCTGCTTAAAAACCTCCAGGGAAGGGGAGCTCACCACCTCCCGAGGAAGCCTGTTCCACCGAGGAACTGCTCTAACTGTTAGAAAAACTCTTGAACTCGCCCAGTTCCAGGGAGATGTGTGGCAACATCTTTAAGGAGAGGACCTTGAATTCCATCAGGCGTTGGCAAGGGTCAATGAGCTGAGATAGAACTCTTATTAACTCTGCATTCACTTGAGACCCTCTGAGTTTATTCAAGGAATTTGCTTTCCTCCCCAGGTCCTTTTCTAATTAATATTCCCTGTCACTAATTAAGAGAGGCAAATGGGACTCATTACTGAATAGAGTATGCTGACTAAATTTCAAACATTTGTCTGACACATTTTTATTCCACCCTCCCTGCTAAGGGTGCCAACCTCCAGGTGGTGGCTGGAGATCTCCCGCTATTACAACGGATCTCCAGGTGATAGAGATGAATTTCCCTGGAGAAAACGGCCGTTTTGGCCGTTGGACTCTATGGCATTGAAGTCCCTCCCCTCCCCAAACCCCGCCCTCTTCAGGCTCCGCCCCCACAAACCTCCCGCCGGTGGCAAAGAGGGACCTGGCAACCCTGGCCACAAAGTAGCATTGTACTAAATGGTTCATAAAGTTACTTAGAAAAATGATGAGGGACTGTGATCTAATACTACTATGTATAGCTTGTTGAGACCAGGATCCTACTGTGTAATTTTGCATCATTTAATGTGTCATGTTAACACTTATGCTCTGCTTCACTTCTGTTTTTAGACTATTCCCATTGCATTGTTCATTGAACATCCCATCCTGTTAGGGTTGCCAACCTCCAGGTACTACTCATTACAGCATAGGGTTTTGTTTGTATTTAACCTCCAGGTACTAGCTGGAGATCTCCTGCTATTACAACTGATCTCCAGGCGACAGAGAGGAGTTCACCTGGAGAAAACGGCCGTTTTGGCAACTGGACTCTATGGCATTGATGTCCCTCCCCTCCCCAAACCCAGCCCTCCTCAGGCTCCTCCCCAAAAACCTCCCACCAGAGGTGAAGAGGGACCTGGCAACCCTACATGCTGTCAATTGTATTGATTCACCTTGTGTAACCTGCCTTGAGTCCAAGTGAGAAAGGTGGCCTATTAAAAATGTGAATAAAATAATCTTCAAGTTGGGAAATTCCTGGAGATGTGGGGATGGAGATGTGGGGTAGGACAAGCGTTTTGGTGAGGGAAGGACCTCAGCAGGTCGAGACTGGCAATCGGCAGGAGGGTTGGGGTCAAGGAGATGGGGGGGGGAGGAATGACAGAAGCTATGTCATGACATCACTTCTGGGGAAAACCAGGAAGTGATGAAGGGTAGCTTTAGCAATTATTGGCAACTCTACAGTGAAACTGCAGAGTTTCCAGCAATTCCTAGAACTACCCTATCCCACTTCTGGGTTTTCCCTGGAAGGGGCGTCACCACCTTGCCCACATCCTTTCATTAAAAAAAAAAATTATCCTGCCACTCTAGGTGGAGCCTGGGGCCAGTGGGGTTTGGGGAAGGGATGTGCTTGGTGTGTGGGTGGTGATGCCGTAGAGTCCACCCTCCAAAGCAGCCATTTCCCTATGGGGAACTGATCTCAGTAGTAGGGTTGCCAACCTCCAGGTGGTGGCTGGCCATCTCCTGCTATTACAGCTGATCTCCAGCCGATGGAGATCAGTTCCCCTGGAGAAAATGGCTGCGTTGGCCATTGGACTCTATGGCACTGAAGTCCCTCCCCTCCCCAAACCCCACCCTCCTCAGGCTCGGCCACAGAAACCTCCCGCCGGTGGCGAAGAGGGACCTGGCAACCCTAACCTGACTCCAGTCTTTGGGGTAGCGCCTGTAACTGGATTACTTCCCCTAGGAAGGGGCACAGACAGAAAGAGAGAGGCGGAGAAACGCCGAGGAGCCTGTTCCAACTGCGGCCTACGCCGATCCAAGACCGTATTTTCAAAGGCCATCAGAAAGAAGGGGCAGAACAGCTGTTGAGATTTCCTACTGAAGACCGAGCAAGAAGCAGTGGATTAACTACAAAAGGGAAGCTGGAAAGGTTCCCGGTCAGCCCCGAAAGAAAGGAACTCGGAGGCTCTGCCTTGCCAGATCCTGACCTTCCCCGATTGCTACGGGGATGGCGGTCTGGACAGAGCGCGCTTCAGCTACCGGCGCACAACCCCCAGCGCTGCCCAGCAGCTGTTGTTTCCAAAGCCTGTGCAAATCAGACAAATTGGGATTTTTGAGCACAGAACAATCTGATGGTTGGGTCAGGGTAGGATTCCAATGATGCTGCAGGGGCTGTTAGACGTAAGCCCTCTGAGCTGAATCACCAGGCCTGCAATGTAGGGTTCATTCCAGCAACCTCACTGAGAGCAGGGAAACCGGAGTATCTGGCTTTACAAGGAAGGAGGGTCCTTATCTAGTGCTGCCCACCTCCAGGTGGTGGCTGGAGATCTCCTGCTATTACAACTGATCTCCAGGTGACAGAGAAGAAGAAGAAGAATAGTTGGTTTTTATACGCTGACTTTTTCTGCCACTTAAGGGGGACTCAAACTGGCTTACAATCACCTTCCCTTCCCCTCCCCACAACAGACACCCTGTGAGGTAGGTGGGGCTGAGAGAGTGTGACTAGCCCAAGGTCACCCAGCTGGCGTCGTGCGTAGGAGTGGGGAAACAAAGTTTCCAGTTCACCAGATTCGCCTCCGCCGCTCATGTGGAGGAGGGAGGAATCCAACCCGGTTCTCCAGATCAGAGCCCACCGCTCCAAACCACCACTCTTAACCACTACACTACACTGGCTTTCTAGACATTAGGAGGAATTTTCTAACAGTTAGAGCAGTTCCTCGGTGGAACAGGCTTCCTCGGGAGGTGGTGGGCTCTCCTTCCCTGGAGGTTTTGAAGCAGAGGCCAGATGGCCATCTGTCAGCAATGCTGATTCCATGACCTTAGGCAAATGATGAGAGGGACGGCATCTTGGCCATCTTCTGGGCATGGAGTAGGGGTCACTGGCTGTGTGTGTGGGAGGTAGTTTGGAATTTCCTGCATTGTGCAGGGGGTTGGACTAGATGACCCCGGTGGTCCCTTCCAACTCTATGATTCTATGAAGGTAGCAACCCCGGCTCTGTGCGGGGCTCCCCTTGAAGGCACCCTGGCAACTTTCAACCTTTATAACCCTGAGACCTTCAAAGGACCGCCTCTCCCTGCCCATATCCCCCCCAAGCCAACTTTTTTGTTGGAAGCACCCTCTGATCGGGAGTTGGGCTTATCCTCCGTGAGATCGACGGCGGTCTCGGGGACGGCCGGCACCCTGTGGAAAACGGTGCCTGCAGGAGTGCAGGATACACACTCGAATTTGCTTTTTGCCAGCTGTGTAAAGCGACCGTGTTTGAGGGAGCATTCCTTGGCCGAGTCCCAAATGAAATTCAGAGCATTTTTGTACGGGCTTGTTTGTGGCGGCGAGAATTCATTACGGGCTGCTGAGATTAGGTGTATTTGTTTTAACTAGGTGTTATTGGTTTTCCGTCTAAGATTTTTTGTTTGTTTGTTTGCAAGCGGCTTCAAATGCTTGGAGAAGCAGGATAATTTTTTAAAAAATGATGCTAAAAAGAGCGGAAAAAGAATAGATATGGAGCTCTGTTATTTTTCGTTTAGAAGAAGAGTTGGTTTTTATATGCTGACTTTCTCTACCGCTTAAAGGAGAATCAAACCGGCTTACAAGCACCTTCCCTTCCCCTCCCCACAACAGACACCCTGTGAGGTTGGTGGGGCTGAGAGAGTTCGGAGAGAACGGTGACTAGCCCAAGGTCAGCCACCTGGCTTCATGTGGAGGAGCAGGGAAACAAATCCAGTTCACCAGATTAGCCTCCGCCGCTCATGTGGAGGAGTGGGGAATCAAACCCAGTTCACCAGATCAGAGTCCACCGCTCCAAACCACTGCTCTTAACCACTACACCACACTGGCTGTCACAGTGTGTGTTTTTTCATTTATACCCTGCCTTTCTTCCTGGGGGGAGCCAAAGCGGCTTATGTTACTCTCCTCTCCTCCATTTTGTCCACCTAACAACCTTGTGGGGTAGGTTAGGCTGAAAGCATGTGACTGGCCCTAGGTCACCCAGCAAGCTTCCATGACAGAGTGAGGATTCAAACCTGGGTCTTCCACATCCTCCTCTGACACTCTAACCTCTACAGCACACTGACCGTCAGTAGATCCCGATCAGTCTTTTCTGCTCTGACTGGTGGCATCCCTCCAGGGTTTCAGGGAGAGGTCCTTCACAGCTAGGGTTGCCAACTAGGGTGGCCGCTTTGGCAACAGTTAGAGCGGTTCCTCAATGGAACAGGCTTCCTTGGGAGGTGGTGTGCACTGCTCTCCTTCCCTGGAGGTTTTTAAGCACAGGCTAGATGGCCATCTGTCAGCAATGCTGGTTCTATGACCTTAAGCAGATGATGAGAGGGAGGGCATCCTGGCCATCTTCTGGGCATGGTGTGGGGGTCACTGGGGGTGGGGCGGGGAGGTCGTTGTGAATTTCCTGCATTGTAGGGTAGGACTAGCTAGTTAAATTGTGGAACTCCCTGCCCCAGGATGTGGTGATGGCTGCCAGCTTGGAGGGCTTTAAGAGGGGAGTGGACATATTCATGGAGGACAGGGGTATCCATGGCCATTAGTTAGAATGGATACTAGTCATGCTGCCTAACTATTCTCTCTAGTATCAGAGGAGCATGCCTATTATTTTGGGTGCTGTGGGACACAGACAAGATGGTGCTCCTGCAGTCGTCTTGTTTGGGGGCTTCCTGGAGGCCCCTGTCTGGCCACCGGGTGAACAGACTGCTGGACTTGATGGGCCTTGGTCTGATCCAGCAGGGCCTTTCTTAAGTTCTTATGACCCTGGTGGTCCCTTCCAACTCTATGATTCTATGACTCTATGTCATTGAAGGCCCTCCCCTCCCCAAATTCTGCCCTCCTCAAGCTCTGCCCCCAAAACCTCCCGCTGGTGGCTAAGAGGGACCTGAGAACCCTGTTCACAACACCTTCTCTCTAATCTTTTCCAAATAATGTTGCCAGGGACTGAAATTGGTGGTGGTGGAAAGTGCCGGCAAGTCACGGCCGATTCTCAGTAATCCTATATGGTTTTCAAGGCCAGAGGCATTTTGCCACTGCCTGCCTCTGTGTAGTAAACCTGGACTTCCGTGCTGGTCTCCCATCCAAGAGCGAACCAGGGCCGACCTTCTTAGCTTCTAAGAGCAGATGAGATCTGTTAGCCTGGGTGGCTGGAAAGTGGTGGAAAATGCCATCAAACGGTGTCCAACTTATGGGAACCCCTGTAGGGTTTTCAAGGCAAGGGAGGAACAGAAGTGGTTTGCCATTGCCTCCCTCTGCATAGCAACCCCGGAGAGGCAGCGTGGTGTAGTGATTAAGAGCGGTGAAGAAGAAGAAGAGTTGGTTTTTATATGCCGACTTTCTCTACCACTTAAGGGAGACGCAAACGGCTTACAATCACCTTCCCCTCCTCACAAGTGGGGCTGAGAGAGCTCTGACTAGCCCAAGGTCACCCAGCTGGCTTCATGTGTAGGAGTGGGGAAGCAAATCCAGTTCACCAGGTTAGCCTCCACCGCTCATGTGGAGGAGTGGGGGAATCAAACCCGGTTCTCCTGATCAGAGCCCACCGCTCCAAACTGCCGCTCTTAACCACTACACCATGCTGGAGCGGTCGACTCTGATCTGAAGCCAGCTGGGTGACCTTGGGCTAGTCACAGCTCTCTCCGAACTCTCGCAACCGCACCTACCTTATGGGGTGTCTGTTGTGGGGAGGGGAAGGGAAAGTGATTGTAGTCTGGTTTGATTCTTCCTTAAGTGGTAGAGAAAGTCGGCATATAAAAACCAACTCTTCTTCTTCTTCTTCTCTTGCTATTGCAACTGATCTCCAGCTGATAGAGATCAGTTCACCTGGATAAAATGGCTGCTTTGGCCATTGGACTCTATGGCATTGAAGTCCCTCCCCTTCCTAAACCCCACCCTCCTCATGCTCTGCCCCAAAAACCTCCAGCCACTGGCAAAGAGGGACCTGGCAGCCCTATCTTCCTCCTCCTCCTCTTCTTCTCCTTCCATGGTGGTCTCCCATCCAAGTTTGTGCCTGTTAATTCTTTAGCAGTTGGGTTTTGTCACTTTCAGGAAGCTGAGTCTTGGGAAGGAGAGAGAACTTTTTTTTTGAGGGAACAGAGCTCCTCGGTACAATGCCGTAGCAGCATCCCTGGGTGTTGAACTGAATTGTTATGAGGACCGGATATGACATAAACGCCACTTGGTCGGGCTGGGCCATGCCTTGCCAGCCCAGATCGAGAGGGGGCAGGGGCGGCTGCCTCAGCTGGCTCGCGGGCCGGATGAGAGCTCTCAAGGGGCCCGATTTGGCCCGCGGGCCATACGGTTGACCCCCCTGGTACAGAGGAATCTGGAAAGGACCCGGCAGACACCTCCTCCCGCCTTCCAGTCCCTTCGTTCTCCCGAGCTACTATAGGCGAACAAATGCTCGTCAAACGCAAACGGCAGCACAGAAGAAACGGACGGGCGCCTTGGCACAGAAAAAACAACTGTGAATTTCCCTTTCTTGTTGGCTGCTTTCTTGCAGCAGAGCAGAGCAGATGGCTTTCTGGTAATGATGGAGTAAAAATTAATTACTGGGTAGGGTGTTTTTGTTAAATAGTAAGCAATGATTGTAACTCTGGATAGGAATTAAAATATTCAGTTGCTAGGGCTACAGGAAGGAAGGCACACACCAACAAACAAACATGGATAAAGCAACCCAAACTGGTTTTTTTTTTTTAAATTATCCATATGGATACTGTAATGTTACAAGGGAACGGAGGTCTTTGGACAATGTGGCCTATATTGTCAAAGAACCGTGTTTCCCAGGCTGTGATTCCAAAACAGCTTCTGAATTCAGAGGCAGCATGTCTCTAACAATCAGATACTGAGGACAAAAAACAACCGAGGGGCTATGGCTTGGTGTTAGAGCATCTGCTTGGCATACAGAAGGTCCCAGGTTCAATCCCTGGGATTTCCAGTTCAAAGGATCTGGCAGTAGGTGATGCGAAAGACTTCTGCCTGAGACCCAGAAGAGCCTCTGCCAGTCTGAGTAGACAGGACTAACCTGAGCCAGCGTTGTGTAGTGGTTAAGAGCGGTGGACTCTAATCTGGAGAACAGGATCCGATTCCCTGCTCCTCCACATGAGTGGTGGCCTCTAATCTGCTGAACCAGGTTGGTTTCCCAGGTCCTCCATATGAAGCCTGCTGGGTGACCTTGGGCTAGTCACAGTTCTCTCCGAACTATCTCAGCGCCACTGACCTCACAAGGTGTCTGTTGTGGGGAGAGGAAGGGAAGAAGATTGTAAGCCAGTTTGAGACTCCTTAAGGTAGAGAAAATCAGTGTATAAAAACCAACTCCAACTCCTCCTCGTCCTCTTCTTCTTCTTGGGGAGAAAAATTAAAAAGAAAAATAAGGCCTTGGGTACTTACAGGAAGTTCTGACTATAGAGTTTCTGATGATTCCTAGAGATGCCAAGAATTGACAAGGGTAGCTCTAGCAGTCACCAGAAACTCTTTGGTAATCTTACAGACTGGCAACCCTAATTCCAGTGCAACATTTAGCAACTAGCGTTAGCAAGCCAAGAAGGTCCTTAGTGTCCAAGCAGTGGCCATTTTGCTTCAAAGGACTGAAATTCCAGGTGTATACTCCTGCTGGGGTGGGGGTGGGGATAGATTGTAGGACTGGAAGCAATAATGTTGGAAACATTTAATTAACCTGGCCTAGCGAGCTCGTATTGTCTCCCGAGACTTCAGGGGCTCATTGACCGAAGGTCTTCTCGTACATCTGATACTTGAAATCCTTTAACTGGGGAGGCCGGGGACTGAACCGGGGACCTTCTGCTCACAAAGCGTGAGCTCGACCACCGAGCCGCAGTCCCTCGGTCATCTTCTGTCACAGTCTTCCTTTTACGCCGAGCGGTATTTTATCTTCCCCCTCCCTCCCTGCATCCTGTTTGACGCTGGTAATGCACAAAGTCACAATGCATCCAGTTGTTGCCGAAATTTCCTCTCTTCTGGTGGGAGGTGGGTGAGAATTACTAATCCCGTCTCCTCAAGGTTAACTCAAAACGAGGATTAGGGTAAAGTTCCAGCACATGTTAATCTTCCGTTGATAACAGCGAAGTTGAGGGCAGCTCTCAGACCTCTTTGGTTTATGACTCGGAGGAACAATCGGGCAATTTAACTTTATGGGGCGGGCGGCAGGGAGGGATCCTTGCTTCCAATTCTCTCCGAGAATGCTTTCCGTTCTGAATGATCCTCCTTCATGGCCAAGGAGGCAGGAAATGAATCCTCCCAGACAAATATTTAGGGGGCATATTTTTCGGCCAGGTGCCCTAATGAAACACAGACACCCTGATGCTAAATCATGTTCAATCAGAAGGAAGCCTCCTTAGATGCCAACCTCCAGGAACACATGAACCCATGAAGCTGCCTTACACTGAATCAGACCCTTGGCCCATCAAAGTCTGGCTGGCCACTGTGTGAACAGACTGCTGGACTTGATGGGCCTTGGTCTGATCCAGCAGGGCCTTTCTTGTGTTCTTATGTAAAGTCAGTATTGTCTACTCAGACTGGCATCGGCTCTCCCCAGGGTCTCAGGCAGAGGTCCTTCGCATCACCTACTTGCCTAGTCCCTTTAACTGGAGATGTCAGGGATTGAACCTGGGACCTTCTGCATGCCAAACAGATGCTCTACCACTGAGCCATGCCCCCTCCCCCCAGGTACCAGCTGGAAATCTCCTGCTATTCCAACTGATCTCCAGCCAATAGAGAACAGTTCATCTGGAGAAAAATGGCATTTACTCTGAGCCAAAGTCCATTAGGTCACCGTCCTTGGCTCCAGAGCAGTAGAGTGAGTGCAGGCAAGTTGTACCTGAGGAAGCCCCTCCCACACATGCCTGTGACCACCTGTTTGGCTCACCTGTAGCAGGGGAACCAGAGAAGGGGGGGAAGAGCTCTCATTGGTGTGTGGGGTCTCAGTCCTGCGTGGCACCCTTCCCGGAACCTGGACCCTATGAGGAAAGGCTGAGGGACCTGGGAAAGTTCAGCCTGGACAAAAGAAGAAGAAGAAGAGTTGGTTTTTATATGCCGACTTTCTCTACCACTTAAGGTAAACCGGCTTACAATCGCCTTCCTTTCCCCCTCTCCACAACAGACACCCTGTGAGGTAGGTGGGACTGAGAGAGCTGTGACTAGCCGAAGCTCACCCAGCTGGCTTCACGTGGAGGAGTGGGGAAACAAATCCAGTTCACCAGATTAGCCTCCGCCGCTCATGTGGAGGGGTGGGGAATGAAACCCGCTGCTCCCAACCACCGTTCTTAACCACTACACCATGCTGGAGGTTGAGGGGGGACATGATTGCTCCCTTTAAGTATTTGAAGGGCTATAACTTAGAGGAGGGCAGGGAGCTGTTCCTGTGGGCAGCAGAGGATAGGACTCGCAAGAATCGGTTTAAATTGCAGGAGGAAAGGTACCAGCTGGCTATTAGGAAAAATTTTTTTTTATAGTAAGAGTTGTTTGACAGTGAAATCAGCTACCTCGGGATTCTAAAATCTTCCTTCACACAACGTATAGTTAAATTGTGAAACTCCCTTCCCCAAAATGTTGATGGCTGCCAACTTAGAAGGCTTTAAGATAGGAGTGGACATGTTCAGGGAGGAGAGGTTATTCATGGCTATAGTAAAAATGGATACCAGTCATGATGCATCCCTATTCTCTCCAGGATCAGAGTAGCAGCCCATTATCTTAGGTGCTGTGGGATACAGGCAGGATGGTACTGCTGCAGTCGTCTTGTTTGTGGGCTTCCTGGAGGCACCTGGTTGGCCACGGTGTGAACAGACAGCTGGACTTGATGGACCTTGGTCTGATCCAGCAGGGCCTTTCTGATGTTCTTAGAAAGGATAAAGTGTTCTGGAGATTGAGAGGGGCAGTAGCTTGATAACACATGGACACTAGCCAATCACTGCTTTCCATAGCTGGTTTCTGCTGCAAACTTGCAGAATCTTTCCCCTCCTGCAGAACTTTACCCTGGAGAGGAAAGAGATGTTTGGAGAATGCAACGAAATGGCTGCGAATTCAATCCCACTATTTAAAAAAATTAGTGTATGGACATGAAAGCTGGACAATGAAGAAAGCTGACAGGAAGAAAATGGAATCATTTAAAATGTGGTGTTGGAGGACAGTTTTTAAATTATTATTTTGTTTATTTACTAACATGTTACATCCATCTTTCTATTACAAAATCTATACATCAAAACAAGTAGAAAATATCTTTATAACAATATCCAACTCTCTGAATTAAAGTAGGTCTCACACTAATAATGCCCAAGGCTGTGTTTACTCCTTTGGCTTGATGCTATTCCAATATTTTATAAATAGGAGCCATCTTTGTGTGAATAATTTCTGGGCAGATAATCTCTTTTCTTCTCATTGACTAAATGTGGTAATTTTATCCATCAACATAGATTCTACGATGTCTAGTTGGAAATGGAGCAACCAGAACTTCATATCAGGAAGAACTTTCTGACAGTTAGAGCGATTCCTCAGTGGAAGAGGTTTCCTCAAAGGGTGGTGGGCTCTCCTTCTTGGGAGGTTTTTAAGCAGAGGCTAGATGGCCATCTGTCAGCAATGCTGATTCTGTGGATTTAGGCAGATCATGAGAGGGAGGGCATCTTGGCCATCTTATGGGCATGGAGCAGGGGTCACTGGGGGTGTGGGGGGAGGTAGTTGTGAATGTACTGAATTGTGTAGGGGGTTGGGCTAGATGACCTTGGAGGTCCCTTCCAACTCTATGAGTCTGTGATTCTGTGAAACCCTTCTTTTCCCACCTAGCAACATTTTCCTGGGGAATCCCCAGTATCATTGCAGCTGCCAATCAAATTGAGATATTTCATATCAACTACTACCTGACCCTTTTGCCTGGAGATGTCAGGACCTTCTCCATTCCAAGCAGATGCTCTACCACTGAGGCAAGGCTACACCTAACCAGTGTGGTATAGTGGTTAAGAGCGGTGGCTTGGAGCAGTGGACTCTGATCTGGAGAACCGGGTTTGATTCCCCACTCCTCCACATGAGCGGCGGAGGCTAATCTGGTGAACTGGATTTATTTCCCCACTCCTCCACATGAAGCCAGCTGGGTGACCTTGGGCAAGTTACAGCTCTTAGAGCTCTCTCAGCCCCACCTACCTCACAGGGTGACTGTTGTGGGGAGGGGAAGGGAAGGTGATTGTAAGTGATCCTTAAGTGGTAGAGAAAGCTGGCATAAAAAACCCCAAACTCCAACTCCTCCTCCTCCTCTTCTGCTTCTTCTAACAACATGAAGCTGCCTTATAATGAATCAGACCTTTGGGTCATCAAGGTCAGAATTGTCTACTCAGACTGGCAGCTGCTCTCCAAGGTGTTAGGTAGAAGTCTTTCACATTACCTGCTACCCAATCCTTTCACTGGAGATGCCAGGGATTGAACCTGGGACCTTCTGCATGCTGAGCAGATGCCCTACTACTGAACCACAGCCCCTCCCCAGCATCTGCCCCTTCCTTAGATATTGTGGGACTGTACACCATCTACACAACCACTTTTCAGCCTGGCGGGGGGGAGGGGAGATAGTTGAAATAGGAGCATACATTTTTAAATACTTGGTTTTTGAAGATGCCGCATTTTGCTCGAGTGAATCAACGGCTAGCTTTTTTTTTAAAAAAGAGTCTTCTTAATTGTTTTGTTCTAATTTTTCAAAGTTTCACGCTTAGGCCAAATAAAATTACTCACAGTAATTGTCTTGTCACGATTATGGAGTTTTTACCGCCTCGCACCCCCCACCCTTCCTTCTTCTTTTTTCCATTCATTGTCATTTTATACGCAAGCCCCGGGAAAAAGAATTTCTTAAAAATTAAATTTCATGCTCGCATGTGTTTCTGTGATCTGTCATGTGTATGATCTCCGAGTGGAAAAAAAAAACTTCTCTAAAAATAAATGGATTACCCTTTTTAACCACACCGTCTGATGTCTTTTCAGCAGATACTGCCGCTCGCCTGTGATCTCTAACCCGCCACAATCGGAATGACAGGCGTTGGATTTCGAGCCTCTGGGTGGCGCCCTCTGCCTTTGCGGCCCCCTTCGTCGTGGTGCACTCGTCTGGTGCGGCACGTCTCCCCCCCCCCACCCCCCATGTCTTTTGCCTTTTGCCTGGAAAGCATCACCACTCCTTGGCAAAGGACAAATCTTTGACCTTTTCTCCAACAGCATTGTAAATAACATTCTCGCTTGGCTCGTTGAGAAGGGATGGGTTTTCTTTTTAATGGTCTAAGAACGGCGGCGTCTTCAGGTTGGGAAGGGATGGGCTGTGAATTTCGGAGACCGACTCGGTTCTTCGAGGTAGGATGCCCAAGCATCTCCCCGGACAAATGGCTTGTAGTTATTGCAATGACAAGAAGAATTTATCAGTTGGTAATTCACTTATG
This sequence comes from Euleptes europaea, assembly GCF_029931775.1. Lineage (NCBI taxonomy): Eukaryota > Metazoa > Chordata > Lepidosauria > Squamata > Sphaerodactylidae > Euleptes > Euleptes europaea. The sequence continues at coordinate 7,625,582 of NC_079317.1, forward strand.
GGCCCTGCCCTGGATGGTCCAGATCTAGCCTGATTCTAGTCAGAAGCTAAGCAGGGTTGGCCCTGCTTAGTATTTGGATGGGAGACCACCAAGGAAGTCCAAGGTTGCTACACTGAGGAAAGCAATGGCAAACCACCTCTGAACATCTGACCTGATCTGGATGGCCCAGGCTAGCCTGATCTCTTCAGATCTCGGAAACTAAGTAGAGTCGATTCTGGTTAGTACTTGGATGGGAGACCACCGAGGAATACCTGGGTTGCTACACTGAGGAAGGCAATGGCAAGCCACCTCTGAACATCTGACCTGATCTGGATGTCCCAGGCTAGCCTGATCTCATCAGGTTTGCCATTGCCTTCCTCAGTGTAGCAACCCTGGACTTCCTTGGTGGTCTCCCATCCAAATACTAACCAGGGCCGACCCTGCTTAACTTCTGACGAGATCAGGCTAGCCTGGGCCATCAAGGGCAGGGCCCATAAGCGAATTAAGGTGAAGTTAAAGGTGCCCTGTGCAAGAACAGGGTCATTCCTGACCCATGGGGTGACGTCACATCCCGACGTTTCCTAGGCAGACTTTGTTTACGGGGTGGTTTGCCAGTGCCTTCCCCAGTCATCTCCCTTTTACCCCCAGCAAGCTGGGTACTTCTTCTTGTCATTGGAATAACTACAAGCCATGTGTCCGGGGAGATGTTTGGGTGTCCTACCTCGAAGAATTGAGTTGGTCTCCTCATCCTTCAAGGGTGGACCGGCCATTAAACTTACAGGGAAATTTCCAGGTGGGCAGCTGGTTTGGAGGGCCACTGGCAGCCAGGAGTGGGCAGAGCCAAGCCCCAGCAACTCCGCCAGAACCTCAGGGGGTACTTGGCTCGGTCTCCAGTGGCAAAGATAATTGTCGCCAGCCTGTTCCTTTTGAAAGAGAAACAGTGTGTTTTGTTGACAAGGGTCTACAAGGAAGAACTAGGGTTTACAAGGGTAGTGTGTTTTGTTGACAAGGGTGGCCTGACCTTCAGCAGAGCATTTTTGCGGTGGTGGTGGTGGTGGGGTCTTGTAGAAGAGCAAGATGCCCCACCCTGCCAATTCCTTTGGTGAGCTTTTTCCCAGGGTGAGCTTTTTCCCAGACTCATCCGTCTCCAAAACCAGTTGCGCTACACTTCCCTTTAAGAATTAATTTATAGATAGAGGAGAATTAGGACTTCTGCATGCACTTAAATATGCTCTGGTAGAATTATCCGAAACCTGTGTTTGTGTGCATATGTGTGTGAGTGAGAGAGAGAGAGAGAGAGCGATTGAGAACGGCAGAGAATGTGGAAATGCTTTTAAATAAATGCTTATAACTGAAATGACAACTAGCACTCGGCACAATAGAGATTTCAGGGGCTGCGCAAGCTGACCTACTTTTATGCAGAACAAACAGCAGCATTAATTCCACCCCACCCCACACCCCACTTTTAGCTTTTTCTACTTCCACTTTCCTTTGGAGAATTACGGATCATTTTCGGCGCCTGTAGGTGCTCAAGAAACGTCGGAGTTTGTGGCCAAAAGGTTAACTTAGTTTTTGCCAAGTTAACACCAGCACGTCTATGAGCTTTAGGTAATACCATAGACTTTCCAGCAGCTCCAAGAGCTACCCAATGTCCGTTCCCCCCCCCCCCAGAAATACATACAATCGTAGAGTTGGAAGGGGCCATATAGGCCTTCTAGTCCAACCCCCTGCTTAATATAGGATCAGCCTAGAGCAGTCTTTAAGCACTTTTCTCCCTCCCCAAACCCCGCTCTCATCAGGCCCCGCCCCCCAAAATCTCCAGGTATTTCCCGACCCGGAGCTGGCATCCCTAGTTGCTAGGTCCTCCCTCTCCTCCGGCGGGAGCTTTTTGGGGCGGGGATCGCACACGGTTTAATGGATGCACACATGGTTTTGTGGCCATTATTGTTACCAATAATGATAATGGTTATGATGATAATTATGACAACACCAACACCAATAATGACTTGTAATCCACCTTCTTTATTATTTATAGTTGGTAGCAGAGGTCCCCAATCTTTCTGAGCCTGAGAGCCTGTTTGGAACTCTGGTACAGTGCGGTGTGCGCACTGCGCAGCCACAAAATGGCTGCCGCAAAATGGCTGCCGCAGGAGGCGGAGCCAGCCACAAAACCGCTGCAGCTGACCTTCGGTCACACAGTGAAGATCCTTGTGCCGTGGTGGCAGCTGCTGCCAAAGCAATATTTTTACAACTCTGCAGAGCTGATCAAATCTCCAGTGGTCAATCAGAAGGTTTGTTGGGCAAAAGCCCTACCTGGCCCCAACCACTTTTTTAAAATGCTGGGCAGGCACACAAAAAAAACACATATTGGTGAGTACCATGGTGCCCACGGTGGGGAGGGGCTGTGGCTCAGTGGTAGAGCATCTGCTTGGCATGCAGAAAGTCCCAGGTTCAATCCCCGGCATCTCCAGTGAAACAGACCAGGCAGTAGATGATGTGAAAGACCTCTGCCTGAGACCCTGGAGAGCCACTGCCGGTCTGACTGGACAATACTGATTTTGATGGACCAAGGGTCTGATTCAGTAGAAGGCAGCTTCATGTGTTCATGTGTTGGGGGCCTGTGGTTTAGACTACACCTTGCCTTAGATTGTGGGTTGTTTGCTTTGTGCTCCGATTCGGTAACCCGAGCCCTATCACATTGTTCATTGGTTGTCTTATGCTGTCCGTCTGCAATGTACTATATCTTGAGTCTCAATGAGAAGAAGAAGAAGAGTTGGTTTTCATATGTCGACTTTCTCTATCACTTAAGGTACAGACCGGTTTACAATCACCTTCCCTTCCCCTCCCCACAACAGACACCCTGTGAGGTAGGTGGAGCTGAGAGTGCTCAAAGAGAGCTGTGACTAGCCCAAGGTTACCCAGCTGGCTTCATGTGGAGGAGTGGGGAAACCAACCCGGTTCACCAGATTAGCCTCCGCCGCTCATGTGGAGGAGCGGGGAATCAAACCCGGTTCTCCAGATCAGAGTCCACCGCTCCAAACCACTACGCCATGCTGGCAATCTGTTCACAAAGGCAATCTGTACACAAAGTAAATAAATAACATAATAAAGTGCATGTTACTATATGGAATACAAAAAGACAGTTCCCTGTTTTACAGAGTTTATGATCTAAATTTCAGCCCTAGGGGAGCAGTCAAGGGAGGAGAGGAAGCTGGAGGGGAGAGCAATTTGTTTGTGTGTGTTAATCAAAGTCCTTAACTGGAATTTAATTTAGAAGCTCTGAGTCTCTCCTTTTAAACATTTTTCATTACCGACTTTTGCCTCTGCATCTTTAACCTTTCGCCAACTTGGCCGTGCCAAAGAATTCTGAATTATTCCAACTCATGATCTTTTCTTCATTTGACCAAAGACGCGGTTTCGCTTTGGAATGCTAACTCTTTATTAAAGATTGTCAAAACTCGTTTCGTGAAGAATTTAAAAGGGGGAAAAAATCCTAGCGCTGACAGGCTAATCTACTTCCCTAGGTCAACGTTTGCACATACCCTTAATGAATTCACAGCATTATACTTCTCCCCACCCCCTTATTAGTTATGGAAAAGTCAAAAGACACACATGTGAAACATGCTAGAGAGCCAACGTGGTGTAGTGGTTACGAGCGGTGGACTCTGATCTGGAAAACCGGGTTTAATTCTCCACTCCTCCACATGAGCAGCCAACCCAAACTGGAGAATCGGGTTCGATCCCCCACTTCTCCACATGAGCAGCAGACTCTAATCTGCTGAACCGGGTTGGTTTCCCCGCTCCTCCACATGAAGCCTGCTGGGTGACCTTGGGCCAGTCACAGTTCTCTCTGAACTTTCTCAGCCTCACCTACCTCACAATGTGTCTGTTTTGGGGAGAGGAAGGAAAGGTGATTGTAAGCCAGTTTGAGACTCCTTAAAAGTTAGGTTTGCCAACCTCCAGGTTGTAGCTGGAGATCTCCAGCTATTACAACTGATCTCCAGCCGATAGAGATCAGTTCCCCTGGAGAAAATGGCTGCTTTGGCAATTGGATTCTATGGCATTGAAGTCCCTCCCCTCCCCAAACCCCACCCTCCTCAGGCTCCACCCAAAAAACCTCCTGCCGGTAGTAAAGAGGGACCAGGCAACACTATTAAAAGTAGAGAAAATCTGCATAAAGAAACCAACTCTTCCCCTTCTTCTCTTCTAAACACAACTCTCTTGATGGCTGCCAACTGGGAAGACTTGAAGAGGGGAGTGGACATGTTCATGGAGGAGAGGGGTATTCATGGCTACTAGTTAAAATGGATAGTAGTCATACTGCACAGCTATTCTCTCCAGGATCAAAGGAGCATGCCTATTATATTAGGTGCTGTGGAACACAGGGAGGACCGTGCTGCTGCGGCCGTCTTGCTTGTGGGCTTCCTAGAGGCACCTGGTTGGCCACTGTGTAAACAGACTGCTGGACTTGATGGGCCTGGGTCTGATCCAGCAAGGCTTTTCTTATGTTCTTATGACATTTGGGCTGGCCTGATTGCTTATATTCATTTAGGGCCACAACACTGAATGTTGCTTTTGATTGGGTGACAGTGGTCACAATTTCTCATTGGAAATCAAGCACATCTGCTGAAGCTTCTCCACAGGTACTCCAGGAGAGCAATGCCTTAATAGCAGCGCATATGTGTCGTATATGGTGGGCCCCACATTAGGGAGGGGCCGTGGCTCAGCCGTAGAGCTTCTGCTTGACATGCAGAAAGTGCCAGCTTCAGCTCCCAGCATCTCCAGTCAGAAGGATGAGGTAGAAGGTGCAAGACCTGAGCAAGGCTGTCAAAGACAGGATGTTTTGGAGGGCATTGATTCATAGGGTCGCCAGGAGTCGGAAGCTACTTGAAGTTACTTAACACAGAGAGAGAAGGTGATGTGAAAGAGCTCTCCTAGATACCCTGGAGAGCTGCTGCCAGTCAGAGGAGACAAGATTGACCTCAACGGATCAATGTTCTGACTGAGGTAGGGCCGTAGCTCAGTGGTAGAGCATCTGCTTGGCATTCAGAAGGTCCCAGGTTCAATCCCCGGCACCTCCAGTTTAAAGGATCGTGTAGGAGTTGATGAACATCAAGAAGACAAAAATCACGATTACTGAAGAATTACACAACTTTAAGGTTGATGATGAAGAGTGAAATTGTTCATGATTTTCTATTCCTTGGCTAAATCATCAACCAAAAGAGACACTGCAACCAAGAAATCAGAAGGAGATTGAGACTAGGAAGGGCAGCCATGAAGGGGCTAGAAAAGATAGTTAAGTGTAAGAATGTGTCTCTGGTGAGTCTATAATATTCCCCATTACTATTTATGGATGTGAAAGTTAGACAATGAAGAAAGCAGACAGGAAGAAAGTTGATTTCTTTGAAATGTGGTGTTGGAGGAGAGTGTTACGGATACCCTGGACCGCCAAAAAGGACAAATCAGTGGGTTCTAGGTCAAATCAATCCTGAACTTTCCCTAGAACTCTCCCTAAACTGAGGCTATCATACTTTGGTCACATAGCCACGGCCCTCAGTCTAGGACCTGAGCAAGACTATAGGATGTTTTGCAGGTCATTCATTCATAGGGTCTCCATGAGCAGGAGACGGCTTTTGGCACTGAACACACATGAGAAAGACCTCCACCTAAGAATGTGGAGAGCTGCCCAGTCAGAGTAGGTAATAATTAGTTTGATAGACCAAAGGTGTGACTTAGTGCAACTTCATGTCTCAGCCCCACCCACCTCATAGGGTGTCTGTTGTGGGGAGGGGAAGGGAAAGTGATTGTAAGCCGGTTTGATTCTTCCTTAAGTGGTAGAGAAAGTCGGCATATAAAAACCAACTCTTCTTCTTCTACATCTCTGAGACTGGAATTTAAGGGATCTCAGGAAAAAAGATGTTGGGAAAGACATTTCTTTGCTGGAGGGCTGTTGACAGTCAGCGTAGTCAGTCCAGATCTTGGCATGGCCAATTATCAGATTGATATATTATATCTTATATCTGTCTTTAGTAGGGTTGCAAGGTCCAGGTTGGAGATTTTGAGGGTGGAGTCTGGAGGGTGGGGTTTGGAGAGGGGAGAGACTTCAATGCCATAGAGTCCAATTGTCAAAATGGCCATTTTCTCCAAGGGAAACCTTTCTCTATCACCTGGAGATTAGTTGTAATAGTGGGAGATCTCCAGACACCACCTGGAGGTTGGCAACACTTTAGACATCTGTGAACTTTTGTATGCCCAAGGTCACCCAGCTGGCTTCTTGTGTAGGAGTGGGGAAACAAATCCAGTTCACCAGATTAGTCTCCGCCACTCATGTGGAATCAAACCCGGTTCTCCAGATCAAAGTCCACCGCTCCAAACCATCGCTCTTAACTCACTACACCACACTGGCATGGCCCATGTCAGGCTTCCTCGGGAGGTGGTAAGTGCTCCTTCCCTGGAGGTTTTTAAGCAGTGGTTAGATGGCCATCTGTCAGCAATGCTGATTCCATGACCTTAGGCAGATGATGAGAGGGAGGCCATCTTGGCCATCTTCTGGGCATGGAGTAGGGGTCACTGGGGGTGTATGGGGGAGGTAGTTGTTAAATTCCTGCATTGTGCAGGGGGTTGGACTAGATGACCCTGGTGGTCCCTTCCATCTTTATGATTCTGATTCTATGATTCTATGTTCAGAAGAAAACCTGCTGACCCCTAAAACAAACAGATGTTATTGAAGGGAAGCAGTGTTGTACTTGGCTCTGTTTCCAATTTGCACTGTTTCTCCCAATTATAAGTTTTTGCTATTCTGGTCACAGAATTGGGGGAAGGAGGGGGTCGTTTCAGCGGAATTCTTCCCCTCGCCCATAGATGTACTTGATCAACCTGGCACGTTTAATCCGATGGGGCGATTAGGCATTCGGCATTGAACTGAAGGGAGGGATGCACAGAAGGGGACATGTGTTTGGAGCCACTGTGATATTCAGAGTTCCCGGTTGCGGGGAAAGGGAACAGAATGCCCGAGAACTCTCCCGGCACTAATCACGAGGCTGATTTGTTATGCCGGTTCCCTTCCCAGCGAAATCAAAGAGGACACATCTGAAAAAGTAGATAGTCTAATGAGTAAGACATTTGGTAAATAAGACCAATTAAAAAATCAAACGGGGTGTACATCTGTAAAAACAGATAATATACCAGGTAAGACGTTTGGTAAATAACTCCCCGTAATGATGTTGTAAAACCTCATCCCGGGCCCTGCGTTCCGAGAATGCACCTTCGCAGAGAGGGATAGATCAGAACCACGCTCGCCAACTTTGAAAATCAAGGAGATTATCGATCGCCTGGTCTCGATCCGTAGCAAGTTCGCTGAGATGCGAGCCCTGCTGATTTCGACGGGACTTGCTTCCGAGTAAGGCAAGAGGATTTAAGATTGCGGCCGAAGAACTTGATTGAATGAGATTATAATGAAGCAGCATTAATATACCTGGTGCTTAACAGCCTTAGGGGAGGGGCTGTGGCTAGGTGGCAGAGAATCTGCTTGGCACACAGAAGGTCCCAGGTTCAATCCTCGGCATCTCCAGTTAAAGGGACTAGGCAAATAGGTAATGTGAAAGACCCCTGCCTGAGACCCTGGAGAGCCGCTGCCGGTCTGAGTAGACAGTACTGACTTTGATGGCCAAGGGTCTGATTCAGTATAAGGTAGCTTCATGTGAGATCAAGTGAGCCTAAACGGAACATAGATATCCCTGCCCTGAGAAGCTTACAGTGTTAAACCGGAACTCGGTGGCAAATTGCATGCTTTACTAAAAAGGAACTTTTTAGGCGGATATGGTTAGGGGGGAAATGTCAGCTGGAACTTTAGAGACCTTCAGCCAAGTCAACCAAGCAACTGCTTGGAATGGCATGATGTATGACGGGGCATGGCTCCTTCTTGGCCATTGGCATGATGCGCTTTGCCTCCTGGACACACGTTGCCACTGGCCAGATCGGAGCTGAGCCCTGGTGGCAGCAGATAAATTCTATAAGAGAGCCAGCGTGGTGTAGAGGTTCAGAGAGGTGGTTTGAAGCGGTGGACTCTGGTCTGGAGAACCGGGTTTGATTCCCCCCTCCTCCACATGAGCAGCGGAGGCTGATCTGGTGAACTGGATTTGTTTCCCCACTCCACATGAAGCCAGCTGGGTGACCTTGAGCTAGTCACCCTCTCTCAGCCCCACCTACCTCATAGGGTGTCTGTTTTGGGGAGGGGAAGGGGTGATTGTAAACTGGTCTGATTCTTCCTTAAGTGGTAGAGAAAATCAGGGTATAAAAACCAACTCCTCCTCCTCCTCCTCCTCCTTCTTCTTCATCAAGGAGGAGGAATGTGGAATGATACAGTATAAAATGGGACAGTTGGATTTGAATGTATATCAGATCTTAGTCTTAATTTGCGCACGCCTTTGAAATTTGTCGAACTTTTGAAACCATACCTTTTGGGCTCTGGAAGTTTTAAGTTTGAGCCCTTAAATTAAACACTATGGCAAGAAAGGAAGAAAGGAAGAATGAAAGAAAAATAAAGGGAGGGAGGGAGGGAGGGAGGAAGGATGGATGACTGACTGACTGACTGACTGTCTGACTGACATATAGAGACTAAAGCAGGGGTCACTGGGGAAGTGGGGGGAAGGTAGTTGTGAATTTCCTGCATTGTTCAGGGGGGTGGACTAGATGACCTTTGATGTCCCTTCCAGGTCTATGTTTCTATGTTTCTTAAAGAAAGAAAAAATATAAATATGGAGTCTTGGCCAGAAGAAGAAGGAGAAGAAGAGTTTGATTTTATACCTCGCTTATCTCTACCAAAAGGAGTCTCAAAGTGGCTTACAATCACCTTTCCTTCCACTCCCCACAACAGACAACTTGTGGGGTAGGTGGGGCTGAGAGAGTTCGGAGAGAACTGTGACTGGCCCAAGGTCGCCCAGCTGGTTTCATGTGTCGGAGCGGGGAAATGAACCCAGTTCTCCAGATTAGAGGCCGCCACTGTTAACCACTATACAACACTGTCTCTAAGTATTTCAAAGTATGTATCCTAAGCATTAACGTGCTCATTTTTTCACCATTCAGATCCAAAGGCATCCATAATAGGGAAAATGATTTTTAAAAATGCATTTTTGAGAGGCAGGGGAAGAGTGATTCTTATAGAATCAACCCCTCCTTCATATCTTTTTGGGATTTGCATTCCTGACCTCTTACTAGGGTTGCCAGGTCTGGGTTAGGAAATATCTGGAGATGTTGGGGGTGGAGTCTGAAGAGGGCAGGGTTTAGAGAGGGGAAGGGCTTCAATGCCATAGAGTCCAGAAGAAGGAGAAAAAGAGTTGGTTTTTACATGCCAACTTTCTCTATCACTTAAGGGAGACTGAAACCGGCTTACAATCACCTTCCCCTTCCCCACAACAGACGCCCTGTGAGATAGGCGGGGGTGAGAGAGCTGTGACTAGCCCAAGGTCACCCAGCTGGCTTCGTGTAGACGTGGGGAAACAAATCCAGTTCACCAGATTAGCCTCCGCCGCTCATGTGGAGGAGTGGGAGGAATCGAACCCGGTTCTCCAGATCAGAGTCCACCGCTCCAAACCACCTCTCTAAACCACTACACCACGCTGGCTCTCTTATAGAATTTATCTGCTGCCACCAGGGCTCAGCTCCGATCTGGCCAGTGGCAACGTGTGTCCAGGAGGCAAAGCGCATCATGCCAATGGCCAAGAAGGAGCCATGCCCCGTCATACATCATGCCATTCCAAGCAGTTGCTTGGTTGACTTGGCTGATTTCCATCGGCGGGAGATCAGTGATAATAGCGGGATACGTTTGCGCCTGGGCGGACTTTTGCGCCAAACGTCTGCCGCCAGACTTCAAAGGCAATTGGGTGCTCTCTTTTGATCACTCGGGCTGCTGTTCCGTCGGCATCGGCGCGCTAACGAGCGCCTCCCGCCCTTGCTGGGCTGTGCAACTCCCCCCCCCCCACAAACACGCACCGCGCACTTTTTTTTTTACAAGTTAATTACTGTTGACGTTTAATGGATGATCAAAACAAAGTGGTACGCTAATTTGCTTATGCATAGGGAGTTAATTACTACCTTGGAAAGTCTCATGGCTGCCGTTCAGAATATTTGTAGGTGTAAATTGAAGCAGCCGGCTTTTAGAAAACCAACAGGCCTCTAGCCATAAAAATAAATAAATAAGAAAGCATTACCAAACTCCAAAATCAGAGGGCCTCTGGAGGAAATATATTTAGAAGTTAAAGACAGACAAAGAGAATTCAAGAAGAGATAACTTTACAATACTACTTGTGCTTCCAAGGTTGACCAACAGAGTAAAGCAGACAAGATGTCTGGGAACTATTAGGGAGGAAAAGATTAATTGTTACCAGATAAAGTAACAGGTGCATTAACAATGGACTCTTTGCACAAGTTTATTTGACCAATCAGGTAATTTCTGTCTTATAATTCACCAATAAGATGTCTGTATAAGTAAGCCAGTGGACAAATGAATTACATATTAAATCCACCAATTAACTGTAAAAGATTTGCATGACCAAGCAACAGTATAATGTATGTGTGATGTATTTTTGAAGGTATAATGAACTTATAAAAGTCTGTGCACACTGGTAATAGGTGCTCAGCTTTTTTGGATGATTTTATAACCCAAGCTGAGACAGCAGCTGCTTTCAGTAAAAAGTTGATTCAACAGAAATCTGGTTTGGGTCTCCTTCATTCTAATCTTTTACCCATAATTCTGCTGTAACAAAATGGGAAATACGCCGATCGGGTTATGGGCTGGTGGAGCGTATGAATACATGAAGCTGCCTCCTATTTAATCAGACCCTTGGTCCATCCATGTTGGTATTGTCTGCTCAGACTGGCAGCGGCCCTCCAGGGACTTGGGTGGAGGTCTTTCACATCACCTGCTCGCCTAGCCCCTTTAACTGGAGATGCCGGGGATTGAACCTGGGACCTTCTGCATGCCAAGCAGAGGCTGTGCCACTGAGCCATGGTCACTTTTGACCTCTGATTCTTCCCATAAGAACATAAGAAGAGGCCTGCCGGGTCAGAGCCATGATCCACCTAGGTTGGTATTGCCTACTCAGGCTGGCAGCGGCTGTCCACAATCACATGAACACATGAAGCTGCCTTCTACTGAATCGGACCCTCGGTCCATCGAAGTCAGTATTGTCTACTCAGACTGGCAGCGGCTCTCCAGGGTCTCAGGCAGGGGTCTTTCACATCACCTACTTGCTCGTCCCTTTAACTGGAGATGCCGGGGACTGAACCTGAGGCCTTCTGCATGCCAAGCAGACGCTCTACCACTGAGCCACGGTCTCTCTCGACCTCTGAATCTTCTTATAAGAACACAAGAAGAGCCCTGGTGGGCCAGAGCAGTGATCCACTTAGGTCAGTATTGCCTACTTAGCCTGGCAGTGGCTGTCCACAGTCTCCAGCAGAGGTCTTCCACATCACCTACCACCTGGTCCTTTTAACTGGAGATGCTGGGGGATTGAACCTGGGGCCTTCTGCATGCTATGCCAATGCTCATCCACTGAGCCAAACCAACAGTTCAATACATTTACGTGCAAACACACACAGAATCAGACTATTGGTTCGTCAAGGTCACTATTGTCTACTCAGACTGGCAGCGGCTCTCCAGGGAGTTGGGTGGAGGTCTTTCACACCACTTATTACCTGTAGTCCTTTTAACGGGAGCTGCCGGGGATTGAACCTGGGATCTTCTGCATGCCAAGCAGAGGCTCTTCCACAGAGCCATGGCCCCTCCCTTCCTTCTCCCAGCAGTTCTACTCTTAGGGAGCTGGGCAAGTCAGGCAATGAAGGGAGGGCCACAGCTCCATGTTTAGAGCACAGAGTCTGATTGCCAGAGGTCCCACGTTCTGTCTCTGGTGTCTCCAGCACTCTTAAAGATCTTGGAGCCGTCAGAAAATTGCTTCCAGACAGAGGCTAGGGTTTCTAGGTCTGGGTTGGGAAATTCTTGAAGGTTTGGAGGTGGAGCCTGGGGAAGGCAGGCTCCCCTCACCAAACCCCTCAAACCTCAGGCTCCACACCCAAAAACTCCAGGTATTTCCCAACCTAAACCTGGCAACCTTAGAGAAGAAGAAGACGAAGATGAAGACGACGACGAAGAAGAAGAGTTGGTTTTTATATGCCGACTTTCTCTACCACTTAAGGAAGAATCAAACTGGCATACAATCACCTTCCCCTCCCCTCCCCCCCACAACAGACACCTTGTGCGGTAGGTGTGGCTGAGAGAGCTGTAAGAGAGCTGTGACTAGCCCAAGGTCACCCAGCTAGCTTCATGTGTAGGAGTGGGGAAACCAACCCGGTTCACCAGATCTGAGTCCACCGCTCCAAATCACCTCTCTTAACCACTACATCACGCTGGCTCTCTAGAGGAAGGGTTTTTGGGGGAAAGAACCTCAGTGGCTTATAATGCCATAGAGACTACCTTCCAGAGCAGGCGTTTTCTCCAGGGGAACTGCTGTCTGTAGTCTGGAGATCAGCTGTCGAGGCCTCATCTGGAGGTTGGAAACCCTACTGGAGAGCCATGGCCAATCTATGTTGATGATACTGGTGGACCTTACATAGGGCTGCTAGCTCTGGGTTGTAAAATACCGGGAGATTTGTGGGGGTGGAGACTTGGGAGGGCGGGGTTTGGGGAGGGGAGGGATCTCGGCAGGGTACAATGCCATAGAGTCCATCCTCCAAAGCAGCTGTTTTTTTTCCAGGGGACCTGTTCTTGGTCACCTGGAGATCAATTGAAATAGCAGGAGATCTCCAGGTGCTACCTGGAGGTTGGCAACCCTATTCAGAACCCTGGCATGGGGGGGCAGGAGTGCTTGCCCTCCCCTTTTGTCCCATTTTTCTGATCTGAATCAACTAATAATGAACAAGTTCCCCCGGGGCCGTTTTGGCTCGGAAAAATGGTGCCGGGGGAGGAGGCAGGAGCCCCTTCTCCATAGTCCTGAACCGAACTGGGCCCCTGAGACCTTATTAAATGCCTTTTCCCCACCCAACTGCAAAGTGTAGTTAGGCCTAGGGTTGCCAGGTTCCTCTTTGCCACCGGCGGGAGGTTTTGGGGGCGGAGCCTGAGGAGGACGGCGTTTGGAGAGGGGAGGGACTTCAATGCCATAGAGTCCAATTGCCAAAGTGGCCATTTTCTCCATGTAAACTGATCTCTATCGGCTGGAGATCAGTTGTAATAGCAGGAGATCTCCAGGCCCCACCTGGAGGCTGGTAGTCCAGTAGAACACCTGCCCTGTCTTGGTATAATACAGCTTGGTATGTGTTCTTCTTAACCAGAGACTTCACAGCCGACCCGCTTAGCTACGGCACCCTCTTACACCAAAACCCCCTTCGAACCTCTGTGAAGTCCATGGGTCCTGGAAGTTGCTGAGCCCCACGGAGAGAGAATCTCTCAGCGCTGGAGTTTCTGCTTCTAATCTCTCGAAGCTCAAGGCAGCCTCGCTTGCGACGACCCCTAAGCGAGAGCTAAAGATAGTTCCTCTCCGAATCTCCCGGGATCAGTTCATTTTATCTCCCCGCTTAATTGAATGAATGAGAAATTAGATAAAACTTTGCAGAGCAAATCTTTCGGCAAATGCGAGCAGGAAATATTCTGCGGGCTGCATGCTGGCCCAGCTGCTCCTGGTGTTTTGCGGAAGTGCGGGGTTTCATTTAATGTAAGTCCTGCGCACTCTCATCCCTATTAATTCTACTGTACATATTAAATGTCCTCTTCACAGAAGGGAGCCCAAAAAATAAATAGCATGTGTTTTAAAGGGTACAACAGGAGGAGAGCACCAATGCTCTCCCCACCCCCCATACCCCCGCCCCGAAAAGCCTCTGCGGTTTATGGATGTAAAACTCTTCACTCAAAAGGATTTTGATTTAGGGACAAAGTGATCGCCTCGAACCGGGCAAGAGCTCAGGGAATTTCAAAGGGGATTAGAAATACTTGGAGAGAGAAAAGAGAACTAGTCCTAGTAGTTTGAACTCCCTGGAGATGAGACCTGGCATTGGGTTTACTCTGCTCTGGTTAGACCTCACCTAGAGTATTGTGTTCAGTTTTGGGCAACATGATTTAATAAGGAGGTAGACAAGCTGGAACGTGTCCAGAGGAGGGCAACGAAGATGGTGAGGGGTCTGGAGACCAAGTCCTATGAGGAAAGGTTGAAGGAGCTGGGTATGTTTAGCCTGGAGAGGAGACGACAGAGAGGGGTTATGATAACCATCTTCAAGCGTTTGAAGGGCAGTCATATAGAGAAGGGTGCTGAGTTGTTTTCTGTTGCCCCAGAAGGTCAGACCAGAACCAACGGGTTGAAATTAAATCAAAAGAGTTTCCGTTTAGACATTAGGAAGAACTTTCTAACAGAGCGGTTCCTCGGTTGTTTGGGGGCTTCCTAGAGGCACGTGGTTGGCCACTGTGTCAACGGACTGCTGGACTTGATGGGCCTTGGTCTGATCCAGCAGGGCTTTTCTTATGTTCTTATGTTCTTAACAGACTTCCTCGGGAGGGGGTGAGCTCTTCTTCCCTGGAGGTTTTTAAGCAGAGGCTAGATGGCCATCTGTCAGCAATGCTGATTCTATGGCCTTAGGCAGATCATGAGAGGGAGGGCATCTTGGCCATCTTCTGGGCATGGAGTAAGGGTCACTGTGTGTATGTGTGTGTATGGGGGAGATAGTTGTGAATTTCCAGCATTGTGCAGGGGTTGGACTAGATGACCCTGGTGGTCCCTTCCAACTCTATGATTCGATGATTCTATGAAGGACACACTTCGGAGGCTGGGTGTCATGCGCAGGTCTGTTCTCTCCTACCTCCTTGGGGAAATGCTGCTCTCCCGATTCTCTCAGGCTGTGTTTCTATACTCCTTCTGTGCCTTCTTACCTGTCACAGGCTCAGAACTTCTCTCCCTTTGGTGGTGGTATGGGAAGATGTTGGAGAGAAGGGGTCCCCATCCCCAACGTGGTGGCCGCCAACACCTTTTCGGGCCCCTGCCAAGTGTGTTTTGAAAGTGGGTGGGGCCGAGTAGGGCTTTGGCCAACAAAAATGAAACAGCATTGCCTCTCCAAATAGGGTTTCCAACCTCCAGTTGTGGCCTGGAGATCTTCAGGAATTATAACCAATCTCCAGACACCAGAGATCAGTTTCCCCTGCAGAAAATGGCTGCTTTGGAGGGTGGACTCCATGGCATTTTACTTTGCTGAGGTCCCTCCTTTCCCCAAACCCTACCCTTCCTAGGCTGCACCCCCAAAACCCCTAGGAATTTCCCAATCCACAGTCGTTAGCCTGGGGTTGCCAACCTCCAGGTACTAGCTGGAGATGTCCTGCTATTACAATGGATCTCCAGCCAAAGGCTGTTGTACCCAGATGGGCCTCTCGGCAATTTTAGAAATAAAGTCTGATGGCATTGAGGAACAGGAGACAAAACACCTCCCTTTCTGCCAGTCCTGGAGGTACCATGAAGAAGAAGAAGAGTTGGTTTTTATATGCTGACTTTCTCTACCACTTAAGGGAGACTCAAACTGGCTTACAATCACCTACCCTCCCCCTCCCCACAACAGGCACCCTGTGAGGTAGGTGGGGCTGAGAGAGCTCTTAATAGAACTGTGAGTAGCACAAGTTCTAGTGTTACCAGGTCCCTCTTCGCCATCGGCGGGAGGTTTTTTGGGGCAGAGCCTGAGGAAGGGAGGTTTGGGGAAGGGAGGGGCTTCAATGCCATAGAGTCCAATAGCCAAAGCAGCCATTTTCTCCAGGGGAATGGATCTCTATCGGCTGGAGATCAGTTGTAATAGCAGGAGATCTCCAGCTAGTACCTGGAGGCTGGCAACCTTACCAAGATCACCCAGCTGGCTTTGTGTGTAGGAGTGGGGAAATAAATCCATCCACCAGATTAGCCTCCGCTCATGTGGAGGAGTGGGGAATCAAACCCAGTTCTCCAGATCAGAGTCCACCACTCCAAAGGGTCAGCCCACGGTGAAGCATTCTGAGGTGATACGGTAGTAACATGCCTGTGTCTTTGTGAGGAACTCGCCCATGAGTCCTTTTTCTTCAGCGGTCCCAGCTTTTCGGGGAGAAACCTCGCCTGTTTGAAGGTGGCAGCATGTAAGGCCTGAAGACATTTTGCTCATCCAGCAGCGTGACCAACGCCTAGAGTCACCCCAAGAGGAAGGACCCCTTCTCAACCTCTCCAGGAGCACACGCGCTCTCCTTTCCACCAGTCTGGCACGGCACCACGTCCTTCGGGCCTGGACGGGGTTGGCTTCTGCTGGCATCGTCTGCTGGAGAGGTGACCGCTGACTGACTCCAAGCGCAGCTCCTCTCCATGTGAACAGCTGAGCACACCGGGCAGCTGAGGCTTCTCCTGGCTTGTGTCAGCTTCAGGAGAACCAAGCTGGAAAGGAACTTGTCTCCTTGTGCCACTGGTCCCATTCGGAAGCCAAGGTGTGGAAATCAGTTTCAGTTTTTGTTTTTTTTAATAGAAGTGCCTCCCTCCCTTTCTCTCACCCGTTTTTTTCAGAATGGAGATTTCTCCTTCATCTTTTCTTGGTTTTTGCATCTCTGATGAAAAGCTTAGATCCAGGTTTCAGTTCTAAACATAAGAAAGACCATGCTGGATCAGACTAAGGCCCATCCAGTCCAGCAGTCTGTTCACACAGTGGCCAACCAGGGGCCTCTAGGAAGCCCACAAAAAAGACGACTGCAGCAGCACCATCCTGCCTGTCTTCCACAGCACCTAAGATAACAGGCATGCTCCTCTGATCCTGGAGAGAGTAGGTATGCATCATGACTAGTATCTGTTTTGACTACTAGCCATGAATAGCCGCATCCTCCATGAACATGTCCACTCCCCTCTTAAAGCCTTCCAAGATGGCAGCCATCACCACATCCTGGGGCAGGGAGTTCCACAATTTAACTATTCTGTGAAGGAAACTAGAGTAACTCTTTGTCTACTCAACACACACACACACACACACACATCGAGACAGAGAACATAAGAACATCAGAAGAGTCCCGCTGGATCAGACCAGGGGGCCATCTAGTCCAGCATCCTGTTCCACACAGTGGCCAACCAGTTCCTCTGGAGGTCCATCAACAGGGCATAGAGGCCGAGGCCTTCATTAGAACATCAGACCAGTGCTGGATCAGACCAGTGAGGGCCCATCTAGACCAGCATCCCCCCTCACACAATGGCCAACCAGTTCCTCAGGAGGGCCGACAACAGGGCGTAGAGGCCAAGGCCTACCCCTGATGTTGTCTCCTGGCACCGGGATTCAGAGGTTGACTGCCTCTGAATGTGGAGGTTCCCTTTAGTCACTGTGGCTAGCAGCCACGGATAGACCTCTCCTTCATGAATCTGTCCAATCCCCTTCTAAAGCCACCTGGGCTTGTGACCATCACTACATCCTCTCGCAGTGAATTCCACATTTTAACCCCTTGCCATGTAAAGAACGCATGAACACACGAAGCTGCCTTATACTGAACCAGACCCTTGTTCCATCAAAGTCAGTATTGTCTGCTCAGACTGGCAGGGGCTCTCCAGGGTCTCAGGCTGAGGTCTCAGGCTGAGGTCTATCTGCCTAGTTCCTTTAACTGGCGATGCTGGGGTTTGAACCTGGGCCCTTCTACATGCCAAGCAGATGCTCTACCTCTGAGCCACAGGACAGTATTTCCTTTTGTCCATCCTGAATCTACAGCTCATCAGCTTCATTGGGTCCCCTCGAGTTCTAGTACTTTGGGAGAGGAAGAAACAGTTCTCTTTGTCAAGTCTCTCTACCCTGTGCATAATTTGAGAGGGAGAGAGAGAAATGCCCTGATTGTCAGATGGCAACTGAGCCAGTCCACACTAAAGATCTGAATGCCAAGTAACGTGCCCTCCTGGGTGAAGACTGCATGGCGGAGGCTACGCCATCTGCACAACAGTCCTCATGCCAGCTGATGGACTGATGCTACGGCTGGACTTCGGGTGGGGAAGCCCCTTCAGCAAAAGGGAGTTAGTTCCAAAGCTGCTTCTTCAAGAGCGCCATTTCAGATTGAGGTAAAAGAAGGGAGAGATTTCATGGCATCGCTTCAAAGGATTGTTCTTGGGTATAGGGCCATACCAAACATTTCCCTTTTCATCAGTTTTGGGGTCCCGTTAACCAGTAATTCGAAGCGGGGTGGACATTCTTGTTCGAATCTACTTCAATGGTACGAATGTTCACCATTTTCGATTGAACGAATGTTCCCCCCAGCGAACTGCAGGTATTGTTCTGAGGCCGTTCCTCCCCCCACCCCCCCCAGCTTACTGCTTCTCCCTCCTTCCTGGATTACAGTGTGGTGTAGTGGTTAAGAGCGTTGGACTCTAATCTGGAGAGCTAGGTTTGATTCCCCGCTCCTCCACATGAGCGGCAGACTCTAATCTGGTGAACTGGGTTCGGTTCCCCACTCCTCCACATGGAGCCAGCTGGGTGACCTTGGGCTAGTCATACTTCTCTTAGAGCTCTCTCAGCCCCACCTACCTCACAGGGTATCTGTTGTGGGAAGGGGAAGGTAATTGCAATCCAGTTTGATTCTCCGTTAAGTGGTAGAGAAAGCTGGCATATAAAAACCAACTCCTCCTCCTCCTCTTCTTCTCTCTGAACTCTCTCAGCCCCACCTACCTCACAAGGTGCCTGTTGTGGGGAGAGGAAGGGAAGGCGACTGCATGCCACTTTGAGACTCCTTAGAGGTAGAGAAAAGCGGGGTATAAAAACTAACTCTTCTTCTTCTTCTTCTTCTTCTTCTTCTTCTTCTTCTTCTTCTTCTTCTTCTTCTAATCATATGGGTGATCCTACCCCATCAGGGACTGCCCAATGAATGGAATGACATTACAGCCAATCAGATTTGACTACATGATGAGGGCAAGTGAGGGTGATTGAGAATGGAGGCAAGTGGGCGTAGTTTAAATAGATAAGCAAATGACCCCCCCCCCAAGGAATGCTAAAAAGTTGATTATAAAGGGAAAGAGGGAAAGTATTTTTTTTTCTTGGTCTCAACTACCTCGTAGGGTTGTTATGAGATAAAATGGGGATAAGGAGGGCAACATAGATTGGCCTGAGTTATTTGAAGGATGGGTGGGTTAACTGCACTCGACAGATAATTGCATGAATGTGAGGATGCTTCAGAGGCTGGGGCTTCTCTTTGAGAAATCCATTCTCGGAGTGATAGGGGGAACCTTTCGTCGAGAGATTATGATTGAGGGCCCCTCAAGACCCCTGAGAAGGCTACAGTTGTTGAATCTCCTTCCGCTGGCCCTCTTGTCTCCCGGGAATCAAAGGAATCTTGACCCACAGCAGATGGGAAAGATGACGAGTGAGTTTGCAACCACAGAACATTGAAAGATGTTGTCCTTCGTCTCCACATGCGGAGGAGGAGGACCAGGGAACCTCTTCTGTTCAACCAAGGGAATCCAACGCCTTCTATCAGATGGCATCAAGTGTGGATGAGTGCCCAGCAAAAATACATACGGCTTTATCCTTGTGCAAAGGACTTGTTTCTGCAGCTGTCTTTGTGAGATTCTTAGCCATATTCCCACAAATTCTTACTCACCCAGTACTCCTGAGTCTTCAAAACACTTCAGAAACATTGTTCAGTGGCCATGTTTATGACATATCTGTAAGCTAAGTCAATATCCTGATACTGCTAACCGGGCTGAGTCAAAGTAACTTGGCAAAGGCTACCTAGAGTGATGGGGATGTGGAATGGCATGGTATAACCCCGTCTTGCCAGATCTTTTTTTTTTATATAGAATTTTTATTGACAATAAAAAAATTTAACAATGGAGCAATTACAAAAAAAATACAAAAGAAAAAGGATTTTAAACAAAATTAAAACAAGTTAACAAAAAAAAGTAATATAGAGTTGAAAATGAAAGTCCCCTTCCCTCCCTTGTGTCATGCCCAGCCCCCCACCCGTTGTGACTTGCGGAGAAGAACCCCTTAGCTTTATATAATCCATTATTTATTTTGTTTCCCTTTACTACAATATTTTATTTACAACTCTTTCACAATCTTCGTAAAACCAATCTTTGCTGTGTTAGCCCAGTGTACAAAGGCCTTATTCCAGTCTCGCTGGAAACTCTTCTACATCATTTCCATGTAGACTATTAGTTAATTTGGCCATTTGTACAAAATAAAATATTTTATCTCTCCAGTCCTTTAAAAGAAGCTTCGTTTCTCCCTTCCAGATCCCGTCTTGCCAGATCTCAGAAGCTAAGCAGGGTCAGTACTTGGAAGACCACCAAGGAAGGCTCTGCAGAGGCAGGCAACGGCAAACCACCTCTGCTTCTGACTTGCCTTGAAAGCCCCTTGCTGAGGTCACCATAAATTAGAAGCTAAGCAGGGTCAGTACTTGGAAGGGAGACCACCAAGGAAGGCTCTGCAGCGAAAGGCACTGGAAAACCACCTCTGCTTCTCACCTGCATCGAAAGCCCCTTGCTGGGGTCAGTTGTGATTTGATGGCACTTATATACATACCTAGGAGGGAGGTTATGGCAGAGACTCAAACCAGGAACCTTCCTAGCTCAACAAAACCCTTTGGAACCATCTGACTAATATGTTGTGCATCATGGGTGGGGGCATAATGAGAAATGAACAATACCGTACTGATGGAAATTGGTGGAAAGAGGGCAAATAGTGATGGGGAAAGAGACTTAAAGTGTGATATAGTTTAGCGGCAATCCATGCCCACAAACCCTTTTTGTAGTTCCTCCAGCCTTCTTCCCAAGGTTGCCAACCTCCAGGTGTAACCTGGAGTTCTCATGGAATTATAACTGATCCCTGGACTACAACGTTCAGTAGCCCTGGAGGAAATGGTTGCTTTGGAGGGCAGACTCCTTTCCCCAAACTCCTCCCTCCTCAGGATCCACCCCCCAGACTCCAGGAATTTCCCAAACTTAAGATGGCAAACCTACTTCTTACCCAACCTCAGTCCACCCCCCATTTGAATGATCCCACAAAGCTCCTGCCATTTAAAGGGAAAACAGGCAGAGACACATTATGGCTTAGAACAAAACATGCTGTCCCAGTAATGGTGACGTCTTCCACTGATGCAAGGAGCCTTCCGCCATTGCATATACTTCCGCTGGTGGAATGCACCTCTTTTGCCCCAGTGGTATTCCTTGCCTCAGTGGAAGACTTCTGGTGTTGGTGGAAGACTACTCTGTTAGAGAATGGACTCTTGGGGTTCAGTCAAAGAGCCAGTGCGACGTAGTGGTTAGAGTGTTGGACTAGGATCTAGGAGACCCAGGTTGGAATCCCCACTCTGCCATGGAAGCTTGCTGGGTGACCTTGGGCCAGTCACATACTCTCAACCTTACCCACCTCACAGGGTTGTTGTGAAGATGAAATGGAGAATGATGCAAGCTTCTTTGGGTCCCCATTGGGGAGAAAAGTGGGGTATAAATAAGGTAAATCATTATAATCGTATTTAACTCTATCTGCCTGTCTGTCTACATTGCTTAATCCCATTTTGTTAAAACTTTACTGGCCGTATTTTAAAACACAACGCTATCCTTTCTTCTCCATCTTGTGCTTTCGAAAGCAGCAGCGGCAACTCTCTCTGGAAGACCAGTCTTATTTTGCTTCCAAATTTTGTTTAGAAAAATAAGAACGGGAAAAAGTTTAAAAAAAAAAAAAATCCAGAAAAGAATTGCATTTAACTGAAGGAAAAGTGCTGACTGACACCGTGAAGCCCGGTAACGGAAATTCTTCCTGGCTCCCTAATTATCCTTTCCTTCTCGACTTCAGTATCACATGTAGCCATGTGTAGAATCATAAAATAATTATGCAGTATACAAGCTTTCTGGGAGCATGTACCACTGTTTCCCTAATTCTTTATCGCTCCCATTGATCGTGGCATGTGTGCATTGATCCAAGTCGGCCATCTGGTAAGGCGAGATAAGCATGGTACTGTCTTTGCATTGCACTGTCACTCAGGGAGGGGGGCACATTTTGGCTGTAGGGAATTACGGGGGCAGGATTAGCCCTCGTCCTGCGAGTAAACTGAATTTGAAATGCAGCACTGCAGCTGCATGGGCCGTTTCGCTAACTTCTGGGGTTTTGTGCATGCATTGGCTTGGTTTTGCGCGAGCTGGTTTCTCCTTCCTGTGTATACGAGGGTGACCCCAAAAAATCGCTCTCTCCCTCTCGTTTGGTGGTCCTCGTTTGGGGTGAACGGAGGGTACATTTTCTCTCTCTCTCTCTCTCTTTTTACAAAACAAATACATACCATAAAATTTGTCAGAGATAAGAATGGTTCAGAATCAAAAAAGAGAGACGGGCAAAGAAAGGGAGAACCTTTATCAGACAGGAAAGACATTTCAAATGTCATCCTTAGCCGCACATGTATTTGTTTAGCAAAAGCAGGGCAGTGCAAATCTTGGCTCTTAAAAAAGAAAAGCTTTCCAGATTTTAATGCCATGTTCCCCCAAATTTATGACCCTTTCCCCTTGGTTGATATATTTTCTCCACCCTGGCCAATTAGACATTTCTTTCTTTTTTTAAAGAAAGCAAGCGTGATTCTGCTTTTGCAAAAACAATAAGAACGGCAGCCAAGGGGGGATCGAGACCCATTGTTCCCGTGTGTGTCCCCCCCAGCAAATGCCCGCCTGATCTTCTCAAAGCCTTGCCTCGAAAACTGAACAATTCTGTCAAAAAAGATTAGTTCTATTTTGTCGGCTGCTCGCTGACTATTCATGAATGCGCAGAAAGAGGAGGGCCCTGTAATGTCATGCAAAGTTGCTAAGGTGCCTGGATTGCGCCTATTAACTTCAGGATCCCAAACGGGCGACCCACAAAAGAGCAGCCGCAAGGGAAGGGGGGGGGGAGGCAGGAAAGGCCTGCCATGTGTTCGAGCTATATGCCTCCTTCAGTCCCCCATTTAATTTCCTTTTGTTGCCCCAACTTTTATTGTCATACAGTTGGGAGGGGAGAGAGGGGGGGAGAGAGGAGCTCGGGGAACCATCGAGCGGGGCCGAGGGGGGGGACGACGACGGGATTAGCATATCGAAAGGATCATCTTGCACTGAACCCAAATCTTTTCAGTCTGTATAATTAGCAAATGCGGCCTCTCTCTGGCTTCTCTCTTTGGCGTCTTTGGACGAGGCAAATTAGCTCCTATCTCTGGCTGGAACATTAGAAGAAAGAAAACGGAAAGTTTACCCAGTGTGTGATATTCCTTTGTGTGTCTTTTTTTGTGCAGCTGATTCCTGATAGCGGTGTTGTGCTTTGCTAATATTCCCCGGATTACACACTTTACTTTGAGTTTGTAGGCCGTGTAGTACTGGGGGGCGAGTGGTTAGAGTTATGCTTGGGTTGAAGCATACAATGGGTCGAAGGGGTTTCCCTCCTCTGAATGCAGTAGAAACTTAAGCATTCATGATGCATTCGGATAACATTCACAACAGCTAGGGTTGCCAGTCTCCAAGAAGAGGTGGGGATTCTCTGACTCACCTCTCATTTCCTGCTGCCCCTTACAGAGGTGGTGGGAGAAATGTTAAAAAAAATGGCCATCGGGCCAACAGCATGACATCACTAGAGAGGACTGATGTCACGTCCGAGGAAAACCCAGAAGCGACACCAGTCCTCTCCTAGGTATCACTGAAACCTCTTTGGTTTTATTAGAGATTCCAAGAGAGCCAGCGTGGTATACTGGTTAAGAGTGGTGGTGGACTCTAATATGGAGAACGGGGTTGGATTCCCCACTCCTACACATGAGTGGCGGATTCCAATCTGGTGAACCGGGTTGGTTTCCCCATTCCTACTTATGAAGCCAGCTGGGTGACCTTGGGCTAGTCACAGCTGTCTTAGCGCTCTCTCAGCCCCATCTACCTCACAAGGTGTCTGTTGCAGGGAGGGGAAGGGAAGGTGATTGTAAGCCAGTTTGATTCTTCCTTAAGTGGTAGAGAAAATCGGCATATAAAAACCAACTCTTCTTCTTTTTCTTCTTCTAGAAAGGCATGACATCAGTTCTGCTTTTTTCCTGGAAGTAAGGTCATGCAGTCACTGATGGCTGCCTCCCATGCTTCCCTTAGGATTTTTATTTTCTTTACCAACAGCATGATGTCCCTAGAGAGGACTGACATCACTTCCAGGGGAAGCCCAGAAGTGATGCCAGTTCTCTCCAAGAAATCGCTGAAAACTCTATGGCTTTACCATAGAGTTTCTGGGGTGGGGTTTCTAGATCTACCCTTTGTCCCTTCCGGATAGCACTAGGAATTGCCAAGAACTTCCTGTATGTATACAAGGTCTTATTGCATCTGAAGAAGAGAATATTGTCTACTTACAGGAAGTTGCTGCCAAAGAGTATACATGTGAATGTATACCTCTGAGCATCACCACCAGGTTTCACTGAGTTTTTGATTTGCTGGAGGGACTCAAGCAGTTGGGATCTGCTGTGACCTTATCCATTTATTCACATGGTGTTTACTTTAGGGCTGAGCCAAAAATACTCACCGTTTTCTAAGAATATTTTTGGCAGAGTCACTCACGCATGCACGCTTCTGATAATTTTCTTGTAAGTGCTTCCCATGTCTCCATCGATTTGGGAAACATTGTTCTCCCTCTGAATTGACTTTTTTTGGGGCCCTTCATGGCAGCAACATGTAGCCAAAGATGACTGGCTCTGGCTCATTGTGAGGTCATCGCATTCATTGCGTGGCATCCAGGATAGTTCACTTAAGTTGCCTAAGGTCGTTTTTGCATGGGTACTTTCACTCACGTTCGCCCCTGGTCTGTCTTGGCTGTTCCTTGGAGTTACACATGAGTTTTCCGTCTGTTAGAAATGACCTCGCTGCTAGCCCTCATGAATCCTGGGACTTCCCGTTCCTCTGTTGACCCGATTCTTCCCTCTCCCCTGAGCTCAGCCCAGGTGAAATCTCCATGCATAAGGCAAAGCACGGGGCACCCAAGCTTGGTTTCTACGACAGAAAGCAGGCCGCCAATTACAGAGCAGTGTATAAAGAGGCGGGGATTCAAATGCTTCCTGAGAGCTCTTTCTGAGTAGAAGAAAGGCTTTTTAAAAACTAGGTTTGGATCCCCCCCTTTCAGATTGCTCTTTTTCTTCTTCTTCTTCTTCTTCTTCTTCTTAAAATGCTTTTTAAATTTGGCAATTGGGTTTTGGGGCGGGATTTTCTCTCACAGTAAACACTATGAAGCAAGCCAATTACAAAGCAGCATTTCAACGGGGTGGGGACTTGATTTGAGCTTGGAGACTGCTGGTGCAGAGATTCCCAACTGGAAAGCATGGGTCCAGCCAGCAACAAACCTCAGGTAAAACTCCCATGCATAAAGACGTAAGAGGACTTCATTCACTTTCAGTGAGGTCACTAAATAGCCTGGGGAGGGTAAGGTTTGGGGATCATACCAACTCAGCCCTAACCTAGATAGCCCAGGCTAGCTCAATCTCTTCAGATCTCCACTGTAGGGTTGCCAACCTCCAGGCAGAGACTGGAGAGCTCCCAGAATTATCATCGATCTCCAGACTACATACATTGCTTATTTATTCATTACTTATTTTTTAAAAAACATTAATTCCCCTTTTCCTGGAGAAAATGGCTGCTTTGGAAGGTGGGTTGTATGGCATTACACCCTACCAAGGTCCCCCTGCTGCCTAAATCCCACTCACCTACGCTCCCCCCCCCAAATCTCCTGATATTTCTAAACCAGGAGTTGGCAACCCTCCTCTAAAGCTAAGTAGGGTTGACCTTGATCAGTATTGGGATAGGAGACCACCAAGTAAGTCCAGGGTCATGAACCCCACGGGGTCGCCATAAGTTAGCTATCACTTGACGGCAAACAAGTAAACAAACAACCCCCCCTCCAACTCATCTCAATAGGTAGGGTTGCACTTGCCAGGTCCATCTTTGCCACCAGCGGGAGGTTTTTAGGGGTGGAGCCTGAGGAGGGTGTGGTTTAGGGAGGGGGGACTTCAATGCCATAGAGTCCAATGGCCAAAGCGGCCATTTTCTCCAGGTGAACTGCTCTCTATTGGCTGGAGATCAGTTGTCATAGCAGGAGATATCCAGCGAGTACCTGGAGGTTGGCAGCCCTAAACTGGAGCAACATTGGTCCTCATTCAACTTCTGATGACAACTAACCATGATGTGATAGCTTAGTGATGTGAAACAGCTGTAGCCTTAAGAAGAAGAGTTGGTTTTTATATGCCGATTTTCTCTACCTTTTAAAAGGAGAATCAAACCAGCTTACAATCTCCTTTGGCTTCCCCTCCCCACAACAGACACCCTGTGAGGTAGGCAAGGCTGAGAGAGTTCAGAGAGAACTGTGACGGGCCCAGGGTCACCCAGCTGACTTCTGGAGGTTGGCTTCTGGAGGTCACCTGGAGGTTGGCAACCCTATCGATAGGACATGCCCAAGGAAACTTCTTGAGCAACACGCTTTCGACATTAAAAAAAAAATGGGGGGAGAGGGTGGATTTTGAAATGAACAGCCAAGCAGGCAAATATGAAGAAAATGGATATGTCCATTCATGGGATATTTATGTAGGTGATACGTTTCTGTGCATCAGGAAGGGATTAAATGCCGGAGGCGACTCTGGCCTTCAGAGTGATTGTCAACAAACTGCTTATCGTTTGGCCAAATACTATTTTTAAAAGAAAATAATAAAAAGAACCGGTATCCCTCCTCGAAACCAGGCTTGGAAGTGCAAAGGTAGAGCGCTGGTTACAGAAACTGGAGCAGCATCTAACCGTCATATTATGGAAATGCAGCTTGCAAAGAATGCTGTTCTCTGCACAGATTTTTCTCTCTCAATGCGCAAGTAGACTTTTGTGTAGGAAAGCATGTGTACCCCTATTATATGAACTGCTGTGAAAATGTGGGCCTTTCCCTCCTCTCAGCTAGGTCTGCCCACCGGCAGCTGTATGGATCGCAGTTGTGTATTTTCATTAACTTATAATATTTGTAGCAGCCCCGTGGTGCAGAGTGGTAAGCTGCAGTACTGAAGTCCAAGCTCTGCTCACGACCTGAGTTCGATCCCCACGGAAGTCGGTTTCAGGTAGCCGGCTCGAGGTTGACTCAGCCTTCCGTCCTTCCGAGGTGGGTCAAATGAGGACCCAGCTTGCTGGGGGTAAAGGGAAGATGACTGGGGAAGGCACTGGCAAACCACCCTGTGAACAAAGTCTGCCTAGTGAACGTCGGGACGTGATGTCACCCCGTGGGTCAGGAATGACCCGGTGCTTGCACAGGGGACTCCCTTTACCTTTTATAATATTTGTGGAGTGCCACTCCGCAAGAGGCACCTGCACCAAACTATGAGGGGCGTGAAGCTCCTACAGTGAAACGATGTTGATGAGCAATCCCAAATATACTATCCCAATGGGGGGGGGGGATGCATACTTTGTCATGTGTGCCCCACCCTTTCTCCCCAAAGGGGACTCAAGATGGCATACAAAGATCCATCAATAAAATGGTAACATTTCAATGGGATAATATCAAACAGTACAAAGAGCACTTGTAAACAGCATAAGAATAATCTGTTGCTCCACTCCAAATGCTCACCAACAGCTAAGGTTGCCAGGTCCCACTTTGCCACCGGCAGGAGGTTCTTGAGGTGAAGCCTGAAGAGGGCGGGGTTTGGGGAGGGGAGGGACTTCAATGCCATAGAGTCCAATGGCCAAAGCGACTATTTTCTCCAGATGAACTGATCTCTATCGGCTGGAGATCAGTTGTAATAGCAGGAGATCTCCAGCTAGTACCTGGAGGTTGGCAACCCTATGTGTCAGGCCAATGACCTTTTTTGTTTGTTTCTTTTTCTCCCCCCACCCCCATTGAGGGGTTGGCAGGCACCCCTAATGCCATTCCTGACACATGGCAAAGGATCCAGCCAGGGAATAAGTAGATAATCAACACATCTTACAAGCAACCAAGGTATGTTTTGACACTCATAAGTTACCCTAGGGATGCCAGCCTCCAGGTGGGACCTGGGGATCCCCCAGAATTACATCTCATCTCCACAGAGATCAGTTCCCCTGGAGAAAATGGATTCTTTGTAGGGTGGACTCTCTGGCCTTTTACCCCACTGAGGTCCCTGTCTTTGCGGTTAAGTGAAGGCTACTAATCTAGGGATTCCAGGTCCTCTTTGCCACTAGTGGGAGGTTTTGGGGGTGGAGCCTGAGGAGGGTGCGGTTTGGAGAGGGGAGGGACTTCAATGCCATAGAGTCCAATTGCCAAAGCGGCCATTTTCTCTTGGTGAACTGAGCTCTATCGGCCAGAGATCAGTTGTAATAGCAGGAGATCTCCAGCTAGTACTTGGAGGTTGGCAACCCTACACTGGCAAGAGGTTTTTGGGGCGGAACATGAGGAGGGTGGAGTTTGGGGAGGGAAATGACTTCAATAACACAGAGTCCAATTGCCAGAGTGGCTCTTTTGTCCAAGTGATCTCTATTGGCTGGAGATAGGGTTGCCAACCTTCAAGATGTATAACCTCCAGGTAGTAGAATCATAGGATCATAGAGTTGGAAGGGACCACCAGGGTCATCTAGTCCAACCTCCTGCACAATGCAGGAAATTCACAACTACCTCCCCCCCACACCCCCAGTGACCCCTGCTCCATGCCCAGAAGATGCCCAAGGTGCCCTCCCTCTCATGATCTGCTTAAGGTCATAGAATCAGCTTGGGGTAGGATTGCCAACTTCCAGGTACTAGCTGGAGATCTGCTATGACAACCGATCTCTAGCCGATAGTGATCAGTTCATCTGGAGAAAATGGCCGCTTTGGCAATTGGACTTTATGGCAGTGAAGTCCCTCCCCTCCCCAAACCCCGCCCTCCTCAGGATCCTCCCCCAAAACCTCCCGCCAGTTCCCAAGAGGGATCTGGCAACCCTAGCTTGGGGGACACCTGGCAATCCTATAGCAACACCAATTCCCCAAAGAGACTTGCCTACTTTAGGCCTAACAAAAGAGTGCATCAGCATTTCAGGAAGAAAATCAGGTTATTGGGAAATGCCAAGATGTATCTTCTCTCTTGGGGAAGGTGGGCCCGTAATGGAGTCAATAAAGAAGGCGTGGAGTCTTCCCCCAGCTCCTGGCACTGTCATTATACCGAAAACAAATTTCACACATCCACAAAAAAAAAAAAAAATTACAAAATCCAATTTAAGTTTTCCTCAGGAAAAAAAAAAACAGAAGTAGCAAATATGAAGCAAAGTTAATTGAAGCACATTCAAATTACAATAAACACATACAGGACCAATTATTTTCTTTTGACTCGCGTGTGGCTTAGAGATGGCTTTTTAAAATATATATATAAATCTTTTGTTTATTGCACTATTAAAAATTATGGAGATGCACCAGCCATGAGGAAGATAGCCACCATAAGGAATTACATGTTTTTCTCCATTTATATTTAAATAACCATCCCTGCCAAATTATACACAAATCACGCAATAATTCTCCAGTGAAATGACTATTTAGAAAAATAAAAAAAATCCAAGTCACACCATTCTTTTCTTATTAAATTGCCCATTTCCTGTGCATCAAATGTGCTTGCGCCATGCTTGATATGAGCCCAACACAATTGGCTTCCGATGCTAATGAGGGAGGGGGGAGAGACTGTTTTAATATACTGGAGTTGTTGATGAGAAATGCGAGGGATCAAGAGGGGAAGACAAAGAAAGCCGCACAACTGTAGATGCGCACGTGTGTTTTAAAGATGCACGAGGACAACCGTTCTGATGGAGGGCCGGTTTGACTGCAGCTGAGGCAAAGCCGCAAGAGCAGCCGTTTGGAGCGGTGGACTCTGATCTGGAGAACGGGGTTCGATTCCCCCACTCCTCCGCATGAGCGGCGGAGGCTAATCTGGTGAACTGGATTGGTTTCCCCACTCCTACGCACGAAACCGGCTGGGTGACCTTAGGCTAGTCACTCTCCCTCAGCCTCACCTACCTCACAAGGTGTCTGTCGTGGGAAGGGGAAGGGAAGGTGATTGTAAGCCAGTTTGATTCTGCCTTAAGTGGTAGAGAAAGACGGCATATAAAACCCAACTCCTCCTCCTCCTCCTCGTCTTCTTCTTCTTGGAGAAAATGGAAGCTGTGGAAGTTGGACTCTATGGCATTATATCCCGCTGAGGTCCCTCCCTTCTTCAAACCCTCCCCTCCCTGGGCTCCACCTAAGGTTGCCAGGTCGCCAGGGTTGCCAACCTCCAGGTACTAGCTGGAGATCTCCTGCTATTACAACTGATCTCCCTCCGATAGAGATCAGTTCTCCTGGAAAAAATGGCAGCTTTGGCCATTGGACTCTATGGCCTTGAAGTTCCTCCTCTCCCCAAACCCCGCCCTCCTCAGGCTCTGCTCAAAAAACCTCCCACAAGTTGTGAAGAGGGGCCTGGCAACCCTACAGGTTAAGATTTAAGGCTTCGAATTTGAGCTTGCAGAGAGAGAGACATCTGTGGAAAATAAGAGACAGGATGTTTGGACCACAGAAACCACAGAACAAGGTCAGATACAATGTTCCCAAAACATTGTATAGTCATTTGAAGTCTGGGAATAGCCAAAACAAAACTGTCAAGGTTGCTGATAATACAAAGTAGTAAAAAAACAAGTCTATCTGTTTTCATGGTTTTTCCTTGCTTTCAAGTCAAATATGAATAACAACTTTGTTTGTCTTAGTAGTTAATAAGCCTTGAAGATGAAAGTGTAAAAATTGGGAATTTATTTTGAGAAAGGATTTATCTATCTATATTTCGATGTTATTTCCTATGTCATCTGTTTGTCTGATATGAGATCAAGGTTCGGGAAAGATGTTTGTTAAGGGAAGTTTTGTCTTATTGGTAGAAGTGATGTCTTTTGATGCCTGGGAATTTTGCAGGAATCTTATAACAATTTCTTGCTGATTCTGAAAGCAATTCTCATTGGGTCTCGTAACAAGTGATCTCTGGAAGAGTATATAAAGGGGCTTGAGATCGTGGGAGGTTGGATATTCTTTGCCAGACAGGCTTGCATGCTGCCTGTCTGAGAATCATCCCTGGCATGACACATTGAAGGGTATGTAATTTTACTGCATTTTTCATTGTGATTTTTACTGCATTTCAGATCTGTGACATTTTGTTAGAATCTGTAATCTACTTTTCATATATTCCATATATATATTAGTGAGTTTTTTACTTTTTTATTAATAGTATTGAAGCATTAACATTAAACAGGTATTTTTTGATAATTCAAAGTTGTGTCTTGCTTGGGGTGGCCGGTTAAGCAAGATAATGTATTTTTAGTGAAATACAAGATCTAGAAACATAGCCACTTATCACAGCAGTTGATCTGCTTCAGCATCACTTCAGGTTTACACCCGGAATAGGGTTGCCAGGTCCTTCTTTGCCACCAGCAGGAGATTTTTGGGGTGAAGCCTGAGAAGGGTGGGGTTTGGGGAGGGGAGGGACGTCAATGCTATAGACTCCAATTGCCAAAGCAGCCATTTTCTCCAGGGGAACTGATCTCTGTCATTTCCAGCAATTGGACTCCATGGCATTGAAGTCTCTTCCCTCCCCAAACCCTCCCCTCCTCAGGCTCTGCCCCCAAATCTCCAGGTATTTCCCAACCTGGAGCTGGCAACCCTATTTGGAAGGTGGATTGGATGGCATTATATCCCAATGAAGTCTCTTCCCCAAACTCCAACTTCTGTTGGCTCCACCCCCAAAATCTCCAGGTATTTCTTAACTGGGAGCTGGCAACCCTAAACTGTACCTATGTAGCAGCTGCCACAATATCCTGTTAGTAGGGTTGCTAACCTCCAGGTACAAGCTGGAGATCTGCTATTACAACTGCTCTCCAGCTGATAGAGATCAGTTCACCTGGAGAAAATGGCCACTTTGGCAATCGGACCCTGTGGCATTGAAGTCCCTCCCATCCCCAAACCCCATCCTCCTCAGGCTCCATCCCCAAATCTCCAGGTATTTCCCAACCTGGGGCTGGCAACCCTACGTGTTAGCCATTCACTTTTCAAAGAAAAGGCCTAGCCAACTCTCCCAGGTTGCCTGGTCCCTCTTCGTCACAAGCAGGAGGTTTTTGGGGCAGAGCGTGAGGAGGGCAGGGTTTGCAGAGGGGTAGGGCTTCAATGCCATAGAGTCCAATTGCCGGAGCAGCCATTTTCTCCAGGTGAACTGGTCTCTATCAGCTGGAGATCAGTTGTAATAGCAGGGGATCTCCAGCCACCACCTGGAGGTTGGCAACCCTACCCATAAGGTAGCTGTTGACTCAAACAAAAGGAGCCGTATTATTTACCTACGGTTTATACCTATTAATACAATCAGATTTACTTAGAAAATTATACCTATTAATACAATCAGATTTACTTACCCGGCCCTGCAATAATCTCTCTCCCCCAGACCCCGGGTCAACACCTTTTTCTGTATACCTTCTCAACGGGGTTACCTTTGGCTGCCGAAACACGAAGAACGACGAAAGATGCGTACTTTACTCTGTGCGCCCCGATCCCGTTTGCCTTTGAACGCGTATCAACTTGACTTTGATGAACCACGCTAATAGCAACGAGAGGTTCCTTACTCTCCCACCCACCCCGATCCTTTATTAATGTCACTCGTTAGGAGTTGAAAAGACATGCACTTAATACTCGCTTTTCATCTCCGTCAAGAAAGCGACGCTAAGCAAATAATAAAAAAAAAAGTCTTTAACTGTAGCATATAGGATTGTCGAGATGGTAATCAGGGACACTGGTAATTGAAGCATTTGGGGGAGACCCTTCGGAATCCTTCCGCCTCTTTAATAGGATAAAAACGAGCTGGAGTGCCTCTGCGTTTGAAGAGGTTATGATATAATTGGCAGGGCCGCCTGGGTGTGCTGCTGGACCCGGCGATCAGGTGGAAGGCCGGGGAACCTCTGAAGTACAAGGCTCCGCTTCCGACACGCTAATTAGCCTAAATTAACCGGGCTGCTTTTACGGCGGCTTTTGAATTTTCTCGATAATGCTTTTCTTTTCTTTTTTATTATCGAGCCTGTATGCAGAGGAATATGGAAACAGGTCACCTGGCAAGTGCCCCGGATGGTAGAGGGTTGCCGGTTTCTCAGCGCCAGCTTGGCGGAGCAAACGCTATAGGGTGGCCAACCTCCAGGTGAGGCCTGGAGATCTCCTGGAATGATGACCGCTCTCCGAACGACAGAGATCAGTACCCCTGCAGGAAGCGGCTGGTTTAGAGGGTGGACTCTATGGCAGGGGTGTCTAACTCATTTGTTATGAGGGCCGGATATGATATAAATGTCATCTGGTCAGGGCCGGGCCATGTGTACCAGCCCGCAGCAGGCTTGCCAGCTAGGGTTGCCAGGTCCCTCTTCACCACCAGCAGGAGATTTTTGGGGTGGAGCCTGAGGAGGGAACGGTTTGGGGAGGGATTTCAGTGTAGGGTTGCCAAGTACCTGGTGGCGGCGGGTAAAATCCCACCAATCCACCGGACTGCCCGCCAACCAGCTGAGAGCTGGCAGCCAATGCATGTATGCGCGCGCAACGCGCCTAAGTCACTTTAGGGTTTACCTGGAAGCGACATGGACGCTCTAGCCACCTCCGCAGAGTTTCGGCAGAGATTGCTAGAGCGTCCGTGTCACTTCCAGGTAAACCCATAAGAACATAAGAAAGGCCCTGCTGGATCAGACCAAGGCCCATCAAGTCCAGCAGTCTGTTCACACAGTGGCCAACCAGGTGCCTCTAGGAAGCCCACAAGCAAGACGGCTGCAGCAGCAGCATCCTGCCTGTGTTCCATCGCACCCAAAATAATGGGCATGCTCCTCTGATACTAGAGAGAATAGGTATGAAGCATGACCAGTATCCATTCTACCCGAAAGTGACATAGGTGTGTCATGTGGAACGCGCGTGCGCATTGCACCAGGCATGCTTGTGTGTCGCACACCACAGCAATGCTCCTGAAAAGCTCCCACCGATGGGGCTACAGGACCTAGTAAGCCTATTTCAATGCCATAGAGTCCAATTGCCAAAGTGGTCATTTTCTCCAGGTGATCTCTATCAGCTGGAGATCAGTTGGAATAGCACGTGGAGATCCTAGCTGGCAAGTGGTGTAGATTGAACGGATTCTGCAGCCTAGAATTGGGAGCGGGGTGGTGGTGGTGGCTGCCTCGGCTTGGCTCATGGGCTGGATAACAGCTTTCAAAGGGCTGGATCCGGCCCGAGGGCCTTATCTTTGACACGCTTGCACTATGGCATTATACCCTGCTGAGGTCCTTCCTCTCCCAGTCCCCAAACCCTTCCCTCCCCATGCTCCACCCCCAAATCTCCAGGAATTTCCTAACCAGGAACCAGTGACCTCACTTATAACACACAAAGTCCGTGTATGCATGGGAGTTTTACCTGAGGTTTGTTGCGCACTGGACACACACTTTCCTGTTGGGAGTCTTTGCCCCAGCAGTCTCCAAGCTCAAATCAGGAAGTATTTGAATCCCCGCCCCTTGAAATGCTGCTTCGGAATTGGGTGTAGTGAGAGAAAAGTCCCCCCCCCCCGAAACCCAATTGATTCTTAAAATCATGTTAAGAGCATTTTAAGATAAAAACCAAAAACAGAGCCATTTGAAAGGAAGTGGGGGGACCCAAGCCTCATTTTAAAAAGCATTCTGCTCAGAAAGAACTTTGGAAGTATTTGAATCCCTGCCCCTTTACACACTGCTTTGTAATTGGCTGTCTCCTTGCTGTGAGAGAAACCATGCTTCTGTGTCCTGCGTTTTGCCTTATGCATGGGGATTTCAAGCAGGAGAGGGAAGAATCAAGTTAATAGAGGGATGGAAATTCCCAGGATCTGTGAGGGCTGGCAGTGAGGGCAACATGCATATTTTCTTCCACACATGTACAGTTTTTAGTATGCACCAATGCATGCCCTAAAAACCCAGTGTTCCATTCACATGTACCGAAGCAAGCCCTGTTCACATAAAAGGGTGAATGCTCAGATTTAGAGGATCACAGGTAGTGTACGCTCCCATCATTTTGTGGTTAGCGCTGCAAAATCAAATACATGGACACACATGAAGCTCAGATTTAGAGGACCACAGGTAGTGTACGCTCCCATCATTTTGTGGTTAGCGCTGCAAAATCAAATACATGGACACACATGAAGCTGCCTTATACTGCTTCAGGCCCTTCGTCTACCAAAGTCAGTACTGTCTACTCAGACTGGCAGCAGGTCTCCAGAGTCTCAGGCGGAGGTCTTTCACATCACCTACGTTGACTGGAACTACTGGGGAATTGAACCTGGGACCTTCGGCATGCCTAGCAGATGCTCTATCACTGAGCCACAGCCCTTCTCTATGGCTCTCCAGGGTCTCAGGTGGAGGTCTTTCACATCACGTATTGTCAGATCCTTCGTCTGGAAATATTGGGGATTGAACCTGGGACCTTCAGCATGCCAAGAAGATGCTCTACCATGGAGCCATGGCCCTTCTCTATGGCTCTCCAGAGTCTCACCCTGAGGAGGGTGGGGTTTAGGGAGAGGTGGGGAGGGGAGGGACTTCAGTGAGGTATAATGCCATAGAGTCCACCTTCCAAAGCAGCCATTTTCTCCAAGTAAACTGATCTCTGTCACCTGGAGATCAGTTGTAATCCTATGGTTGCAGCTCCAGGTTGGGAAATACCTGGAGCTTTTGGGGGTGGAGCCTGAGGAGGGTGGGGTTTAGCGAGGGGAGGGACTTCAGTGGTGAACAACGCTATAGAGTCCACCTTCCAAAGCAGCCATTTTCTCCAGGGGAACTGATCTCCGTCGCCTGGAGATCAGTTGTAATAGCAGGAGATCTCCAGCCACCACCTGGAGGTTGGCAACCCTACTGGGGTAGTGATTCCCCCCCACACATTTCTCCCAGCCTACTAACCCTATACCCAGTTTCGTCAAGGTGTGATGCTAGCCTCAATAGCATTATTCTATATGACTATCGTGCTTTAAAAATAGATAAAAATGAACCAGTATAAGAACTGAGGATGGCTTAGAAACAATTAATGAAAAGCAGTCCCTTTTTTTTGATGAAACAAAAAAATTAAGTTGAAGAAAATGGCAAGTGATTGGACTCAGCGTTAATAAGCAAAGCGGTATAATTCTATATTTTAATGCTCACATTTCCGTTTTCATAATCCTGTTTCCACCACCCCCCTTCAAATTGCGTAGGATTTTCAAAATCACTCGGCGTGTTCTACATCCTCTTGCAAAAAGAAGTCGTTCTGATAGTTTCGCGCAAAAGTGATCGGTATTGATAGTATTAGCTATCTTTCCCCCTCCCCCGTTAGTAAACTTAATTTGAATTTAGAAAGTCTCCAAATGGTAATTGAATCACAAGTCTGGATTAGAATTCTAGCAGCGACACTTGACTTGGTCAAATTTGCTGTTAGGAAGAGATGCAATTTTTTACAGAGTACTTCACATTGATTAAGTAATGTGCGAAAATAGGGAAAAAAAGTATTTGAATCTTAATCATAGTCATTTGCATGAAATAAAAGTCTGTGTCAGGGGAATGCACATTATAATAACTCTTCGGTGTTTTGGTTGCATCAGTGAGCAGAGAAGTTGTATGAATTCCCCCCACCTCTTGCCGTGATGTACAAGAATTCCTTCATTTCCAGAGCATCTCTGGGACACGGCGAGAGTTTAAGAATATTTGATTTTTAGCTGGCTGAGCAAACGTACTCGACTGACTCCTTCTGCAAAGAACGAGATTAGAACAGGCCACATTTTAGACAGATCTAATAATAAGGCTTAGAGCTGGTGCAGCGCTTATTAATGAATTTATTTATTAAAATGTTTAGTGACTGCCTTTCCCCAGCTAGGGTGGATTACCAAAGCACTTCTGCTGTGCTTTGCATAGAGTATTGCAGTAAGTGTAACAACAGCCCTGTAAGGTTGGCTAATAATAGTAGATGAGTAGAACAGACATGCTTGATCAGACCAATGGTCCTTCTAGTCCAGCATCCTGTTTCTGGCAGTGGCCAATCAGATGCCCCCATGGAAGCCCACAAACAGGGCTTGCACGAATCCTGCCTGCCCTGTAGATTGGAGGCTACCTCTGGATGTCATTGCTAATAGACAGCGATAGCCCTGTCCTCCATAATTTTCTCTACCCCTTTTAATTCCACTGAAAGCATCGGCCATAGAGTTGCCAACCTCCAGGCACTAGCTGGTTTTGGGGGCGCAGCCTGAGGAGGGAGGGGTTTGAGGAGGGGAGGGACTGCGATGCTAAAGAGTCCAATTGCCAAAGCAGCCATTTTCTCCAGGTGAACTGGTCTCTATCAGCTGGAGATCAGTTGTAATAGCAGGAGATCGCCAGCCACCACCTGGAGGTTGGCAACCCTACACACAGTCTCCCCTCCAAAGCAGCCATTTTCTCAAAGGGAACTGATCTCTGCCTTCTGATCTCTGTCTTCTGAACATCAGTTGTAATTCTGGGAGATCTCTGGGCCCCACCTGGAGATTGGCAAACCTATGGGCTGCATCAACAGAGGTATAGTGTCCAGATCACGGGAAGTGATGGTATCGCTTTACTGCTCTGGTTAGACCTCACCTAGAGTATTGTGTTCAGTTTTGGGCACCACAATTTAAGAAAGATGTAGATAAGCTGGAACGTGTCCAGAGGAGGACAACAAAGATGATGAGGGGTCTGGAGACCAAGTTCTGTGAGGAAAGATTGAAGGAGCTGGGTATGTTTAGCCTGAAGAGGAGAATACTTGAGAGGGATATGATAACCATCTTCAAGTACTTGAGGGGCTGTCATATAGAGGATGGTGCTGAGTTGTTTTCTGTTGCCCCAGAAGGTCGGACCAGAACCAACAGGTTGAAATTAAATCAGAAGAGTTTCTCATCTAGACATTAGGAAGAATTTTCTTACAGTTTGAGCTGTTCCTCAGTGGAACAGGCTTCCTCTGGAAGTGGTAAGTGCTCCTTCCCTGGAGGTTTTTAAAAAGAGGCGAGACGGCCACCTGTCAGCCTCTGATTTTATTACTTTAGGCAGTTCATGAGAGGGAGGGCATCTTGGCCATGTTCTGGGCATGGAGTAGAGGTCACGGGGGGTGTGGGGTGGGAGGTAGTTGTGAAATTCCTGCATTGTGCAGGGGGTGGGACTAGATGACCCTGGTGATCCCTTCTACCTATGATTTTATGACTCTATGAATGGACTAGGCAGGTAGGTGATGTGAAAGACCTCTGCCTGGGACCCTGGAGAGCCACTGCCAGTCTGAGTAGACAGGACTGACCTTGATGGACTGGTGGTCTGATTCAGTCTAAGGCAGCTTCCGGTGTTCACGTGCATATGTGTGTGGAGTCTAGGTCTGATACTTCTTAGGCCAAGTTCTCCTATGCCATGCTTGCCTTGAAAACTCCACTCTAGGATGGCTGTTGCGATGTTATCTTTCAAGCGTATGCTAAAATATGTTGTCTTTAAGACCTGCCATCTTGGATAACTTCCTTGAAGCCAGCCAAATGGGATGCTTGTCTCGAAGTCACCCGTTTGGCTGCCGTGGGGACAGGCAACCAGAAATGGTTACCAACTAGGGTTGCCAGGTCCCTCTTCACAACCAGCAGGAGATTTTGGGGGTGGAGCCTGAGGAGGGAGGGGTTTGGGGAGGGGAGGGACTTCAATGCCATAGAGTCCAATTGCCAAAGCGGCCATTTTTCTCCAGGCAAACTGATCTCTGTCGGCTGGAGATCACTTGTAATAGCAGGAGATTATCAGCTAGTACCTGGAGGTTGGCAACCCTATCACCAACTCTTGTGGGAAGAAGATTTTTTTTTATTAATTTTTATAACATAACACATAAAACAAAAACAAACAAATACAATAAAAATAATATAAAAAAAGAAAATTAACATAAGAAAATACAAAAGAGTATCTATATATACTTATTAATACATTCGTAGTTACAAAACTGTAAAAACCCAAAAGATACCCCTTCGACCCTCCACCCACCTTAAAAAAGTGACCCATCACCCGACTTCCGAAGAAGCGTCTTAACAGTTTTAAAAATATCTATTAACAGTAAAATATAAGAGTATTAAAACTAGTTTCTATAACTCAGTAATTAAAGTAGTAAAATCCATTTTTGCCAGTTTATCCCAATATGTGGCGGCCTTTGCCCAAGTTTTTTTTTATATTCTTCCATATCTTTTCCATGTAGGAATTCGGTTAGTTTGGCCATCCTCATATACATCCATAACTTCTCTCTCCAGGGAAGAAGAAATTTTGTGTGAGTTCAGACAGTGGCTTGCCCGGGTAGGTTGCCAACAACCTGGAGGGAAAAGAAAATTCTGTCTCCTGAATAGATAGGGTTGCCAGCCTCCAGGCTGTGGCTGGAGATTTCCTGCTATTACCTCAGATCTCTAGGCAACAGAGACCTGTTCACCTGGAGAAAATGGGCGCTTTGGAAGGTGGACTGTATGGCATTTAACCCCATTGAAGTCACTTGCCTCCCCAAACCCCGCCCTCCACAGGCTCCACCCTTAAATCTCCAGGTATATCCCAGCTTGGAGCTGGCAACCCTATTAACAGAGGCTTAATGGGATATTATTTACCAGGTAATCTTATTTATTTATTTATGTAATGAGAAGATTTTTACCCTGCCTTTCTGCCCTCATGTGGCCCCTACGGCAGCTAACAAAGTGAAACATGCCAATCAAAATCTCGTCTTAAATGTCGTTGAAACCAAACACAAAAATCTGGCTGAAATGGCAAAATTAACTGCATTAATAAATCAAAAATAAAATACTGAATTTTTGGGAGAATGGGAGGCATGGACAACATACTGTGTAACTGAATTTAAATTGGGAAATATTAAGGGATATGACTTGAACTAATTCAAATTGTTCAAAGTAATTAAGTTATCAAAGTTAAAAAAATGTATTTTAAGATATTGACAGATATGGTTTATTATAATGAATTAGAACTGAATACAAAGAGAGAAATATGGATATTAAATGGCCTGAGGAGGGGAGAGGGGAAGTTAACTATACACACTTGTTTAGAGATAAGATGGAAATTGTTTATATTATGTATTATGTGAATTGAAAGACACTTAAGATTGTAAACCAATTTGAAAAATAATTAAAAAATTTTTTTAAAAAAGAAACCAAACACAAAAATAAATGTTATTTACTGCCACACCATGCAAAGCTGTGGCGGACCATTTATAGCAGTAGAAAAGAGCAAGAGTCCAGCTGCACCTTAAAGACCAACAAAATTTCTGGCAGGGTCTGAACTTTTGTGAGTCACAGCTCACTTCTTCAGATACTTGAAGAGAGCAGTTATGTCTCCCCTCAACCTCCTCTCCTCCAGACAGAATTCTAGCTGTATCTGAAGAAGCGAGCTGTGACTCACGAAAACTCACACCCTGCCAAAAATTCCACATGAAGCCCGCTGGGTGACCTTGGGCTAGTCACAGTTCTCTTAAAGCAGTGGTTCCCAAACCTTTCAGGCCACCGCCCCCTTGGTTCCACATACTCAACCCCAGCGCCCCCTACCCTATCCAACAACACAGTTGAAGGGGCCCACCTCTAGCGCCCCCTGCTGCCCTCTTGCCTCTTTGTGCCCCCCCTAGGTAATCCCACCGCCCCCCAGGGGGTGGTACTGCCCACTTTGGGAACCACTGTCTTAGAGCTCTCTGAGCCCCACCTACCTCACAGGGTGCTTGTTGTGGGGAGGGGAAGGGAAGGTGATTGTAAGCCGGTTTGATTCTTCCTTAAGTGGTAGAGAAAGTCGGCGTATAAAAGCCAACCCTTCTTCAGCACCAGCCCTGCAGCCAGTTTGACCACCCACAATCCACTTTAGTCAGAGTGTTTCTGATGAGCGGCCCAGAACATTACACAGCATTCTGGATAAGGGCAGGCCATTGATTTGTATAATAGCATTATAATCCCTCTGAATTAGTCTGCTTCCCATTCATAATGCAGTCTAACACCCTGTTCCCATTTTTTATCCTTAGCAGCACAATAATCTTATTTATGCAATTACATTTATCTGAATGACCTGAGGGATGCCCAAAACATTCAAATAACCAAATGCTTTGGATAACTGAGAGCATCGTTTATGCGGAGGGGCAAAGGCACAGTAGTAGACAGGCGACAGATATATGGAGATCTTTGGAAAATGAAGTCACAGATGTAACACATGAAGCTGCCTTCTACTGAATTGGATCATCGGCTCCATCAAGGTCAGTATTGTCTGCTCAGGCTGGCAGCAGCTCTCCAGGGTCTCAGGGGGAGGTGTTTCGCATCATCTACAACCCGATCTTTCTTTTAACTGGAAATGCTGGGGATTGAACCTGTGGAGTGCACTGCAACAGTCTAGCCTTGAGGAACCCATAGCATGGATCCATGTAGCTGGATCAACCGAGTTAAGGGAGAGGATAATCTCTTGGACTAAATTTCAATGGTAGAATGCCCCCTTTTTTGCAGTTGCATTAACTTGCTTCTTCAGTAATAATGCTGGATCCAGGATAAAATCCTAGGCTCTTAGAATAAACTAATAGAATCATAGAAGGGACCACCAGGGTCATCTAGACCAACCCCCTGCACAATGCAGGGAATTCACAGCTACCTCCCCCCCACACACCCAGCAACCCCCTCCTCCATGCCCAGAAGATTACCAAGATGTCCTCCCTCTCATGGTCTGCCTAAGGTCATAGAATCAGCATTGCTGACAGATGGCCTTCTAGCCTCTGCTTAAAAACCTCCAGGTAAGGAGAGCTCACCACCTCCCGAGGAAGCCTGTTCCACTGAGGAACCGCTCAAACTGTTAGAAAATTCTTCCTTAACTGAGTCGGCGGCCATTTATGCATGGCTGTTTCCTCACGGTCACCCCGCGGACTACTTTGGGGGCTTTGCTTTGAATATACATGCATTTCCGACCATCAGAGATCACCTCGCTCTCCCCGCGCTGTTTCCACGTGTTTTCCCCCCATTTTCTGGATGCTGGCTAAACATGAATCCGGAAAATGTGGTGGGGGGGGGATGCAGAAGAGCGCTGGGAGAGCGAGGCGGCCTGACGGTCAGAAACTGCAACCGAAAATTTCGGGGGGTGACCGTGAGGAAACATGCATAAATGGCCAGAAAGTATCAACTGGACACCGTCAAAGGTGGAGGACACAATGTCCCACAAGATCCCACCTTCCCAACCACCCTCAGCCCCATCTTGTCAGGATTCAGTTTCAACTTGTTCACCCTTGCCGTGCATTCTTGAGTGACTCGGCCTCGTGGTGCCAAAAATCCGTGCAACCCGCATAGGGTTGCACAGGAGATACACCACCTAAAAAGTGGCGTATCTTGGCCAAAAAAAGGGGGCGTTCCCAAGCTGTAACAACTTAGGAGGACTCCTAATGGTGGCCCCGCCCCCAGGCCAGTGCCATGACACCCCAGGAACGCCTCCCAGGATGCCTGGACACCCAGGGAACGCCTCCGTCGGTGTCCCAGCTCCGTCGGTGTCCTAGCCCGGCGCTTGCATACTGGCGTCCGGGCTTGCATGCCAGCGCCGGGGCCACAAACGCCGGCATACGCTGCCCGGATGCCGGCGCTGTGGCCCCTTGCGCCAGCCCGGGCCTTTGCCAGCCTCCAAAGGCCTTTCGTCCTGGCTGCCAGCGCGGCTCAGGAATGCGCTGTTAGCCACCCAACCACACCTGTAAGGCACTTGTTCACACACTCTGCATCATCAAGTAAAGCAGATAAAGAAATATAGAGCAGGGTGACATCAGCATATTGACGACCATCTACTCTAAATCCACAAATGGTTTCTCCTAAGGCAGGGGTGTCGAACACATTTGTTACGAGGGCCGGATATGATATAAACGTCACTTGGTCGGGTCGGGCAACGCCTCGGCAGCCCAGATTAGGACTGCAGGGGGAGGCTTCCCTGGCTGGCTCATGAGCCAGATAAGAGCTCTCAAGGGGCCGGATACGCCCCCTGGGCCGAATGTTTGACCCCGCCCTAAGGGTTTTATGTAGAGATTGGATAGCATGGAGGTAAGATTGAGCCCCAAGGAACCCCACAAGAGAAGTACCGTACTGATGGTACTTGGTCTCCAACCACAGCTCTCTGAGACCTGCCCATAATGAAGGATGTAAACCAACCCAAGGAAGAACCCTTAATCCCTACTTCGACAACCAAGTGCCACAAGACTACTGTTTACGAGTACTAGAAAAGTACGAGTACTAGAAAAGTACTGGAAGGAAGACATTTGTAAGGCTTGAAGAGGGGAGTGGACATGTTCATGGAGGAGAAGGCTATTTATGGCTACAAGTCAAAATGGATACTGATCATGATGCGTACCTATTCTCTCCAGGATCAGAGGAGCATGACTATTATATTAGGTGCTGTTGAACACAGGCGGGACAGTGCTGCTGCAATTGGCTTCTTTGTGGGTTTCCTGGAGGCACCTGGTCGGCCACTGTGTGAACAGTCTGCTGGACTTGATGGGCCTTGGTCTGAACCAGCAGGGCTTTTCTTATGTTCTTAATCCCTTTCTGAAAAGAGGGATCCAAGGTGTATTCCAAAACAGTTAGTGGGATGGGTGGTAGAGAACATGCTTTGTAGGCCTAAAATCCAAGCCTTGGTCCTTGGCATCTTAAAAAGAAAAGAAAAGAAGAAGAAGAGCCGTGAAAGCTCTTGGTGACAGCTTGGAGAACTCCTGCCAATCGTAATGCACAACTCTGGGCTAGAGGCATCAAAGTTCTGACCCAGTTAAAGACAGCTTTACATGTTTGCCTTCCAGAAACCTGAAAGCTGGAGGACATGTCTTCCAAGACAACATGCTTATCAGAGAAGGCTGAAACTGTGGCATCTGGACGTCTCTCCCGTCAACAAGGGGTATGAATCATTAAGCTGCTCCCACATTAGGGAGAAAACCCACCGTCTGAGACATCCTGATTGCTAAAAGAATTGTTGGCCTGAATCCTGTTACTTGATTGGTTAAGGGTGGCACCTTACACCTGGCACAGGTAGCCTTCTTCTGCTGGTGGTTGAAGAAAGCAACTTGCCCCCAGAGAAGACAGCGGTAGGAAACCAAGTGTCATGTAGGTCTTTTCTGCATGGGCACTGTGACCTACTTTCTCTGCTGATCCGACTCGGTTTTTCGTTGGAGTTATGCGTGAGTTTTCTATCCCTTAGAGATGACCTCGCGCCCAGCCCTCGCAATGTCCGGGTCTTCATGATCCTGTTAAAACCCGATTCTTCGATCTCCCTTGAGATCAGCCCGGGTCAAATTGTCCTCATCTCCATGCATAAGCCAAAGTGCAGGACATGGGAGCTGGGGCAGGGGGGGTGATGTTTTTCCCACAGTAAAAACTACCGCTAATTACAAAGCAGCATTTCAAGGGGCAGGGACTCAGATGCTTCCTGCTTTTTGCTGGTTATTTCTTTCTGAGCAGACGTTTGCCTTACCTAAAAATAGGTTTTAAAACAACGCCTGGGTTTCTCCCCCACCCCATTCCTTTTAAAGAGCTCCATTTTGTGAAATGGTTTTTAAATTGGCACTTGGGCTTCTGCCGGGGGGTGGGGAAGAGGGGAAGAGACATTTTTCTCACAGTAAGCTCTATAGCCGATTACAAAGCAGCATTTTCAAGGGGCGAGGACTCAGACGCTTCCTGCTTTTTGCTGCTGCATAGCATTTTTAGGATTCGCAACAGACAAGTGTGGGTTAAGACAGCATCAAACCCTA
This sequence comes from Euleptes europaea, assembly GCF_029931775.1. Taxonomy (NCBI): domain Eukaryota; kingdom Metazoa; phylum Chordata; class Lepidosauria; order Squamata; family Sphaerodactylidae; genus Euleptes; species Euleptes europaea. The sequence continues at coordinate 7,670,243 of NC_079317.1, forward strand.
GGTAAAACTCCCATGTATAAAAGACAATTTGTTTAGTTCACTGGCATAGAACAGCCAGATTCAAGTCCAGTAGCCTCTTTGAGACCAGCAAGATTTTGGGGGGTATGAGGTTTTGAGAGTCAAAGCGCCATCAGATATCTGATGAAGGGAGCCTAAGACTCTCGAAAGCTCATACCCTGAAAATTTTAATGGTCTCTAAGGCCATCTGTCAGCAATGCTGATTCTGTAACCTTAGGCAGATCATGAGAGGGAGGGCATCTTGGCCATCTTCTGGGCATAGAGTATGGGTCACTGGGTGTGTGTGGGGGGGAGGTAGTTCAGAATTCCCTGCATTGTGCAGGGGGTTGGACTAGATGACCCTGGTAGTCCCAGCTCTATGATTCTATGAATCTGCTGGGGATGTGAAATGGTATAGTACAGCCTGATCTCCTCCGATCTTGGAAGCTAAGCTGGGTCGGTATTTGGAAGGGAGACCTCCAAGGAAGACTCTGCAGAGGAAGGCGATGGCAAACCACCTCTGCTTAATCACTTGCCTTGAAAGCCTCTTGCTGGGGTCGTCATAAGTCGGCTGTGACTTGACAGCACTTTACATTCATGGCTAATAGTTAGAATGGATACTAGTCATGCTGCATACCTATTCTCTCTAGTATCAGAGGAGCATGCCTATTATTTTGGGTGCGGTGGAACACGGGCAGGATGGTGCTGCTGCAGTCGTCTTGCTTGTGGGCTTCCTGGAGGCACCTGGTTGGCCACTGTGTGAGCAGACTGCTGGACTTGATGGGCCTTGGTCTGATCCAGCAGGGCCTTTCTTATGTTTATTATATTCTTATGTACACAAGAGGTGCTACTGAACTCGAATCTAGCTGGCATATTGTTGGCTGCCTTGAGTTTCCAGAGAAAGAAGGGTAAAAAAAATATTTCCGTCAGATCTATTGATCCATGAATCTGGAAACAGGCTGTTTTCACAACTGAAAGTCAAAGTTCAGGATACCCCATATAAAGTTTCCAAGGGAAGGGAAGCTGGCTACTTGACGGACTGAGCTCTCCCATGGTGAGGAGGCATAACTGATGTATTTAATTATCTATTAAAATATTTATCAGCCGCCTCTCTCTGCATGGAGCTCAAGGGGGGGTTACAGTATTAATAAAATACATAAAATAGATTACACAAAAGCATAACATCAAATGTTACAGTCACAATTTAGGACTGCTGTACTGCAATGCAATCCGAAATAAAAACGTCTTCAGCTGCCTCATAAAGATTGAAAGCGAAGGGCCAGGCCCACCTCCCTGGGGAGGTTGTTGCACAATTGTGGGGCTGCCACCGAAAAGGCCCTCCCTCGTGTACCCACCAAAGGAGCTTCTTTGATTCATGAGACGCTCAGGAGGATCTCTCCCTATGATCTTTTCCTGTGCAGGAACATATTGGGGAAGGCAAATCCTTCAGGCAATCCAGTCCCAAGCCACGTAGGGCATTAAAGGTCAAAACCAACACCTCACATTGGGCTTGGGGGTGGATCCATAGCAGTGTAATGGCTGTAATATCGGGGTCCCGTGGTCCCAATAGCTGGCTCCAACCAGCAGTCTAGCCGCAGCCTTCTGCAACTAGATGCAGCTTCCAAACACTCCTAGCCCCAAGTTGAGCGCATTGCAGTAGCCCAGTCTAGATGTAACTAAGGCATAGATCACTGTGGATAGATCTGGCTGACCCGGGAATGGAGGCATTTCATGCACCAAGCCAGAGATGGCAACCGTAAGTGGGGGCTTCCAGATTTCTACGTGGGAATAATTTCCGCGTTGAAGCCGCTGTAGTCCATCACTCTGCCACATTGGCTCTCAGTGGTAATTGCCATGTTCATCGCTATAACCTTGATAGATTCCAAATCAGCAACCTTCCCTTCTGGCTATTCAATTCACTCATTAAATGTACACACTGTACAGCTGACAGTTAGCAAACAGAATCGATGCCTCAGAGCAAATCCATTGCACAATATTTGAGGCAAAAAGAAAATAGTTTTCCTGGGTTACAAATGGCAAGAGGTGGAGGGGGGGACGACAATTAAATTAGTTCCCTCAAATGCAGCAGTTACTCAGGAGGGAGATCTTCACTGTTTAAACATGAATTTGAAATTCGGCATGCCATTAATCTATAAGTACGGGCTGGGCGTTTGTGTGTTCTAATGTGCGAGCCACCCAAAGCATATTGAAATAAACGGCGGTCACTGGTGGGCAAGGAAATGTTCAAGTCTGTGAGGACAGTCCAAGCTGGGTTTTGCCACGTGGTTTAGCTGAGATACCCGTTAAAGCACTGGTTCCCAACCAGGGGTCCGTGGACCCCCAGGGGTCCGCGAGAACTAAATTAAGGTCAGCGAAACAAAGTTATAAACCCATAATAAATTAATATTTTCAATTAAAAGTTCTCTATTATAAATATATATATATATTCAAATATTATTCTAAGTTTAATGTTTAACTAACAGTGATGATTAAAGTTTATTTTCAAATTGTTGGATTTTTTATTTTGAACCTTGGGGTCCCTGCACCGAACAAAAAAGTCCTAGTGGTCCCTGGTCAAAAAAAGGTTGGGAACCACTGCGTTAAAGGCTATTACAGAACAGAAGGGCTAAGGTTGCCAACCTCCAAGTGAGGGCTGAAAATCTCAGGGAATTACAATAGATCTCCAGACAACACAGATCAGTTTCCCTGGAGAGAATGGATGCTTCGGAGGGTGGCATGAAACCCTATTGAGGTTCCTCCCCTCCCCTCCTCAAACCCCACCCTCCCCAGCCTCCACACCCAAAACTTCAAGGAATTTCCCAACCTGGAGTTGGCAACCCTAAACAGGGCTGTTACCTGAATAGGGTTAACAGGCAGGGTTGCCAGGTCCCTCTTTGACACAGGTGGGAGGTTTTTGGGGCGGAGCCTGAGGAGGGGAGGGTTTGAGGAGGGGAGGGACTTCAATGCCATAGAGTCCAATTGCAGAAGCATCAATTTTCTCCAGGGGAACTGATCTCTATTGGATGGAGATCAGTTGCAATAGCAAGAAATCTCCAGCTAGTACCTTGAGGTTGGCAACCCTATTGCCAGGTCCTGCCTCGCCACCAGCCGGAGGTTTCTTCTGGTGGGGCTGGGGGGATGATCGGCACAATAATGTCACTTTGGGTTTAGCACATTCCATAGAGTTTCCATAGAGTTTTTGGAGGGATGTGCTAGAGCGTCCCCATCACTTCTGGGTTTATCCCGGAACTGGTGTTAATCCCCCCCTTCAGCTGGCTTGCTTCCGCCCACCGGCCAGCTGAGGGGCAGTGGGCAGCCCCCTTAATTGGCGGACAGTTACCTGGTATCTAGCAACCCTATACCTGAAACAGGATTGCCAGGTCCCTCTTCACCATCAGCGGGAGGTTTTGGGGGCGGAGCCTGAGGAGGATGGGGTTCAGGGAGGGACTTCAATGCCATAGAGTCCAATGGTCAAAGCGGCCATTTTCTCCAGGGGAACTGATCTCTATCGGCTGGAGATCAGTTCTAATAGCAGGAGACCTAAGGTCACAGAATCAGGTCACAGAATCATCATTGCTGACAGATGGCCATCCAGCCTCTGCTTAAAAACCTCCAGGGAAGGAGGTCTCCTGCTATTACAACTGACCTCCAGCCAATAGAGACCAGCTCTCCTGGAGAAAATGGCTGCTTTGGCAATTGGACTCTATGGCATTGAAGTCCCTCCCCTCAGCGCAACCAGAAATGTAGGTTCTCCTGAAGGAAACCCCCCCCACACACACACACACAATCTGAACGATGGGCATGTGCTTTAATGGTGTCCCTCTAGAACAGTGGTTCCCAATTTTTTCAGGCCACCTTGGTTCCACAAACTCAATCCCAACGCCCCCTACCCTATTTTATAAAAAGCATTATTCAAATTAGGGGTTTACATGACTCACTAAAGAAGATAAGAACAATAAAATTTCAAAACAGTAACAATTAATGGGACATCTATTCAAAATCAAATTAAAACTTTTTAGTTGAAATTTGTTCAGCAAAACTGATGGACTTGATCCAGTGGTACCAGCTCTTCAAAGTCTGGAAAAGAATTCTGATAGTTTCCACCAAATTGGCCAGCCTGTTGCCATGGCTTGATGTATTGTAAATTAGTAGGGTTGCCAGGTCCCTCTTCGTCACCGGCGGGAGGTTTTTGGGGCAGAGCTCGAGGTGGGTGGGGTTTCGGGAGGGGAGGGACTTCAATACCATAGAGTCCAATTGGCAAAGTGGCCATTTTCTCCAGGTGGACTGATCTCTAATGGCTGGGGATCAGTTGCAATAGCAGGAGATCTCCAGCTAGTACCTGGTGGTTGGCAACCCTATAAATTAGTGAACAGCACAGTTGATGGGGCCCACCTCTAGCACCCCCCTGCTGCCCCCTTGCCTCTTATTGCCCCCCTAGGTAGTACCCCCCCAGGGGGTGGTACTGCCCATTTGGGGAACCTTTGCTCTAGAACCGCTCTGCATTTGTCAATAGGTGGAACAGACATGTTTTGAACCAGAAAATGAAGCCAATTATATGAGCAGCGATTCCTCTTCAAAAAAGCCCATCCGTGCGAGTCATTTTGGGAGACACCAGGCCAAATGTTTTTTTAATAAGAATTCTCAGTCTGAAAAGACACCTTTCCGCACTCTTCCTCTCGTCTCGTTTTTTCAGGTGGATGATGCTTTGACTTTCCGAAAACCACCTCCCCTATCCCCCCCCCAAGCTATAATATCAAGCCCTTTCTGAACCATCACCGTGGTTGTCATTAACAGGGAGATCCAGCATAGCTTTTCTTATGTTCTTCGAAGTATTTCTTCACACAACGCGTAGTTCAATTGTGGAACTCCCTGCCCCAGGATGAAGTGATGGCTGCCAACTGGGAAGGCTTTAAGAGGGGAGTGGACATGTTCATGGAGGAGAGGGGTATTCATGGCTACTAGTAAAAATGGATGCTAGTCATGATGCATGCCTCTTCTCTCCAGGATCAGAGGAGCATGCCCATTATATTAGGTGCTGGGGAACACAGGCAGGATGGTGCTGCTGCAGTCGTCTTGTTTGGGGGCTTCCTAGAGGCACCTGGTTGGCCACTGTGTGAGCAGACTGCTGGACTTGATGGGTCTGGGTCTGATCCATCATGGCTTTTCTTATGTTCTTAGGAGAACGCAATCATCTCAGAACTGCGCCCACCTCTTTCAAGCAAGTTTCCGAGGGTGCCGCAAAACTCCAGGTTTGGACGATCGGAAACCTTCCAAGAACCGCATCTTTCCCGAAAGCCCTGCGGCGTCCTAAACCATTCCAGCCTCGATTTTCTCACCCTCTTCTCTCTTTCTCTCTCCCCCACCCCATTCCTTTTGTTTCCTTTCCGAGGTCTTCTGAAGCGAGGCAATCTTTTTATATATTTTTTCCTCTCCCCTCCCTCCCCTCCCGTCTGCATCAAAGTTAGGACTTTGTTAGGGGAGCTTGCGACCGGCATCTGTTCCCCCTTTTTCTCAGAGGCTAAGGAGCAGACTGCTGTTCGGCTGAAAAAGGCCCGCATTGAGGCTGCGATCGCGTCTCTTTGCTTCTCTGTCACACTGTCAGGCTCAATCAGAAAGCCATGAAAGTGATACAGAAGCTAGACTTTGCCGGCTAGGGTTAGAACAAAGGGAACTCTGGTGCCTAGTACAGATTTCACATCCAATTTAACTCTTTGCAAAAGGATTTTAGGAAATACATAGTCAAGAGTTTGGGGGGAGAAAAATGGATCTGGGTCTAGCATAAAGGCTAAAAGTATTATCCAGGCTTAGATAAGCCACAAAGATAGGCTGATAGTATTTTCGAGCATAAACCACATTAGCTGGCATTACACGTTGAGCTTTCTTTGCCCGTTAAGTTGCAAGGAGATTTGAGGGGAATTTAGCAGCTATATAAAATGACTCTTTCATGATTCTTAGCCTTAACAGTCATTTTACTTGTAACAAGGTGCATGAATGGCTGCGGCTGGAATCACGTTGTTTAACAAATCTGGTATTAGAGGGTTAGTCTCAGTTTACTTATTAAGAATTTAGTTGAGTAAAGGATTTTAGGCCTCAGGTCTTTGTGCGGGTGACAATTGAAGCCGGCCGATTCTTGTAATTTGGGGATCCGTAGATCGGCTTCCTTGCGTTTGATCTCTGTTTGTTCAGCCTACAATTAAACCGCTGCTTAATTAGACATTGCAGTTTTGGTTTGCAAAGGGAAGCCTCCATTTCTGGACGTGGTATATAGTGACGGTTGCACCAGAATTCTGTTTCTCTGATTTATATTTGCAGATCCTCACTTCATATTGGAAAAGAAGAAAGGATTTTTTACTTACAATTTTCACATGCAAGAGTAATAGAGAAAAATAATCTTTTCTTTCTTTCTTTCTTTCTTTCTTTCTTTCTTTCTTTCTTTCTTTCTTTCTTTCTTTCTTTCTTTCTTTCTTTCTTTCTTTCTTTCTTTCTTTCTTTCTTTCTTTCTTTCTTTCTTTCTTTCTTACCAGTGGAAAAAGAAGGTAAACTATCATTTTGCCTCACCCCATCTGGGAATATTTACTTAGAAGTAAGTGTTACTATTTTCAGTGGGGCATGCTCCCTATTATAGATGCTGAGGATTGTAACCCTAGTGCATGTAAAGGTAATGAGAATTAAATCTATTGCGGCTTGATTGGGAGTCAGATGGCTTCTATGAATTATAAATTCTAGTTCTCGCCAATGTTAAGCAAAAGCCAATTAAAAAAAAAAAACAGAGAGCGGTTTATCTATCTTCTATTCCATTTTGGTCCAACGGGCACCCCACGACATGTGGTATGATTTAGCTGACAGCTCAAAAACTTCCTTTATTGTGAAACTTCCAATCCCGCGTCATTCACTGCAAAAACGACTTGCCGATTTTGCAAACGTCAGATTAATCAACACTTCCAAGGCTGCACAGATTCTCAAAAAGCTGCCCCCCTCTAACAACCGAGGGAGGTTTCCTGTGAGCTGTTCCGGGAGCCCGACGGCACTGCCTCGCGGAAGACTCCCCTCCCTCGGAGAGAACGTATCTCTTGATAAATTCCCCAAGAACAAGAGATGATTACAAGGAAGCAATATGACGGACGCTCACATTTCATCTCTGCATACTATTACGGGACAAATTAGAAATGCTATTATGTTAGTGCTTCATAATTAAGTAAGCAATTAAAAACAAAAAACAGTTCCATTAGCAAATTGTCAGCGTTAGGCAGACATGTGCCCGCGAAGGTCAGGGAAGGCAGGAGAGATGGGGAAGCGTGCACGTGTGCATGTGTGGCGAGTGGGGAGGGGGGGTCCAGAAAGCCAGAGAGTAACAGGAGACCAATGTGCCATTTTTAAGTGTGCAATTTGTTGCCGTAAGAGAGAACGGAGGAAATCAGCAGGAAAATTTGCAATAAAAAGATTATTATTATTATTATTATTATTATTATTAAAACTTGGTAAGAGGTCTACGATAGTATTACTCCTAACAACTGGGTTTTTTTAAGCACTATTTTTTCACAATGGGGGAAACCCCAATATTCCTATGTAGGGTTGCCAACCTCCTGGTGGGACCTGGGGATCCCCTGGAATTACAGCTCATCCCCAGACTACCCAGATCAGATCCCCTGGAGAACAGGGCTGCTTTGGAGGATGGACTCTGACATTGCTGCCCCTGAGGTCTCTGTCCTCCCCAAGCTCCATCCCCGAATCTCCAGGAGTTTCCCAACCTGGATCTGGCAACCCTACCCTCCATCCCCGCCAGTGGCCGGGAGGGACGACCGGGCAACCCTATTCACATGCCTTCTGCCAGTGTTGAAACTGAACATTCATGCCCCCATTCACTCAGCCAGTTGGTATCGTCTGTAAGGATCAAGGTGCAGATGTCAACATTTTAAGAGTGGCAGAAACCGTTTGCTGGCACCTCCACTGCTCTGTGAACAAATGTACATTTTCCCCTCCTGGGACAAGCACAGGAAAAGGTGCCTATTGGCTAGTGCCAGTAGCATCACCCATGTACTTTCCCCAAACCTACAGACAAGTTTAGCAAGTGTCATTTTAGATGGTAAGGGATCTCATTGTAATTGAGGTAATTAGTCACATACTTTCATGTATGTGACTAAAATAAAAATGTGCCATTTTCAAAATTAAAGATGGACAGTGTATTGAGCATGTGGGCAGGGACAAGCTGGTTCCCCCCCCCCAAAAAAAATAGTTCAGCTTAAATGTGGCTGTGGAAGGTACCGATTGGCTAGCGGTTGTCCCATGCACTTTACCAAAACCTATGGAGAACTTTAGCAAGTTTAAATGGTAAGGGATCTTGTTGTTATTAAGGTGGAACATTCATGTATGTGACTAAAATACAAATGTGCTGTTTTCAAGATTAAAGACAGGCAGTATACTGGGCATGTGGGCAGAGACAAGCTTCAGGTTTGATTATGGGACATTCAGTTTATTGCAAAGCCAGGTTCACATTGGGTAAACACCCCACCGTGACTGCTTTTTAAACCCTGTGTGTCTCCAGCCAATTTACTTGTGTGTACAAATATTGGATAGTGCTGTGGCTTCACATTGACACATAGGCCGTTTATGCTTGGTATTTAGCAGCATGTTCCAGGCTGAAGTGCCCCGCATATTTTTTTGATTTCTTCACGCTGAACCGTCATCCCAGAAGTCACTGCGAAGCCAGCGCATACCTGCTTCGCATTTCTTAAGAGCCCCTTTAACACGACCTTTTGTATTTGCTCGGCCCCACATCAAACCATTCATTGAAGGAAGCATGCAGAATCCCAGCCGCTGCTTAGCTATGCAAATGACTATTGCTAATGGCTATGCAAACGAAGGGACGAAGGAGCAGGCGAGTGGGGGGGTGGAATTTGTTTGACTTTCTCCTCTTGCGTCGGGACCGTGAATAGTCATTTTAAAGGTCAGATTTAAAAAAATCAGCGTTGAGCGAGGAGCAGAATCGACCCTGCACAAATGGCCATATTGCCTCTTCTTACACCATGATCGTACATCATGGAACATCTTCATATTTCTAAAGTTCCCGAAGAAACAAAAGCTACTCTGCTGAACTACACAAGAGCTCATTTTAAAAAGGACCACTCCCCCTTCCAAAGAAAACAAAATATAGATTTGGGTCTATTTGGATAACCTTCTTTGTGTTATACTGCCAATTAGCATCTAGGTTCGAGTCCGGTAGCACCTTAGGGGCCAACAAGATTTTTGAGGTACGAGCTTTCGAGAGTCCAAGTTCCCTTCATCGGATACTCTCGAAAACGTATACCCTGAAAATCTTGTTGGTCTGTAAGGTTCCACTGGATTCGAATCCTGCTCTTATACTGCAGTTCAACATGGCAGCCCTCTGAAACTATCGATTAAGAGGGCATCTCGCATGAGTGGAGAGTCATCTCTGATTTCTCCTCAAAACTGCCATCAGTATACATTCGAAGGAGCCAATCCTTAGGGTTGCGAGGTCCCTCTTTGCCACCAGCAGGAGGTGTTTGGGGCAGAGCATGAGGAGGGCAGGGCTTGGGGAGGGGAGGGACTTCAATGCCCTAGAGACCAATTGCCAAAGAGGCCATTTTCTCCAGGTGAACTGCTCTCTATCGGCTGGAGATCAGTTGTAATAGCAGGAGATCTCCAGCTACTACCTGGAGGTTGGCAACCCTACCAATCCTGCCTCTTGTCAGGCACGTCCCTTGATTTCAATGGAACCTGTTTACATTGTTACATATCAAAAGGGGGTCGTCCCCTCATTCCTAGCCAATGCACCCAAGAAAAGAAATTTCATTTTGATACCAATAAATTCCAGATGATGCTGTGGCATCAAAATAACAAAGAGGCTTGGACACCCTAAAATCTATTTTATGTATCGTGGGGAAAGGGTTTTGTGGGCCAGCATCATGCCTAGAAGAAGAGGAGTTGGTTTTTATATGCCAACTTTCTCTACCACTTCTGGAAGAATCAAACTGGCTTACAATCACCTTCCCTTCCCCTCCCCACAACAGACACCATGTGAGGTCGGTGGGGCTGAGAGAGCTCTAAGAGAGCTGTGACTAGCCCAAGGTCACCCAGCTGGCTTCACCTGGAGGAAACAAATCCAGTCTGCCTACATTTGACAAAACGGCCCCCAGAAATGTCAGCCAGAATAAATTTGCTGACATGCTCCCAAACTCTTCATTGACTTTACATTTTAATATAGTTCTGTTTATGTATGGGGATAGCGAGAGGCTCAGTTATAAAGATGTGGTAAGTTATTTCTATTGCCACCCAGAGCTTTTTATTGTGAGCGTGGCAATATTAGTGAGTACTGGCACATTTTGGGGAGGGTTCTCCCAAGTCCTGAGGGAGGAATGGGTGGAAATTGGCACAACCTTATACATGATTACTGGCACATTTTTAATCCCCAAAAGCACTGTTGATATCAGGGGGACTGACGGCCATGTGGTGAGTTTCGAAGGGTCTTTTTGAAAAATAAATCCAAGCATTCTCTTTAGATATCATGTTACTTCTTTATTTTACAATTCAATAAAAGGAACTGGATTTCTCTCTATGGAAATGCATTCATAACTCAGATATCTGGCGCGATTGATGAGGGAAAGCCATAAAAGACAAATGGCAAACGCACGTTTATTAATGAAATGTGTTTTGTATAACCCCGTTCTCAGAAATACTTTGGTTCTTCTGGACTTTTAATTCAGGTTATGCCTCTACTGATTTGTAGATGCTTTTGAAATGATTTCAAGGATGCTTTAACTGTCTTTTCCCCCCCTTTCCGGGATGGTTGCTGATTGTTTTATTGCTCATCGTTTGTTATCGGTGTTATTTAACACTAACCAAGTTGTGAGTTTCATTGCATATTGGAAGACCAGGGCGAATAAGGAAAGGCTGTTTCCCACCAATCCCCCAAATCAAGTTTTTAAAAACAGAAAGACACCCCCAAACTTCCCGGCACATTTTATGGCAAAAGGGGTTTCTGGCTTTGCATTTTTTTTTTAAACGAGAGACCATTGCTTTCTGATAACGGTTTCTCCCATCCCGTTACTACCAGTAAAATACTTCCCTTGGGTGGCAGCCGGGGTAAGAAAACACCTTCAGAAAACTGTTGATTTTGAAACGAATTCCAGGCAAGAGGGGAGGGGAGACGCGCCACGGTGCGGACTTGGCGGTGGGCCGCCTCCAGCAAGAACAGATGCCCACCGGTTCGGGCGAGGAGTTTTGTTCTCCTCGATCTGTCGCGGTTCCCAATCCTAATGAATGTTACGTTTCAAGAACATGAATAAAGATAAAGTGAGAATGAATTCAACGCCGGGTGGAGCCGCGGAATGGAAATGAACGGGCCGCATTATCTCCTGCCACCTAATCTGGGTTGAATCCCCCCCCCTCCGCCCAGTTTCCTTCTGTATATATGTGTGTGTGCGTGTTTGTTGAAGAATCCTTTTCTCGCATCTCCTTGGCCATTGACAAGGTCTTTTGAGATGAATATGAAAAGATAGATTTAAAGGTTAAGGCCAGGGTCAGTGGGCTGCAGATGTTTTGTGAGAGATTGTTTGGCGGAGTTGCGGCTACTTCTGCTGACGAAGGAATTTCAAGCCGGCCGTCGTGACCGGTGGGCTGCCGATGAAATGGGGTGTTGTTTCACAATTGCTCCTTGCAAACACAAACACACCGAGATGAAGTGTTTGCTCTTTTTTTTTTAATAAAAGGGGGACGGGTGGAGACTGTTGGGCCCAATCCAATATGTCCACCACGGCTTTGCTTCTTCATTTCCGGAAGAAGGAAAGTCCTGCCATGGGCTGGAAGTAAGAGATGACCACCCAAAGAATGCTCAGTAATGTGAACAATGTGAATATAAAATGATTTCTGTAATTTTTTAAAACACTCCAAAGTCAGGCTTTCAGTTCTAGAGAGCTGATTTCCCCCTGTATGTTTTTACAATAAACACCGGCACATTGGGCGATTTAGTATTGCTGGTTCTCCAGATTAGAGTCTGCTGCTCATGTGGAGAAGTGGGGAATCAAACCCGGTTCTCATGATTAGAGTCCGCCGCTCATGTGGAGGAGTGGGGAATCAAACCTGGTTCTCCAGATTAGAGTCTGCCATTCATGAGGAGGAGGGGGGGAATTAAACCCGGTTCTCCAGGTTAGTCTCATGTGTATAAATGGGGAATCAAACCCGGTTCTCCAGATTAGAGTCTCATGTGGAGGAGTGGGGAATCAAACCCAGTTCACCAGATTAGAGTCCGCTGCTCATGTGGAGGAGTGGGGAATCAAACCCGGTTCTCTAGATTAGAGAACTGCTCGTATGGAGGAGTGGGAAATCAAACCCGGTTCACCAGATTAGAGTCTCATGTGGAGAAGTGGGGAATCAAACCTGTTTCACCAGATTAGAGTCCACTGCTCATGTGGAGGAGTGGGGAATCAAACCCGGTTCTCCAGATTAGAGAACTGCTCATGTGGAGGAGCAGGGAATCAAACCTGGTTCACCAGATTAGAGTCCGCTTCTCACATGGAGAAGTGGGGAATCAAACCCGGTTCTCCAGATTGGAATCCGCCGCTCCTAACCACTACACCACTCTGGCTCTCCTACCCCATAGTGGCTCTCCTACACCTGTAATATACCAGGCGGGAAGCCTTCTTGGCGATGTGCTCGAAGACGTCATTCACTTTAGAAGTTGAAGTTCTCAGCCAACATCTCAATTGCGATCTTCCGGCTTCCAGTATTGCTTGCCTATCCGTCAGCCCCACATTAACATTCTTGTGTCTTTCTCCTGCGTAATGTTTTCAATATAAGCCTTTGTGCATTATTCTGACATGACTTCATTTGTCAAAAAAAAAAAAATGGTACTGGGTATGAAGATGATATGCATAAAACCTCAAGTTGCTAATCTGACAAACCTCATTTAAAGGAGATGATGATGCATTTTGATGTTTTCTGCAGTTAAGAAGCTTTCTGACATGTTTACTCAAAAAAACACGTCTTCCCAAAATGTGACTTGTGACAAAGTTTAAATCAGCATCCCGTATTTATCGGTGATTTTCAGATACACATTTGGGTGTTCAGGCTTGAAGAATAATGACTGGAAAAGAAATTTGAAATAAAGTGCTTGCAGCGGAGTCATCATATATCACCTCTGTCTTGGGTTGCCAATCTTCAGGTGGAGCGAGGAGTTCTCCTGGAATCCCCAGACGATAGAGATCAGTTCCCCTGGAGAAAATGCCTTACTTTGGAGAAGATAAGAACATAAGAAAGGCCATGCTGGATCAGACCAAGGTCCATCAAGTCCAGCAGTCTGGACTTGATGGACCTTGTGGCCAACCAGGTGCCTCCGGAAAGCCCACAAACAAGATGACTGCAGCAGCATTGTCCTGCCTGTGTTCCAAAGCACCCAGTATACTAGGCATGCTCCTCTGATCCTGGAGAGAATAGGTATGCATCATGACTGGTATCCATTTTCACTAGTAGCCATGGATAGCCCTCTCCTCCATGAACCTGTCCCCACTTAAAGCCTTAACATAAGAAACATAAGAAAGGCCATGTTGAATCAGACTGAGGCCCATCAAGTCCAGCGGTCTGTTCACACAGTGGCCAACCAGGGGCCTCTAGGAAGCCCACAAACAAGACAACTGCAGCAGCATTAGCCTACCTGTGTTCCACAGCACCTAATATGATAGGCATGCTCCTCTGATCCTGGAGAGAATAAGTATGCATCATGACTAGTATCCATTTTGACATGTAGCCATGAATAGACCTCTCCTCCATGAACATGTTCATTCTCTTAAAGCCTTCCAAGTTGGCAGCCATCACCACATCCTGGGGCAGAGAGTTCCACAGCTTAACTATGTGTTGTGTGAAGAGGGTCGACTCTATGGCATTACATCCCTACTGAACTCCCTTCCCAAGCATCGCCCTCCCTATGCCCCACCCCCAAATCTCCAGGAATTTTGCCACCTGGAGTTGGCAACCCAACTTGACCTCCTTTGATGGTTTTGTACAAATCACTTTCTCAGGTGGCAAGCCCGAACCGCTTAGATTAGGGGTATCCAACCATGTTGAGTCTGTGGGCACCTTGGGAATTCTGACATAGGGTGGTGGGTGCCGCTAAAATGGCTGCCTCGGGAGGCGGAGCCAACCACAAAATCTCAGGGAATGAGGTCATGCATGACTCTAATTGTAACTCTTCAGCATTTGAGGCAGAAGCTCTGTTTATCAAGAAGCCTTTGAAAATGAGCATATTGTTTAAAAGTATTTTCTTGCATTCACTTAGCTTTTCTTCAGTTATGTAGTGAACATCTTTGTGCTATGGTGGCAGCTTAAGCTATTTGGCTAAAATCTGCACCGCCCATCAGATTTCCAAGGTGTTGTGAAAGACCTCTGCCTGAGACAACAAGAGTAGGTGGTGTGAAAGACCCCTGCCTGAGACCCCGGAGAGCTGCTGCCGGTCTGAGCAGACAATACTGACTTTGATGGACCGAGAGTCTTAGTCTGTATAAGGCAGGCCTCTGCTTGACATGCAGAAGGGTCCCAGGTTCAATCCCCGGCATCCCCAGTTAAAGGGACTAGGCAAGTAGGGGATGTGAAAGACCCCTGCCTGAGACCATGGAGAGCCGCTGCCGGTCTGAGTAGACAATACTGACTTTGATGGACCGAGGGTCTGATCCAGTAGAAGGCAGCTTCATGTGTTCCAATGGCCAATCAGAATCCCCGCTGGGCAAAAGCTCCACCTGGCCCTGCCCACTTTCTAAAAACATTTGGTGGGCACCAGGAAAACTGTCAGTGGTCCCCCGGGCACCCATAGGTACCATGTTGGGGACCCCTGACTTAGGTAGTACATTTTTCCCACACATCCTCCCAATAGTATACATGGGTCTCTCCTCCTTCACTGTATCCTCAAAACACCTCTATGAGTGGGGTTGCCAACCTCCAGGTGGTTGCTGGGAATCTCCTGCTATTACAACTGATCTCCAGCCGATAAAGGTCAGTTCACCTGGAGAAAATGGCTGCTTTGGAAATCTCACACAATTCGAAGAAGAAGAAGAGTTGGTTTTTGCATGCCGACTTTCTCTACCACTTAAGGAAGAATCAAAGCGGCTTACAATCACCTTCCCTTCCCCTCCCCACAGCAGACACCCTGTGAGGTAGGTGGGGCTGAGAGAGCTGTGACTAGCCCAAGGTCACCCAGCTGGCTTCGTGTGTAGGACTGGGGAAATCAACCCAAATCACCAGATTAGCCTCCGCAGCTCATGTGGAGGAGTGGGGAATCGAACCCGGTTCTCCAGATTAGAGTGCACCGTTCCAAACCACCACTCTTAACCACTACACCACGCTGGCTCAATTACCTTTGACTTTAAAAGAGGGAACTTCTTTAAAATGAGAAACCTGGTAAAAAGGAAGTTGAAAAGAACAGTTAGGAGGGTTAAATCTCTGGTAGGGTTGCCAGGTCCCTCTTTGCCACCGGCGGGAGATTTTGGGGGCGAAGCCTGAGGAGGGCGAGGTTTGGAGAGGGGAGGGACTTCAATGCCATAGAGTCCAATGGCCAAAGCGACCATTTTCTCCTGGTGAACTGGTCTCTTATCGGCTGGAGACTCCACTACTCCAAACCACCACTCTTAACCACTACACCATGCTGGCTCCAGGTGGTGGATGGAGATCTCCCGCTGTTTCAACTGATCTCATAAGAACATAAGAAAAACCCTGCTGGATCAGACCCAGGCAGGGCTGGATTTAGGTTTGATGAGGCCCTAAGCTATTGAAGGTAATGGGGCCCTTTATATGTCCAGCTGTCCTTTGTCAACAACAAATTGTCGCTGTTTTTTGTGTTGAATATATGCTATATGGTAATTTATATATAGAAATGAGCAAACCAGTGATATTTTAGGGAGCAGGCTAGCAGGCGGGGCCCATTACTTCCATCATAGGCGCCTACACAACACAAAACACTGTTGCTGTATGGAGGTTTTATTTTATTTGTTTTTTATCTTATATTTTGGAAATGTACATCCAGTTTTTTTTTCCTTTAAATTTTTTGGGGGCCCCCAAGAGAGTGGGGCCCTAAGCTATAGCTTGTTTAGCTTATACGTAAATCCGGCACTGGACCAAGGCCACCGAGTCCAGCAGTCTGTTCACACAGTGGACAACCAGGTGCCTCCGGGAAGCCCCCAAACAAGATGACTGCAGCAGCATCTCGTGCCGATTGAGATCAGTTTGCCTGGAGAAAATGGCCGCTTTAGCATTTGGACTCTATGGCGTTGAAGTCCCTCCCCTCTCCAAACCCTGCCCTCTGCAGGCTTCACCCCCAAAATCTCCAAGTATTTCCCAACTCTGACCTGGCAACCCTATTTGCTGTATATGACAGCTTTGGGGGTGGGGCCAGGGGTTGCAACAATTGAGATGGTGGCGGGTAGAGTACGATGGCATGCGGTGAAGATCGCTGGCACTGGTGAATTTTGTTGCCTCTCATTGTTGCCTCTCTTATTCTCCACTTGATGTGTCCACAGTTGGCTAAGATATATGCGGTAGTAGTGGTTAAGAGCTAGGGTTGACAGCCTCCAGGTAGTAGCTGGAGATCTTTCGCTATTACAACTGATCTCCAGCCGATAGAGATCAGTTCACCTGGAGAAAATGGCCACTTCGGCAATTGGACAGTATGGCATTGAAGCACCTCCCCTCTCCAAACCCCCACCCTCCTCCGGCTCCACCCCAAAAACCTCCCGCTGGTGGTGAAGAGGGACCTGGCAACCCTAGTCATATAGAGGATGGTGATGAGTTGTTTTCTGTTGCCCCAGAAGGTCAGACCAGAACCAATGGGTTGAAATTAAATCCAAAGAGTTTCCGTCTAGACATTAGGAACAACTTTCTAACAGAGCGGTTCCTCAGTGGAACAGGCTTCCTCGGGAGGTGGTGAGCTCTCCTTCTGGAGGTGGTGAGCTCTCCTTCTGGTGGTTTTTAAGCAGAGGCTAGATGGCCATATATCAGCAATGCTGATTCTATGACCTTAGGCAGATGATGAGAGGGAAGGCATCTTGGCCATCTTCTGAGCATGGAGTAGGGGTCACTGGGGATGTGTGTGTATGTGGGAAAACTTGTTGTGAATTTCCTGCATTATGCAGGGTGTTGGACTAGATGACCCTGGTGGTCCCTTCCAACGCTATGATTCTATGTTGGGGTTTGGTCATTTCTCTTTAGTATGATGAGGAGATCCTCACCATAATGTGAATCAGGATGAACAATTTACATTTCCACAGCAACCTAAATGCATGGGCCATAAGTGAGAGCTCTTTGCCAGCGTGTTACAACATTTTCTTCTTTCAACTAGAGATATCATGTTCGGGAACTTGGACTCTCCCATTCTGAAAGGGCGAGAACACAGATGATATTCGAGCAGCTATAATCATGAAGAAGAAACTCAAATAGCCCAGAATACCCTGATTTCATCAGAGCTCAGAAGTTAAACAAGGTCGGTTCTTGGATGGGAGACCACCAAGGAAGAGTGGGACTGCTATGCAGAGGAAGGCAACGGCAAACCACCTCTACTCATTTCTTGCCTTGTAAACCCAAGGAGGTGGAACTTCATGGGGTCCTCATGAGTCAGTTGTGATGAGATAGCACACTTTCCATGGTCTGGATAGCTCAGGACAGCCTGATCTTGGCAGATCTCATAAGCTAAGAAGAAGAAGAAGAGTTTGTTGTTTGGGGAGGGGCTGTGGTTCAGTGGTAGAGCCTCTGCTTAGCATGCAGAAGGTCCCCAGATCAATCCCCGGCATCTCCGTTTAAAGGGACTAGGCAACTAGGGATGTGAAATACCTTTGCCTGAGACCCTGGAGAGCTGCTGCCAGTCTGAGTAGTAGACAATACTGACTTTGATGGAACAAGGGTCTGATTCAGTATAAGGCAGCTTCATGTGTTCATGTATATGCTGACTTTCTCTACCACTTAAGGGAGAATCAAACTGGCTTACAATCACCTTCCCTTCCCCACCCCACAACAGACACCTTGTGAGGAAGATGGGGCTGAGAGAGTGTGACTAGCCCAAGGTCACCCAGCTGGCTTCATGGGTAGGAGTGGGGAAACAAGTCCAGTTCACCAGATTAGCCTCCGCCGCTCTTGTGGAGGAGAGGGGAATCAAACCTGGTTCTCCTGATCAGAGTCCACCGCTCCAAACCACCGCTCTTAACCACTACACCATGCTGACTAAGCAGTGGGGGCAACCACCAAGGAAAATTACGGCTGCTATGCAGAGGAAGGCCATTTCTTCTTACCTCTTGCTTCAGAAATCCCATGAGGTGGAAGTTCATGGGGTCACCATGAGTTGGTTGCTACTTGATGGCACACTTTACCTTATGATTATGAAAGATATTCACTTGTGGTTATCCTTCTTCATTGTCACTTATGGCTTCTCCTTGGGGGGGGGGAATGAAAGACAAACAGCGCAATCCTAACCGGAATGCCTGCGCCGGGCTTAGGAGGCAACACAACTGCGCTGCCTCCTTTTTTTTTTTTGAAAATTTTATTGGTTTTTATAATATAAATTTTCCATGTTGACAAACAACAATAAAAGTAATATAAAAAACTAAATCATAAGTAATGTTGTTATAGTTATTTAAGTACGTAATAAAAATAAAAAATAAAGGAAAATTTGTTGACTTCCCCATCACCTCCGTCCGCCTCTTAATAAAGTATTCTATCCCATCGTGATATGATCTGATCTTAATTATTCTTATATCTCAGTTAAGTTTCAATCACAATATTCTATTAATATAATTAATTACACTTCTTTATGTTAGCAATGTCATCTAGATCAGAGGCCTCCTAAGGAGGTTTCGGCCTGGCCGAAACCTCTTCCCGGCACCAAAAACCCTAAAAGGTGACGTATCTTGGCCGGGAAAAAAGGGGACAGTCCCGAGCCGTAATGGCTCAGGAGGATGCCTAACGGCGGCCCTTCTCCCCGGCTGGTGCTGTGACGCCCTGGGAACGCCTCTTGGGATGCCGCCGCAGCCTTTGCCGACGTCCGGACGCCAGTGGCAGGCTCTGTCGACATTTGGGCCTGGCGCTGCCACGGCAGCGACCAGTGACCAGCGTCCGGCCCTGCACGCTGGCGCTGGGGCCACAAATGCTGGCATGCAACACCCTGACATGCACCGCCCACCTTCGATGGCCTCCAAAGGCCTTTGGTGCGAGCCGCCAGCATATCTCAGGAATGGTCTGAAACAGGATTCCGTGGCAGAAGAATGGGAAAATGGGAAATAATTTCCTGGTGGATGAGACTTGCACGTCTTAAGAACATAAGAGCAGTCCTGCTGGATCAGACCAGTGGTCCATCTAAGGTCCAGAATCCTGTTTCACATAGTGGCCACCAGTTGGCCCTGGGAGGTCTGCAAGCAAGACCTTGTAGACCCCCTCAAAATTTGTGGGGTGGAGCCCAGCCCAGGGAAGGTAGGGTTTGGGGAGGGGAGGGAACTCAGCAGGGTATAATGTTATAGGGTCTACCCTCTGAAGATGCCCTTTCATCCGGGGGGACTGATCTCTGTAGTCTGGAGGTTGGCAACCCTAGGTTGAATTGGTGAGGGCAGAGTTGTGTTAGCCTAGGAGGACGAACTGTAAATCTGTGTGCTATGTAGACTGTGATTTGGAAATCTTTGACTTTGAGAATGTCAAACACAAATGTAGGACCCCTATTCTCTCTCTCTCACTTTCTCACTCAACTGGCATCCTCTCTAATAATACTCAGTAAGGGCTACCATCTCTGGGAATGTTTTACATTGTGATTAGATTCATTCCAGATACATTGACTCATTAAAATGGGTGTTGTGTCGTTCCCCCCCCCCCCCGCAAAGTTCCTGAAAGTATATATCTCAAGAACCTCGTCGGATAATTATATATTATCTTTTCACTCGTCTCAGTGAAATGCTGCCAGTTCGTTCTAGTGATGCGTGTCACATTAGACATTTCTCTCTCTCTAACCCCCTCCGCCCCCCACCCCTCATCTCAAACATTTGATTTACTATCCAGTTGTATGGTTAATCCCATGTCATGACACCCCTATTCACTTCTGCTTTTCAGCCGAAAGCAGCTTCCGACAAAGATAATGCAAGGTAAAATCCATTGTACGGGGAAGAATATCTTCAATGCGCTATCATATCGAAAAGAAAACACACTTTTGCTCTGCTCACCCTCTAGACATTCTTGAATGCTCACGTTAATGATGGAGTCAAAGAGAATAGCCACTAAGAATACACTGTAAGGTTATTCCCCCCACCCTTCTCTTCTCCCCCCCCCCTCTCAATTCCCTCAGAAGTAATCCTGCTCTGTAATTCTATAATTGTTCTTATTTACATTGGGTAAATCTTTTTAAAACTAACATATATAAAAAATGGAGTGACAGGAGGGTATGAATTAGATGAGAGCTATCTAACACGCCTTAGTAAATTGTGATATGAATAAATCATTCCGATCCCTACTTATCAAACAAGTGTTTAGAAGCAAATTTAAATAATGCCCCTTAATGCCGGCACTTCCATAAAACCCGCAAAACTGTCAGCTACATTTCCTCCCCCAACTACTTGAGCTATAGATTAATTCATATATATATATGTATATCGAGGAAAGCAAATAATAATAATAAAATAACTTCTTTCAATGACATTCCACTTAGACACAAAGACAAGATGAAGATGCTATTTCATCAACCAAAATCCCAAAGCTCAACACTTGATATTCCGTATCTCTGACATTTGTAGGATGGGGAGGTAGCTGAATGAAGTATAGAGCAGATGCCATTTCAATTTGAAATTCATAATTTTATTAAAATATAGGGGAAAGTAGTCTCTTCCTGTACCACTCATGTTTGGGACACAGATGAGCCCCTCTATTGGTACCCTGTTCATTGTGTTGCATCAAGCACTTGGCTGGAGAACCAGTCCTGGTTATTCCCTTAACATAGTAACATAGTAAGAGCCCTGCTGGATCGGACCATCGGTCTATCTAGTCCAGCATCCTGTCTCACACAGTGGCCAAACTGTTCCCCTAGAGGTCCAACCACAGGGCATAGAGGCCGAGGCCTTCATAAGAACATCAGAGGAGCCCTGCTGGATCAGACCAGTGGTCCATCTAGTCCAGCATCCTGTCTCACGCAGTGGACAACCAGTTCCTCTGGAGGGCCACCAACAGGGCACAGGGGCTGAGGTAGGGTTGCCATGTCCCCCTTCTCCTGGGACGGATCTGAGGCAAGGAACTCATGCGTGCGGCTGGGCCGACGCAATCACATCACTTCTGGTTTATACCCAGAAATGCCTCATCGCAACAGGCCTTTTACCACTCAAACTGTAAAAAAACCTTGCGATGTGGCACTTCCAGGTGTAAACCAGAAGTGACATGATCGCGTTGGTGCGGCCGCATGCCGGGCAACTGCCTGCCAATCTAAGCAACTTGGCAACCCTAGTCCTGAACCTATTTCTCAACAACTTCATTGGGTGGCCCCAAGTTCGGGCATTGTCACACAGGGACAAAAAGACCCATCTATCCACTTTCCCCACCCCATACATAATTTTATAAACCTCCATCATGTCCCCCCGCCCTTAGCCAGCGTGACGTAGTGGTTAAGAGCGACGTACTCTAAATTGGAAAACTGAGTTTTGCTTCCCCACTCCTCCACGTGAAGCCTGCTGGGTGACCTTGGGCTAGTCACAGTTCTCTCCGAACTCTCCCAGCCCCACCTAACTCACAAGGTGTCTGCTGTGGGGGAGAGGAAGGCAAGGCAATTGTAAACCAGTTTGATTCTCCTTTTTAAAAAGGTAGAGAAAGTCGGCATATAAAAACCAGCTCTTTTTCTTCTCCTTTTTTTTGAGACTGAACTCTCCAGCCTTTCTGATCTCATTTTAAGATGCTTAAGATGGGCCTGCTTTCCATTCGTGGTACATTTCCCACTGTCAGTTCTGTAATGGAGGGGGAAATGTTTTCACAGAGACAGGGGGTTAAACGCCGGCCTGCGGTCTGTTCCTCGACTATTTCCCCGCAAAGTTAGCACAAAAAAATATTCTCTGCTGCCAAAGCCCAATTAAATATTCAGACTTTAATATATGTTCCTCAGTCACAAATGTACAGTTAGATAACACATAAAGAATTATGAATGACTAATTATATTTTGCATATTTACAGCAAAGACAATTAGCAAATAGCTTTTATATGCAAAATAAATGAAAAAGTAATTAAGATGCACTAACTCGAGCTGCAGTATCGAGCCTGTTGTCTTGTGATTCACTCCTAACAAACATAATAATTATGCATTCATTGTCATATAATTAAAACAGCTCTGTCCTTTAGAAAACCGGTTATTTACTGGATAATAACCCGAAGAGTGGCCTAAGTTCCTCATAATGGCGAGAAGGATAATTAAAACGTTACCGCCGAAGTTGGCTTGCCCAGTCGAGTTTATTATCATTAACCTGAGCAAGAGGCCAGTTTAGGAAGGAGTGGGAAAGTTACAGCTTCTTGCCTGAGCCATCGAGGTGTGTTTCTTATTTATGAAGACACTGTTGTCTTGGGCTCTTCCCCTTACAGTGGGGTTCGGGGTGGGGGGCTAGGGTTGCCAGGTCTCTCTTTGCCACCGGCGGGAGGTTTTTGGGGCAGAGCATGAGGAGGGTGGGGTTTGGGGAGGGGAGGGACTTCAATGCCATAGAGCCCAATGGCCAAAGCAGCCACTTTTCTCTAGGGGAACTGATCTCTATCGGCTGGAGATCAGTTGTAATAGCAGGAGATCTCCAGCTAGTACCTGGAGGTTGGCAACCCTAGGTGCAGAACATGCTAAGGATGGAAGTAAACATGGCTCTTTTGGCTCTTTTGGGTAACTGCCCATGTGTTTCTCTGCGTTCCATGGAGTGCCACAGCATTCAATTACTCATAAATATTTTATTCTGAGGATGTAACTGACAACATTTTGACTTTGTTTTGAGGTCTACGCATTGATGTCTCACACCTAGAGTTGCCAGCTGGACATTTGTGGGGTTGGAGCTTGGGGAGGGCAGGGTTTGGGGCGGGGAGGGACCTCAGCAGGATGTAACGCCATAGAATCCATCCTACAAAGCAGCCATTTTCTCCAGGGGAACTGATCTTGGTCATTTGGAGATAGTGGGAGATCTCGAGGTGCTATCTGGAGGCTGGCAACCCTACAGCTTGATCTTTAGCAAAAAAAACCCTTTTAAGCACTGGAGTGCTGTGTTGTTCATAATGAACAAGAACAAGAATTACCAAGAAGCATCCTGACCCCACCCCTTCATGATTCTTGGGATTCATAGAGCATGCCAGCACTATGCATTTAAATTGACTGCAGTCATGTTTAACTGTCATGAATTCTTGAGACATGTTCTTCCATGGTCTACATGCCTGTACCTAAAGGGGATGTAGGTAATAAAGGGGAGCCTTACAGGAGGGGTAGGATTGCTATATGCCTGCTGGCAGTGGGAAATTTACCATTCCCAGGGGGTCTTGCTCGCCGGTACTCTAGTGGCCAGTGTGAAAAAAATATTTAAAAATGTGACTCCTAGAGAGGCATGACATCACTTCCGGGAAAAGTCCAGACATGATGCCAGTCCTCTCTAGGAATCAGCAAAATCTCTATGGTTTTACCATAGAATGTCTGGTGATTTCTAGAGAGGCATTGCATCACTTCCAGGTTTTTATCGGAGATCACATCGCACCATCACTGGCAGTCACTCCTTCTTGTCCCCCCCCCCGCCCCAGTCTCTGGGCCTGGCAATCATATTAATCCTATGGGGGGCATGGCAAGTATAGCAGGTGTTGTGGAGTAGTTGAGAAAACTGAGCTCTGAATTATGAAATCTCCAATGTGCATCTTGCCTCTGTCAGGACCTTTCAAAGTGGCAAACTGCTCTCTGCCCACCTACAGCTGTCTGAAATCTGGGGATAATAACATTGAACAGCGTGGTGCAGTGGTTAAGAGTGGTGGTTTGGAGTGGTGGACTCTGATCTGGAGAACTGGGTTTGATTCCCCACTTTTCCACATGAGTGGTGGATGCTAATCTGGTGAACCGGCCAGGTTGGTTTCCCCACTCCTACACATGAAGGCAGCTGGGTGACCTTGGGCTAGTCACAGCTCTCTTAGAGGTCTCTCGGCCTCACCTACCTCACAGGGTGTCTGTTGTGGGGAGGGGAAGGGAAGGTGATTGTAAGCCAGTTTGATTCTTCCTTAAGTGGTAGAGAAAGTTGGCATATAAAAACCAGCTCTTCTTCTTCTTTGGTTCTCGTAGGTTATCCGGGCTGTGTGACCGTGGTCTTGGTATTTTCTTTCCTGACGTTTCGCCAGCAGCTGTGGCCGGCATCTTCAGAGGAGTAACACTGAAGGACAGTGTCTCTTCGACAATATCTTCTTCTTCTTCTTCTTCCACCTACCTTGCAGAGTTTTCCTTCTACTGTATGGGAAGTGCTTTTCAATAAAGACAAATATTCACTTAAACTGGTTTGAAACTGGTTGAATGTTAGAGTTTGCTTCACGAAAAGCTGTGGTCATCATGTTGAACTGGGTAGACCCATAGGGACCAGTTATGGTTGCCAGCTCCAGGTTGGGAAAGACCTGGACATTGGGGGTGTGTGCCTGGGGAGAGTTCGGTTTGGGGACTTCAATAGGATACAGTACCATAGAGTCCACCTTCCAGAGCAGCCATTTTCTCCAGGCGAACTGATCTCTGTCACCTGGAGATCAGTTGTAATCCCAGGAGCTCTCCAGCTACCACCTGGAGGTTGGCAACCCTCGGACCAGTGCAGATCTGTTGTGCATGTATCATCGAGCGCTTGGAAACAACGTCCTGCTTTGTGACATTTGGGACGTGGTCATGTCTGTGCCTGTCTGCGTCCACACGTGGAAGTCTTTAAATAAACTCTTTCCAAAGGGGTAGCGAAAACGGCCCGTTCGTGCATTGTGGGAGAAGCCTCCGAAACGAGCGATTCACAATCGCCCTTAAAAGGGGAGTGGGAACGCAACGACACCCAGTCGCCATGAGCTGAGCTTACGTTTGACGGCCGTAATCCGGAGAGGAACATGGATTCTGAAGCCGTGGCGTCTTCAAACTTTCCTGCGACAATTAAGTATTCCATTGTCATGGCTCAATTAAATGGTATGGCCTGAGAAAATTGGGGATTGTGAAGTGAGGATGGAATGCGCTTTGATCCTCCTTCCAGGGTTATTGTTTCATTAATAAATGAACATGTCATTTGTCACACCAGAGGGAGCTCATGGCCTCTAGGCTTTCTTTGCTCTCTCTCTCTCTCTCTTTTTTTTTTTTTTGTTTTTTTGTTCAGGTTTTATAAAGATGAATTTCCAGTGCTCTGAAATACCACGGATTAGAAGTTAAGCCTGGCAGCACTTCGGGGAGCGATGGGCTTAAAAAGCCCCACACCGGTCTCGAAAGCACTTGTTTACTAATAGAGGAAACCGGCGACTGTCTGCAGCGGCTGATATCGTATTACCATTTGGGAAGACAGTAGCGGAGATAACAAATCACGCAGTTTTAATAATTACTCCTGCCATTTCCCCGTTTTTTTCCCCTCCTTCTTTTTTCCCCCCGGTTTGTTTCCTGCATGACAGCCCGGCCTGGATCCCGTCCAAATAAACAGATAAAAACAGTATGGAACTTTTATCTCTGAACGATAATGACAACGCATCATGTTCCGCGAAAAGTTTCCCGCTGAATTTTTTTTTTTGGAGGGGGGCTGTTTCTCAAGTTTCAATGAAATGCAATTATACTTGATAATTCTGCTCTTCTAATCTTCACTTCAAAAAAATAAAATAAAAAGAAAGGGGATGGAAGAAAGAAATAATGAAAGAGACCTGACACGCGCACTATTCGCAGTTCTGAGCCGTGCACGTCGGGACGATGGCACTTGTGGGTTTCCCCACACTGAGTTGCGCGCAAGCCTTAGAGTCAACCTGTCATCTCAGCTATATACACAAACAGAGCTATTTTGCATTCAAATTAATACTTACATTAATTTGGATGCAAAATAGCTCCATTCGTGCCATTATTTAAAAGAGAGAGAGAGAGAGAGAGAGAAAGAGAGAGCTAACTAAGTCATTTGGCAATGAATGGATACCAAGATATGATATTTCTTCTTTCATAATCCTAAATTGAGCTGACATTAGGATTGGTATATTTTAATATCAATAGATTAGCCAGAAAGAGGAAACCCTATTTAGAAAAATCTGCATTTTTAATATACTCTCTGGGAACCAGGAAAAAAAAATGGGCCCGTTGAAACAATTGCTGGATTTGAAGGGGGACAGATTTACTCCTCCCGGTGCAGCTGGGAAATCACACATTGTATGTAAAAGAGGACTAGAAGGCAGGTCTGTTTGAGAAACAATGACAGAGACTAAGTTCTGGCAATGGAGGGAAGAGATAAATGTACTATAATTATGTTCTGCATTACGACTCCTGAAATATCTGCGGGTGCAAAGGTAACCTAAACTCACCCCTCTCCCTGAAGCTTTTTGCTTCACTTACGATCAAACTGTGTATCATTGGGTGATTACAGAAAGCGCTCTCTCTCTCTCTTTCTCTCTCTCTTCCCTTTTCTGGTTTTTTTTTAAAAGCATTATTTCAGAATAATCTTAATTGGCGCAAGGTTGAGGCCTTTCTAGGAGGGGAGGGAAAAGGTTGAATAGTCTTTTCAAGTCACATGAAAGTTTCTTGGATGAATGTACGATAATTAGATTAATAAGTAGCTTAATTTATCACAGCTGAGGATATTTCAACAGCCACACATTAGAGCTTTGGGGAGGGAGAGGCAAATAGGGTCGTTGTAGCTCCCCCCCCACCCAAAAAAGAGAAGAAAGTCTTGCAACTCGATTAACCTTAAACCCAAAGTGCCTTTGTGTGTGTGTGTGTGTGAGAGAGAGAGAGAGAGAGAGAGTAAATTCAGCATTTAAACAAGAAATTAAAACACACATGCAAGAACAGCGTAATCAGGAAAGTCCTGTTCTATCCCTTTGTGGTTGCTAGTTAATGAGAGGTATTAAGATTTGTTGGAAACAACATTCCCTTGTGAGGCTGTTCTCCAGAAGACGTTGCATTTGAAAAGACGCCCATGTTTCCTTGCTGAGTAGGGAACACTTTCATCCATGAACAATATGCTGGAGATTCTGGATACAGGGAAAGGGCTTGGGCGGTGGCGAAATGTGTCAAAAGAGCATGAAACCCCACGAAGGGTTGATGCCGTAGTCCACCAAAAATTGTGGTTCCGCTGGCTTCTTTTTGCTGGCTGAAGCGGGCGAATGAAACAGATGCAGAACATCGTGGCAGAGATTGAGAAAATATCGTGTACCGAGGACAGAACCAGTGGGCCGTAAACGTGCAGAAGGAATAGGCCCCAAGCAGACGCTGCAGAATAAAGGCGAGATAATTCTTCTCATAGCTGAAGCCGCTTTTTGGCCCAGCGTCTCCGGAGCAGGAACGTACATAGCATGTCTTTCGAAGAGGCCACCACGGTACATGATGTTTACCCATCGTTGCTTTGGATGCTCCTGACAGCAACCGATCATAAGGACTTCTCGTTTCACACTCCTCTTGCTGGTGTTGTCGTAGGACAATTCTTTCCTCGAATTCTGATCTTTCTTTCTTTCTTTCTTTCTTTCTTTCTTTCTTTCTTTCTTTCTTTCTTTCTTTCTTTCTTTCTTTCTTTCTTTCTTTCTTTCTTTCTTTCTTTCTTTCTTTCTTTCTTTCTTTCTTTGATGTCGCCATCCTGGGAAGAGGTTGCTTTTGTGTCTTGTCATGACCGATCAGCCCCGACGCCTGATCTCATTAAGCCAACTCTGAAACTCTTGACTTTCAATAAATTGGGAGGGGAGACTATTGAGAGAAAATTCCCCGTGCTTTTCTCTATTATGAAGGATCTTGGCACCGGCGCAAAGGAGAGCCTTTGCGTATGTCTGGTGCCGTGGAAGCTGTCAGGACTCAACAGTCGTCATCATCTCGAGAAGACCCTAATGCAAGCCCAGCAGTCAAGAGACGCTCGTCCGGCTGTGTCGCTCTGTTCTTTGCGAGGATTGCCGCTTTGAAAGGGGATGATGATAAGCCAGCGCTTGATAACTGCTTACAGCCAATGCCAATTCTGGTATCCACTCTTTGGAACCTAAAGACGAGGGAGAAACAAAAAAGGACACCCAGACTTTAAAGGACTGAGAAATAAGAGAAGGAACTCTTGCCTTTTCATATGAGCATCAGACATTTAAGAGGGGGTGAAATGGTTGAAACTCTACGAGTAGAGCAGATAGGACTTTTAGAAGACAATGGCGTGTCTGAGAGGTTGATGCCAGTAAAGGAAGATCATAAAATATTGGAAGTAGCAGAGGGTTGTTCCTGAACTGGCTGCTTGATAAGGCAGATAAGTATAACCAGGGGCTTAGGACAATCGATTCTTCTCCATAGGAGCTCGCTCTGAACGCTCACATCTTCTTGTCTGTTTATATGAAAGCCAGGCTTTCAAGGGTTTTATCACCAAGCTGCAAATATGACATGCAGTTACAAATGGAGTATTTTTTTTAATCTTGAAGGGGGAAAAAATTAAATTGGGCAACATTTAACTATGTATATATTGAACTACTCTGGGGAAAATGAGGAGGACGCTGGGTATTTTTTTCCAGCCCTAGTGTCTGACTCTAATCTAAAATGGATATCTAATTATTGTTTAACATTATTTGTTTAGTTGGCATTACGACCTCTAATTTGCCTTTAAACGATTCATTTGGTGTTTAAATAAAGCTCCTTTTATTTAATAATGTTTTTTCTTGAACCAATCTTTGCTAATGTCAATACACTCTTTGTTTAACCTTCTTAAAGGAAACATTTTCTCAGCTCCGAGACAATTAGGAATTACTATGGCAGTATTGGGGGGTAGGCACGAGCGAAGCAATCAACAAATGGTATTGTGACGTGGTTCGGATCAGAATATTCCCTTTGGAATCTCCGAAGGGAAGCAAGAGTATTACATTTGTGTGGATTATCATTCGCACGAACTCTCCATCCCTACGTTTTCCTTATAAGGCAAATCCCAGGCAGGGTAGACCTTGCATGGGAGATCCAGGACCCGCTTTACACCTCTCTGACCCACCAATGTCCCCCTGCAAATGGCATCCCCGGCCATTTTTCATTATTTTCTTCTCCAGGCAGGCCTGGAAACTAGACACAAGCCTGGCTGAGGGGGACACAGCCAGAGGGGAAGCATTTCAAGGGCAAATCAATCCATGCGGGAGGCGTTAAAGCACATTTCTCTCTGGCCTGCGGATTCTCCCCTGCAATGTTCCTACATTCACGCTACCGGGTTTACGAACTCGCATCTGCCAGGAAAATGTTGTTTTGCCCCTGGAGTCTTGTAAGCGGATGGCTCCAAAATAGGAGCTGGGGGTGGGGGCGCGAACCATTCCGATCAATATAAGGACGGGACTGGATGCTTCCAGGCTGCCCCTGAAAGCATTAGATGCAAAACCACACGGCATGGCGTTGTGTTGTGAGTTCACCACCCCTGCTGCTGGCAGCCAATGCAGTGATGTCAGGACATTCACAATGCAGCGGCAACGTTGTGCGTTTTTGGTCATGGCATGAAGTGGGGCAGCCGCTTTGGTTGTCTGCCGTGAGTCAGCTGGAATGGAGGGCCCAGACGAAGACTCCAGACTTGTATTCCTCAGGGCAAATCAGGAAGGGTTTATATCCAGTCTGTGGCCAACCAGGTGCTTCTAGGAAGCCCACAAACAAGACGACTGCAGCAGCACCATCCTGCCTGTGTTCCTCCGCACCAAAAATAATAGGCATGCTCCTCTGATACTAGAGAGAATAGGTATGCAGCATGACTAGCATCCATTCTAACTAATAGCCATGAATACCCCTCTCCTCCATGAATATGTCCACTCCCCTATTAAAGCCCTCCAAGCTGGCATAGGGAACTGGGGAACTAGAGGTCCATAACAGCTGGTGGCTCCAGATGGAGATGCATGCATTTAGATTTTGAATTTCTCACTTTGGCCATTTCAATCCCCCCCTACCCCCCTTCAACCCCTCTTGCCCACTTATTGCTTTTTGAGGATGCATCTTCTTGTGTTCCCTGGCACTACATTTCCCCATTCTTCCTGTGCAAATCCCAGTGTGGTGTAGTGGTGGTTTGGAGCAGCTGACCCTGATCTGGAGAAGCTGGTTTGATTCCCCACTCATACTAGCAGAGGCTAATCTGGTGAACTGGATTTGTTTCCCCACTCCTCTACATGAAGGAGGTGACCTTGGGCAAGTCACACTCTCTCCACCTCACCTACCTCTCAGGGTGCCTGTTGTGGGGAGGGGGAGGGAAGGTGATTGTAAGCCCATTTGAGTCTCCCTTAAGTGGCAGAGAAAGTCGGCATATAAAAGCCAACTCTTCTTCTTCTTCTTTCTGGACTGGGGATGCAAATGAGATGGGAAATTCCTGGAGACTTGGGGGTGGAGCCTGGAGACGGCAGGGTTTGGGAATGGTAGGACCTCAGCAGGGTATAATACCATAGAGTCCACTCTTGGAACTTGCCATTTCTTCAGGGGAACTGCTCTCTATAGTCTGGAGATAGTTGTAGTTCTGGGAGACCTCCAGGCTCCACCTGGAGGTTGGCTATCCTAGGACAACTGAGGAGAAGGCAAACAGGATGAATCATGACCCCCTCAATCCACAAGGTCAGCAGGAGGATACCTACTGTCTGCTGCTGGAAGAAGCACCTCTGGTTGTCATTATTAGTTCTGATCATCTAGATGACCCTGGTGGCCCCTTTCAACTCTCTGATGGCCATCTGTCAGCAATGCTGATTCTATGACCTTAGATCATGAGAGGGAGGGCACCTTGGCCATCTTCTGGGCACGGAGGAGGGGCCACTGGGGGTGTGGGGGGAGGTAGTTGTGAATTTCCTGCATTGTGCAGGGGATTGGACTAGATGACCCTGGTTGTCCCTTCCAACTCTATGATTCTATTATTCTGATTCTATGATCACCTGTTGGGGGACACAAAACTCTTATGCCAATCTGGGGGCTCATGAAAGATTTTTTTCAGGGGCTCATGTGCACATACATTTGCAATAATGAGCAGGTCAGAACCATGAACAAGGTGGACTTGGGTTGCCAGTCTGGGGCCCCGCTCACCTCCATAATTATTTCTTCACTCCCTTCCCCTAGTGCATTCTGGGACTTATCATTTCCCAGACGCCTGATGTTAATGGTGAAGGGGCGGCTTAGAACAATATGGCCAGAGTTTAAAAGTACTGAACTGCACTACTGAAGGCGAATGTGAATCCTGACTCAGGAGCTTTGCAAGTAAAGGTGATATAATTTAAACCTTTAGCCATTATTGTCAGCGGCAGGAACTAGGGTTGCCAACCTCCAGGTGAGGCCTGGCGTTCTCCCAGAATTACAACTGATCTCTAGACCACAGAATTCACTTCTCCTGGAGAAAATGGCAATTTGGAGGGTAGACTGTATGGCAAGAGATCCCTGCTAAGCACTCCTCTCTTCCCAAACTTTGTCCTCCCCAGGGATTACCTCCAAATATCCAAGGATTTCCCAAGCTGGAGTTGGCGACCCTACCATGAACCCTGAGCAAGAATCTCAGGTCCTATAGCTGGGCCCCCTTTCTAGAGATCTATCATGGATTGTAGATGCTCAGGTTTCAAAATCTGAAAGAGTGAAACCAAAGCATTTTTATTCAGGATTCCATATGATTAATTTCGCTTTTCCATTTATTGGCTGTTTTAAATTGTGATTTTATATTGTGGTTTTTATATCATTTTAGAGTTAATGCTTTGTTTAAGCCTTGAGTAAGACGCCTTGAGTGCCATGACATAGAAAGGCGGCTGATGAATGCTCTAAATGGCTGTTTTAAATTGTGATTTTATATTGTGGTTTTTATATCGTTTTAGAGTTAATGCTTTGTTTAAGCCTTGAGTAAGACGCCTTGAGTGCCATGACGTAGAAAGGCGGCTGATGAATGCTCTAAATGAAATAACAGAAAACAAACAGTGGTGAATTCCACAAAGAGAAGGGGAAAAATGAAAACCCTATTGCAACATATGCATATCAGATAT
Source organism: Euleptes europaea (assembly GCF_029931775.1). Classification (NCBI taxonomy): domain Eukaryota; kingdom Metazoa; phylum Chordata; class Lepidosauria; order Squamata; family Sphaerodactylidae; genus Euleptes; species Euleptes europaea. The sequence continues at coordinate 7,702,352 of NC_079317.1, forward strand.
TTTATGCAAAACAAAACCAATATGTTATGCAAATAAAATAATATTTTATGCGAACAAAATGTGCACTAACACTTTTCATACTGATGAAACATCACAGTTCGATTTCTTCCTGCCAGATGCAACCCTTTAAACTCTACATAAAATGTAACTATACATCAGGGGTGTTGAGTAGGGTTGTGAATATCAGTAAACCCGAACCGAAAATACACCCAAAATTAGCCGTTTTGGCAATATTCGGGTTTTAGTTTTACCGAATACCAAAACCTGGGAATAAAGCCAAGCCGGATAGTCGGTTGCTGAATCAGCTGAATAGGTATTCAGCTTTTTTCGGCTTCGGTTTCCCCAGGATTTTTCTTATGGGAATTTTAAAAAATGAGCTCTGGGGGAGGCATTTTTGGAAGTAGAGTTCCCAAATTTTCAGGGTAGCTTCAAGGAACTCTTGTTGCATGAACCCCAAGGTTTGGTGAAGATTGGGTCAGGGGGATCTGATTTTATGGGGTGCGGAAGGGGTCACTCCCACTCCTCCATAGAGAAGCATTGTATATGGAGGAGTGGGAGTGACCTCTTCTGCACCCCATAAAATCAGATCCCCCTGACCCAATCTTCACCAAACTTTGGGGTTTGTGCAATGAGAGTCCCTTGAAGCTACCCTGAAAATTTGGGAACTCTACCTCCAAAAATGCCCCCCCCCCAAGAATTTTAAAAGTACTCACTTTTCACATTCTGTAAAGGCTGCATCCATACCCAAGAGTCGTGGGAAAACCCAGTTTCCCATGAATGCTTGCAATGGGCCTGTGCAAATTTGCCAATTTGGAAGGCTTTAAAAGGGGAGTGGACCTGTTCATGGAGGAGAGGAGATTCATGGCTACTAATCAGAATGGATACTAATCATGATGCATACCTATTCTCTCCAGGATCAGAGGAGCAGGCCTATTATATTAGGGGTGCTGTGGAACACAGGCAGGATGCTGCTGCAGTCGTCTTGTCTGTGGGCTTCCTAGAGGCACCTGGATGGCCACTGTGTGAACAGACTGCTGGACTTGATGGGCCTTGGTCTGATCCAGCAGGGCCTTTCTGATGTTCTTATGAAGCATTCCAGTCCCACCGGAGGAGCACCCACCTCAACCTCTGAACACAGCCCCTTCAGAAAGAGCAGTTTTCCTCAGGGAGGCAGGACTAGCACCCCCCCCCCCGCACACACACACACACAGACACACAGAAATACTTCAGATTCAGATCTAGACTGCTCTTGAAGTCACACCCTGAGCTTCTCCTGCACCCTGTCTTAACAATGAGGGAGAGGCCTTGGTTCCATGGCTGAGCATCTGCACGACTAGCCAGCCACAGGTCCCTGGTTCAATCCCCGGCATCTCCAGTTAAAGGGACTAGGCAAGTAGGTGATGTGAAAGACCTTCGCCTGAGACCCTGGAGAGCCACTGCCAGTCTGAGTAGACAACACTGGCCTTGGTGGACCGAGGGTCTGATTCAATGGTCATTTACGCATGGGAGTTTTACGTGAGGTTTGTTGCTCATTAGACCCACGCCTTCCTGTTGAGAATCTCTGCACCAGCAGTCTCCAAGCTCAAAACAAGTCTTGCCCCTTTAAATGCTGCTTTTTAATTGGCTTACTTTGTAGAGCTTACTGTGAGAGAAAATCCCCCCCAAACCCAATTGCTGCATAAAAAAGCATTTTAAGAACAAAAAACGGAGCAATCTGAAAGGGGGGGAATCCAATCCTCAGTTTTAAAAAGCCTTTCTCCTGCTTAGAGAGAGCTCCGAGGAAGCGGGAAGCATTTGAATCCCCACCTCTTTACACGCTGCTTTATAATTGGCTGTCAGATAAATCAAGCTTGAGTGTCCCGTGCTTTGCCTTATGCATAGGGATTTCACAGGGCTGAGCTCAGGGGAGAAGGAAGAATCGGGTTAATAGAGGAATGGGAAGGTCCGGGATGTGTGAGGGCTGGCAGCGAGGTCATCTCTAATGGATGGAAAACTCGTGCCTAACTCCAAGTTTCAGCCAAGTCAGACAGGAGGCGAACGTGAGTCCAAGTACCCATGCAAACACAACCAACGTAAGGCAGCTTCGTGTATGTGTGTGTGTGTACTCATATGTATGAGCTATCCATGGTCCTGATGGCTGTTAGCCCTTCACCATCCTTGCCTATCAGGCAGACCCCTGCAAAGGACAGGGTGTGGTCATCAGGAATCCTATTCAGAGTGAGGGCCCACCTGCATTAGCTAGACCACATGTGTAGGTCTGGTTGGTCCAGAGTGGCCTGTGGAGGGTTTTCGGGAGCTTCATCTTGGCTGACAGAGCATACAGGATCCCGAGAATTTCATGAGCTTCTGTTTAGTACCTTTCCTAATACACCTTTCTTGTAGGCAAAACCAGAAACATGTTATAAGTTTCATGTTATAAATGTTCTTTATTGCTTACATAGATAGAAATTGTTGGTATCAAAAAAAGGTAATTGATACCCTGGCTGATTTATTTTTAAAGTGTCTGAGCCAGCTTTTCTGGCTAACTAGAAATGGATTTGTCTTAATCCCTCAACAAAGGTTTTAATTTGGGGGGAAAGGAAGCCTATTCAGAGTGAGGGCAATTCTTGGCTTCACCATCTCATCACATCGCCTACAAGATTCTTGATCAGCTAGGACCGCCTAAATAAAAAAGCAACTAAAAATGACTTCAAGGCAGCGGATTGGGGAAATAAGCAGCTGTAACCAGGAAGTAAATGGCATGCACACAGACACTTGGACCGGGCACCACTGTATGTCTTCTTGGAGGGGACAGTCTCTGGAGTGTAGGGATGAGCAATGTGGGGTGGTCCAAAGATTATTTTGGGGTGCAGCTGAACCTCAGTGTTGTATGTGCATTTGTCCTGGGGGCACCCCACTTGGGAGCAGCTGGCACAAGAACTGGACTTTGGACCAGGACCCACCATGCACCCTCTCGAAGGGCACATGTGGGGGTGTATGATATGTGGAGGTCCAAACTTTATTTTGGGGTGCAGAGCTTTTAAATTGTCCTCAATATCATTCAGGAACTAGGAAATGTGAATTAGGAACTGGGAACTGGGAACGAACTGGGAACCAACTTCAGCCTCTCTTTCTTTCTTTCTTTCTTTCTTTCTTTCTTTCTTTCTTTCTTTCTTTCTTTCTTTCTTTCTTTCTTTCATAGCACACATGAAAACATTTGAACATTAAAATGATATTTAAAATAATATATTTAAAATAATTTGCCCATGGTGTGAACAGACTGCTGGACTTGATGGGCCTTTCTTATGTTCTTATGTTCTTAATTCAGTACAAACATCTAAGCTCAAAAGCGCACAACACCAAACCCAGAAAGAAGGTCAGTAACATTTATTGGGTGTGTGTGTGTGTGTGCCAAATGAAACAAAAGTCTTCACCTGCTGGCAAAAGACACAACTACAGAGGGAGCATTTAAAGCCATGTGACAACTTTTATTAAAGGTAAAGGTAGATGTAAAGGTCCCCTGTGCAAGCACTGGGTCATTCCTGACCCATGGGGTGACATCACATCCCGACTATTCTTAGGCAGACTATGTTTACGGGGTGGTTTGCCAGTGCCTTCCCCAGTCATCTTCCCTTTACCCCCAGCAAGCTGGGTCCTCGTTTTACTGACCTCAGAAGGATGGAAGGCTGAGTAAACCTTGAGTCGGCTTCCATTGGGATCGAACTCAGGTTGTGAGCAGAGCTTGGACTGCAGTACTGCAGCAGACCACTCTGCACCGCCGGGCTCTTACAACTTTTATTAAGACCAGCTAAAATGGCACAAATGGCCTTGCACTCTTGAGTTTTCCAGAGCTCTCCATCATGCCAGATGTGAAGAGGAGCTCTGTTGGGTATGGCCGCTTAGGAAGGAATCTGAAAGACATGCATCTTTTAAAGGGGAGAGAGGGAGAGAGATTTGGGGTTTGCTATTTTATTTTTGGGTTTAAACTGAAAGTATTTTTAACTATTATTGTAAGCTGCCATGAATAGAGTTGCCAACCTCCAGGTGGTGGCTGAAAATCTCCCACTATCACAACTGATCTCCAGGCGATAGAGATCAGTTCACCTGGAGAAAATGGCCCCTTTGGATAGTGGATTCTATGGCATTATACCCCATCAAAGTCCCTCCCTTCCCCAAACCCCACCTTCCTCAAGCTTGACCCCCCAAATCTCCAGGTATTTCCCAACCCAGAGCTGGAAACTGTACCCATGAACCAAGAAGAAAGGTGGGATATGTTCTGATAGATCAGTCGTTTCCAAAGTGGCCATTACCATCCCCTGGGGTGGGTGGGATTACCTGGGGGGGCACTAAGAGGCAAGGGGGCAGCAGGGGGTGCTGGAGGTGGGCCCCTTCAACTGTGTTGTTGGATAGGGTATGGGGCGCTGGGGTTGAGTTGGTGGAACCAAGGGGGCAGTGGCCCGAAAAGTTTGGGAACCACTGCGATAGATAGATAGATAGATAGATAGATAGATAGATAGATAGATAGACAGACAGACAGACAGACAGACAGACAGACAGACAGATAAAATGTGTCCATCAGAAGATCAAGGAATCATAGAATAATAGAATCCTAGAGTTGGAAAGGGCTAGAGGACATCTAGTCCAACCCCCTGCTCAATGCAGGATCAGCCTAGAGCATCCCTGAAAAGTGGTTGTCCAGCCGTTGCTTGAAGGCTGTCAGTGAGGGGGAGATCACCACCTCCCTAGGCAGCCGATTCTGCTGCTGAACTGCTCTTTAAAAAGGTAAAGGTAGTCCCCTGTGCTAAAATGACTAAACTGAGGCTGTCATATTTTGGTCACGTCATGAGACTACAAGAGTCACTGGAAAAGACAGTCATGCTAAGAAAAGTTGAGGGCAGCAGGAAAAGAGGCAGACCCAACAAGAGATGGATTGACTCAATAAAGGAAGCCACAGCCTTAAATTTGCAAGATTTGAGCATGTCTGTCAAAGATAGGACATTTTGGAGGACTTTCATTCATAGGGTCGCCATGAGTCGGAAGCGACTTGATGGCACTTAACACACTCACATTGTGAGTATTGTACCCATTTATACCATTCTTGCAAGGGAATCCTTTAGTCTGCTCTGGACTTGCTGCCAATCAATTTCAGTGGGTCTCACCTTCTACTCATGAACACTTGAAGATGCCTTCTACTGTATCAGACCCTTGGTCTATCCAAGTCAGTATTGTCTACTCTGACCGGCAGTGTCTCTCCAGTGTCCCAGGCAGAGGTCTTTCACATCACCTTACTTGCCTGGTCCCTTTAACTGGAGATGCCGGGGATTGAACCTGGGAACTTTTGCATACCAAGCGGATGCCCTAACAGTAAGCCACAGCCCCTTCTAGTATTATTCAAATGAAAAAGTCTCTCTCTCCCTCTCTGTGTTCTCACCGCTCATGATTTTATTGATTTTACGACCTCCTGAATGGTCTTTTTCTCCCACCCACCCCCGGTCAAAGCCCCCCCGGTAAAAGCCCCCACCCCCGGTCAAGCCTAGCCTCATTCCAGCTTCCTATGGCTAAACATAGAGAGAGCCAGCATGGTTTAGTGGTTAAGAGCAGTGGTTTGGAGTGGTGGAGTCTGAGCTGGAGAACCGGGATTGATTCCCCACTCCTCCACATGAGTGGAGGAGGCTAATCTGCTGAACCGGGTTGGTTTCCCCACTCCTACACATGAAGCCAGCTGGGTGACCTTGGGCTAGTCACTCTTTCTCAGCCCCACCTACCTCACAGGGTGTCTATTGTGGGGAGTGGAAGGGAAGGTGATTGTAAGCCAGTTTGAGTCTCACTTAAGTGGTAGAGAAAGTCAGCATATAAAAACCAACTCTTCTTCTTCTTCTTCTTCTTCTTCTTCTTCTTCTTCTTCACAAAATGCAGGTTATTAACATGGGCCTCCTCCTCCCCCAGACAAAAATCTGCCTCTGTTCCCCCCCCCCACTTGACATCCATTGCCTGGACCACAAACAATGGCTGACCACCACGTGTGGGCCCCAGGGCCTATTGAGATGCTTCCACAACCCGTCCCCCCCTGGTAATTTTCACTCACAGCTGTGGCAATTAGAAATGTGTGCTTAATGGAGTGTCATGTTAATTGTCCCCCAGTTAACCAAGGCCTCCCTTTAATTGCCAATTGATTAACCTATTGAAATGTTAAGTGACTCAGTTTCCTCCTGGAGCAAACAGGGGGGACTTCATCGGCTGGAAGGGAAGGGGGGAGGGGAGCGCCACCCCTGCGAGCCTCCATCCCCCACCCCCCAGACTCCTGTGTACTGGTATTTTCTCTCCGCCACCCTCTGCTTTTTAATTAGATGAGTTAATTTGACATGCATTTGTCTGCCGGGAAAGGTTATCAGCTCTGGAGGTGACCTGCCCGGGCTAGGTGGGGCCCGGCATCCTTAATAGAATGGGTTTAAGGCAAATGGCTGCTAGATTCGATTGCATTGGGATGGTAATTAATGAGATTTTTGTCTTCCTCCCCGGCTCTCTCCCCCCCCTCCCTCCACCTCCTTCTCCTGTCTCTTTAACTATGCAAAGATGCTCTTGTTCATCTGTCAGATCTAATACACAAATGCCCTGCAAGCTTATTGGAGACTAACAGAGTTGTAGTTGCATTTAAGATTTCCTGGACTTTTGGATCCCCTCTGTAAAATGTCTGCATTGTCCACCAGAAGTGCATTTCCAGTCCAGGTTGTTTGCTGCTGGGATAAAATTTTGGGAGTCTTTAGGGGCCCTAGCCTGATCTCGTCAGATCTCAGAAGCTAAGTGTGGTGTAGTGGTTAAGAGCAATGGCTTGGAACAGTAGAGTCTGATCTGGAGAATCAGGTTTGATTCCCCACTCCTCCACATGAGTGGTGGAGGCTAATCTGGTGAACTGGATTTGTTTCCCCACTCCTCCACATGAAGCCAGATGGTGACCTTAGGCAAGTCACTCTCTCTCCGCCCCACCTACCTCACAGGGTGTCTGTTGTGGGGAGGGGGAGGGAAGGCAATTGTTTTTTTTAAAAAAAATTAAATTACTTTTTATAATTAAACATAAAAAGAAAAGAAGAAGAAAAAGGCGATTGTAAGCAGGTTTGAGTCTCCCTTAAATGGTAGAGAAAGTCGGCATATAAAAACCCACTCTTCTTCTTTTTCTAAGCAGGGTCAACCCTGGTTAGTTCTTGGATTGGGAGACCACCAAGGAAGTCCAGGGTTGCTATGCAGAGGAAGGCAGTTGCAAACCACCTCTGTACGCATCTTGACCTGATCTGGATGGACCATAGGATTGCCAGCCACCAGGCAATAGCTGGAGATCTCCTGCCATTACAACTAATCTCTAGCCGATAGAGATCAGATCACCTGGAGAAAGTGGCCGCTTTGGCAATTGGACTCTATGGCATTGAAGTCCCTCCCTTTCCCAAACCCTGCCCTCCTCAGGCTCCACCTCAAAAACCTCCCACCAGTGGCGAAGAGGGACCTAACAACCCTAATGGACCAGGATAGCCAGATCTAATCAGATCTGAGTAATCACATGAACACATGAAGCTGCCTTATTCTGACTCAGACCCTCGGCCCATCAAAGTCAGTATTGTCTACACAGACAGCAGCGGCTCTCCAGGGTCTCAGACAGAGATGTCTTTCACATCACCTACTTGCCTGGTCCCTTTAGCTGGAGATGCTGGGGATTGAACCTGGGACCTTCTGCATGCCAAGCAGATGCTCTGCCATTGAGCCACAGCCCCTCCCCTAAGAAGCTAAGCTGGGTTGGCCCTGGTCAGTATTTAGATGGGAGACTGCCAAGGAATACCAGAGTCCCTATGCAGAGGCAGGCAATGGCAAACCACCTCTGAACGTCTCTTGCTTTGAAAACTCTACAGGGTTGCCATAAGTCACCTGTGACTTGATGGCAAATCCCGCCCCCCCCCCAGGTGACCCTAGACTCCCAAGAGAGCCAGCGTGGTGTAATGGTTGATAGGGCTGGTACCTGGGAGACCCGGGTTCAAATCCCCACTTGTACCATGGAAGCTTGTTGGGTGATCTTGGGCCAGTCACACTCTCTCGGCCTAACCTACCTCACAGGGTTGTCGTGAGGATAAAATGGAGGAGAGAGGAGAAAGATCTTTATGTCCCCATTGGAGAGAAGGATGGGGAGCAAATGAATTAAATGAGTCCAAAGTGTGTGCGCTCAATCGGAGGCCCTTCCCTTGGAATAAGCATGCCAATAATCCAGAGTCTGGAAAGGCAAAGATCAGCTCTATGGAGATTGGGGCCCTTTGGTTGTTACAAAGACTTTTGCCCCTGGCAGGTTTGCAAAGAAAGGAAGGACAAAGGATTCCCCATCAATTAGACTCTCCACTCTTCTCATTTCTGATGGCCAGGATATCCTTGTGCACAGAGGAAAGTGGAGGAGGAGGAAAAGGAGGAGGAGAAGAAGAGGAGGAGGAGGAGGAGTTGGTTTTTATATGCTGACTTTCTCTACCACTTAAGGGAGAATCAAACTGGCTTCTAATCACCTTTCCTTCCCCTCCCCACAACGTACACCCTGGTTTCCCCACCCCCCTCCCGGAAGAAAGAAGAAGAGGAAGAAGAGGAGGAGGTTTTTATATGCCAACTTTTTCTATCACTTAAGAATCAAACTGGCTTGCAATCACCTTCCCTTCCCCTCCCCACAACGTACACCTTGTGAGGTAGATGAGGCTGAGAGAGCTCTAAGAGAGCTGTGACTAGCCCAAGGTCACCCAGCTGGCTTCTTGTGAAGGAGCGGGGAAACAAATCCAGTTCACTAGACTAGCCTCCGCCGTTCATGTGGAGGAGTGGGGAATCAATCCCGGCACTCCAGATCAGAGTCTACCGCTCCAAACCACTGCTCTTAACCACTACACCACACTGGGCCAGCTGCATTTCCCTCTCTGTTGTATGTCCACATCCAGAAATGAGTGAGGTTGCCATCTCTGGATTGAGAAATACCTTAGATTTCGGGGAGGACAGGGTTTGAGGAGGGGAAGGAACTCAACAGGGTATAATGACATAGAGCCCACCCTCCAAAGCAGCCATTTTCTCCAGGGGAACAGATCTCGATTGTCTGGAGATGAACTGTAACAGCAGGAGATCTCCAGGTGCCACCTGGAGGTTGGCAACCCAAAGACACGAGACATCTGGCCTTTAGAAGACGGCCTGGCCAGCCGATGGCTTTCAGTCTGTCTCGTTGCGGAACTAAAGAGCTGAGGTGGTCGGATGAACTTTGTGTCCGGGAATCTGCCTGTCTCTCTCAATTTCAAAGGCGGCTGTAACCAAGTAGGCTGAAGACCCTGGAAGGATGAAATCATGTGCTGAATTAGAATATATGTAAATGAGCCGACGGCAAAAAAACGGAGAGGCTTCAAAGTCCTTCGTTAAATGCTTCCGCGTGTCCCTCCTTGAGCAGCCACCAGTTTTAAAAGGTTTGGGAACACCAAAGAGGGATTCTCGGAGGGGCAGAAGGAAGAGAGGAAGAATAGGCTGAACATCTGTACTGGCCTCCACTTTCTGCTCTACAATGTTAGGGTTTTCAGTCTGTCAAGCCAGAATATTTCTCCTGTTACTGTTGTCTCTGGATTTGATGGTTCCTCTGTTGCAAATGTTTCTAGGCCAGAAAGTCTGCGGCCTGCAGAATTAAAATATTTCGCCATCTCTCTGTGTGTGTTAGGGTTGCCAGGTCCCTCTTCGCCACCGATGGGAGGTTTTGGGGGTGGAGCCTGAAGAGGGCAGGATTTGGGGAAGGGGGGGTACCTTAATGCCAAAGAGTCCAATGGCCAAAGCAGCCATTTTCTCCAGGGGGACTGATATCTGTTGGCTGGAGATCAGTTGCAATAGCAGGAGATCTCCAGCTAGTACCTGGAGGTTGGCAAGCCTATTGTGTGTGTATATTCAAGACACACAAGTTTCTAAGGTTGCTAGCTTTCAGGTGTAGGGTTGACAGCTATGGGTGGGGAAATACCAGAAGATTTTGGGGGTGGAGCCTAAAAAGCACGGTAATTGGGGTGGGGAGAGATCTCAGCAGGGTACAGTGCCATAGAGTCCAGCTTCCAAAGCAGCCATCTTACCCGGGCTGGGGGGAAACTGTACGCATTACCTTGAAAAGCAGGGTTGAAACTGTGTGCAAATCCATCCATGTAAACAGAAAGTGGGGGGAGACGTGCACAGTTCCTGTCCCTCACTGGTCAATTTGAAATGACCAGTCACTGGGGGCATGGGGTGTGTGCCCAACTAAATAGGAACTTCATGTCTCCCGCGCTTTCTGTTTACATGGATGGATTGGCACACAGTTTCGTCCCTGCTTTTCAAGGTAATGCGTACAGTTCCCCACCCCCACCCCCAGCCCGGGGAAATTTGATCCTGGCTGAAACGGGAAATAAAGTGGGTTAAGGGAGCATGCGTTTTTGGCCAAAGTCAGCATTGTCTACTCAGACCGGCAGCGGCTCTCCAGGATCTCAGGCAAAGGTCCCGCAGAGTCTCAGGTCTTTCACATCACCTACTTGCCTTTAACTGGAGATGCCGGGGATTGAACCTGGGACCTTCTGCATGCCAAGCAGATGCTCTGCCACTGAGCCACGGCCCCTCCATTTTCCTTCTGTTTCCAAATTTTCCTTCTGCTTGTCAAATGTGCATTTGTTGTGAGCACACATCCATGGCAACGTTCAATTAAATCCTTTCATTACAAGGGGAAGGGGGGCTTCTATTTTCATGTGACGATTGAACGCGAGGAATTGCCTGCAAGCAAGAAACAGTCTTCTCTTCCCTCCCCGTATCTTCAGAGACTACCTGAGTCTCGAGTGTGCCAGACGACGCCTGAAGTTTTATTCTTTTCTTTGTCTCATCTAAAACATTGCTGTTCCATGCTTCCCATTTAGCATGTCCCAGGCATTTCACGACAAATCTGCTAAAACAGGAAAGCAAATAAAGCCCGAGCAATTAGGGTTGCCAACTTCCAGGTATTCCTGCTATTACAACTGATCTCCAGCCGATAGAGATCAGCTCACCTGGAGAAAAGGGCTGCTTTGGCCATTGGACTCTATGGCGTTGAAGCTCCTCCCCGCCCCAAACCCCACCCTCCTCAGGCTCCGCCCCCAAAACCTCCCTCCGGTGGCGAAGAGGGACTTGGCAACCCTAGGAAACCCTGAGTTCAAAACATTCCCCAAAGTCAAGAAGTATTATAATATTTTTAATTAAGTATTTTTAATTACATGCTCTGATTCCACATCAGTTTAAATTTCAGCCCTCCTGTTCGAAAAGAGACTCGCCAGGCCTTGCCAGCGTCGTCGACCCCCCTTTTCTTTCCAGTCACCACCCACCCCGTCCGGCAGGCTGACCCGCCAAGAATTTGCTTCTTTCATTATAGCTTTCTGCCCCGACTCCCTGCCTTTGGCACCATTCTGTTTCAGTCTAAATATCGAAAAGTTAAACCTTTTTTTTCCCCTTCCCCAATTTGGCCCTTTCGCATGTAAGATGTATTTAAAGGAGAGAAAGAACAGAATAGAATTTCGAGGCAAATTCCACTTCTTAATCTCTCACTTGGGGGGAAGGACGAAGGAGGGTTTAGCGGAGAGAGAAGTGCGAGGCGTTTCCATAGGCTCGGACAAAAGTTCTTAACTGGAGAATGGTTGGGACAAACTTTCCTGATATGTGTGCCCCCCCATCATGAAATCCCCCCCCCCCCGGTGGCACTAAAGCCTATGTCAATACTCTTGCATAATGTTGCAGGCTATTGAGCAAGGGGGAAAGCTAGCCAGTCGCCACCTCCGGGAGGGTGCGTGCGTGCCTTTAAAAACAACATTTTGAGACGTCGGATTTAAAGAATGAGAAGATGTCTGGATTTAAGCTATATAACAACTGGCCCAGCGCTGTCAAGTTTCAGAGTTAAAGAGGGCTGGTCGACGGGAGAAGCGAGACGCCACTAAACGAGCGAATGGCCATTTTCTGTCCAGATTTCTCAACCTGACTCTGCGACTTTCACACATGCCAAATAATGCCACCCACTTCCAATGCACGTTGCAACTGGATTTCACTGTAGCCATTTATGCAGGGTCAGTTTTGATGCTCGCTCAAAGCCCTTTTTTAAAACGGGGCCTTCAAAATGCCCATTCACAGTCCCGACACAAAAGGAGAAATTCCACCCCCCCTCGCCTGCTCCTTCATTCCTTCTATTAGCAACCGCTGTTTACCTAGCTAACGGGCGGCTGTGATTTCGCATGCTTCCTTGAGGGGATTCTTCGAGGCGGGAGCGGAGCAAACACAAAAGGTCGCGTTAAAGGGGCTCTTAAGAAATGAGAAGCAGGTATGCACCGGCCTCGCAGTCACTTACTGAATGACAGCATGAAAAACTCAGGAAAAAATATGCGGGGCACTTCAGCTTGGAATGCGCTGCTAATTATCAAGCATAAATGGCCTCTTTGAAATGGCAAGTTCCAATTGCAAACCATCGTTAAAGTGGATTGAAAGTGCATTGAAAGTGCATTATTTAACATATCTGAAAGCACCCTATGGCGCTTTCACACATGCTGAATAATCCACTCTCTCTTTTTTATAACTTTTTAAATTGTTTTTTATATTACAATAGTTTCCAACATTCATTAAGATGATTATATGATATAAACAGTATTTCTCTATTCTATATAACTAATTAATTCATATATTTACGTTGACTTCCCCTCTCTCCTCCTCTATCTTTTTGATAACTTTATTGTCACCTTTGCATTTAATTTCTAATTCAATACAATACTTCATATATAAATCAGATTACAATTCTTAAAAACTAAATAATTAATTGGTTCTTGTAGGTTATCCGGGCTGTGTAACCGTGGTCTGAAGATGCCTGCCACAGCTGCTGGCGAAACATCAGGAAAGAAAATACCAAGACCACGGTTACACAGCCCGGATAACCTACAAGAACCAATGAACTCTGACCGTGAAAGCCTTCGACAATATTTTAAATCATTAATCTTAATAATATTTCTACCTTAATCAATTGAATTAGAACAAAACATAACCTTCAATACTTCCCAATTTAAATTCATTTTGACAATATATTGTCCATGCCTCCCATTCTCCCACAAATTCTGTATTCTCCTTTTGATTTACTAATGCCGTAAATTTAGCAATAATCCACTCTCAATCCCCTTCCAGTGCACTTTGCTGCTGGATTTTACTGTGTGAAATGACAAAATCCACTTGCAAACAAAGTGGATTGAAAGTGGATTGAAAGTGCATTATTCAGCATGTGTGAAAGCGTTGGGAAGAACAAATGCCATGAACGTAACCTGAATGAGCCAAAACTATGAAGAGGAAGAGGAAGAGAAGAAAGCCTCAAAACAGATCATGGAAGGCATTATAGGTGTACGTTTTGGGATTCCTCCCCCATCTATCACCCGCACCCAACATTTCTCAACCACAATCTTGTTCCGTGGGTCACAGTGGGCCTCTTGTTTGAAAATCTGGGACAGCATCCGACCCAGGGTTGCCAACCTCCCGGTGGTGGCTGGGATGTCCAGCTATCACAACTGATCTCTAGGTGACCGTTTTCCTTAGAGTAGCCAACCTCCATGTACTAGCTGGAGATCTCCTGCTATTACAACTGATCTCCCGCCGACAGAGATCAGTTCACCTGGAGAAAATGGCCGCTGTGGCAATTGACTCTATTGAATTCCCTCCCCAAACACTGCCCTCCTCAGGCTTCGCCCCTCAAAATCTCCAGGTATTTCCCAACCCAGAGCTGGCAACCCTATTGATAGACTCCTTCCAGTTGGGGAGGATGGCCTGTGGCTCAGTGGCAGAACATCTCAGTGGCATACAGAAGGTCCCAGGTTCAATCCCTGGCATCTCCAGTTAAAAAAAAGGATTAGGTAATAGGTGATGTGAAAGACCTCTATCTGTAGGGTTGCCAGCAGGTCCCTCTTCACCACCGGTGGGGCGGAGCCTGAGGAGGGCAGGGTTTGAGGAAGGGAGGGACTTCAATGCCATAGAGTCCAATGGCCAAAGCGGCCATTTTCTCCAGGTGAACTGATCTCTATCGGCTGGAGGTGAGTTATAATAACAGGAGATCTTCAGCTATTACCTGGAGGTTGAGGAAACAATAGTACAAGGCTCAAACAATCAATTTGCAAAAACATGTATTGGACAATTACAACAGTGAAAGTGCAAAGAGTGTTGAAAACGAAAACTTATAAACTAAGCTAACAATTATAGTCTTAAAAGTTTACCTGGAGGTTGGCAACCAACAAAGACTCACTCACACTGTTAATTAAACAATATCCAGAAAAGCATTTCCTCTCTTCCTTGTTCCCTGCCCGTGCCGGCTGGCACTGGTGGTATTGCGTACCTCACCTTGAAGTTGAGACTGAGATCTTTTCCTTTTGATGGACTTTCTGCCTTACGTCTTCTTGGAGACAGCCATTGGGCTTAATGTGATCAGCGCTTGCCATACCAGTGACAGCTGTTGTATATAGTTGTACAGATGTATGTTTGTACTCACTTGTAACGTTTCTGTATTGCACTTGCTTGTAATACCTTGAATATACTATTTGATACTATTGACCCTGCACTGTTTTTTCCCCTACAATTACCTGGAGGTTGGCAACCCTATCTACCTGAGACCCTGGAGAGCCACTTCTAATCTGAATAGACAATGCTGACATTGATGGACCAATGCTCTGATTCAGTAGAAGGCTGTTTCATGTATGTTCATGACGTATGAGAGTATCTTAACAGGAAAACGTCCTTTTAGCCAAACAGGCAAAAAGATATCTTCAGACTCGAGAGGGGGAAAGTCAATCACAGAGCTCTTCCGCTCCACAATTTGAGATGCTCGGAGGAGAAAGAGATAAGCGTAGTGGTTAAGAGCGGTGGTTTGGAGCGGTGGACTCTGATCTGACGAACCGGGTTCGATTCCCCCCTTCTCCACAGGAGCGGCGGAGGCTAATCTGGTGAACTGGGTTGGTTTCCCCACTCCTCCACATGACGCCAGCTGGGTGACCTTGGGCTAGTCACATTCTCTCAGCCTCACCTACCTCACAGGATGTCTGTTGTGGGGAGGGGAAGGGAAGGAGATTGTAAGCCGGTTTGATTCTTCCTTAAGTGACAGAGAAAGTCGGCATATAAAAACCAACTCTTCTTCTTCTTCTTTCAAGAGGGGGAAATCCAGTACTCCAACCCTGGTAGATATCCGTGAATGATATATTTTCCCCGCCCTCCCTGTCGAAGATAGCGCCGCACTCTCGCATGCAAAACCTGTATCTCTCCTGTCTGCCCACATTTTGTATGAACGAAGCTCTCGGAGGCGATTTCTGCTCTGAGGAAAGCGGGCGGTGGTGGGGGGGATAAGGGGAGGGGAGCTGGGAGAAAACCGGCTGGTAGCTTGTTATCAAGAGCTCAGATCCTCATGCAAAGAGTGCACCTGGGGCAAAACAGAGTGGAAAAGTAAATAACGTACAGGTGGGGAGGAAAAGGAGCCTTGGAGTTTGCCGGCTATCTCAAGGGGGAATATACACCATAGCGGTAGGGTTGCCAGCTCCAGATTGGGAAAGACCTGGAGATTTGGGAGGGTGGAGCCTGAGGAGGGTGGGGTTTGGGGAGGGGAGGGACTTCAATGGGATACAAGGCCATGGAGTCCACCCTCCAAAACATCCATTTTCTCCAGAGGAAGTAGCCGGGGGAGGGTGGGGTATAAATTAATTTTTTTTTAAAAAAAAAAAACACCTTCTGCAGTCTGGAAATGAGCTGTAATTCTGGGGGGTCCCCAGGTCCCCTCTGGAGGCTGGCAGCCCTACTCAGCAATTTTGCAAATGACAATTTGCAATGATGCTGTTGCCTGCTGCCCACAAGTTCATTTTGGGGTTTTTTTTTGGGGGGGGGGTATTTTCTGAGACTCAGACAGGGGAAAGACCTCAGTCGATGTGTTTTCCAAAGATATGTGTTTATGAATGCTGCAGGCGCTGATTGGTTGACACACCTATGCCATCTCTAGAGCTAAATACGAAATCCACATTTTAAGTGTTTGTTTGATAAGGCAAAGGATGAGTACTTAAGTTCAGGAATGTATATATGACTCTTGATTTTTAAATTTTTTATTTACTTTATTTATAGCACAAGGAAACAACTTTTAATTTTTTTTTATGTTGCAGCAAAACAGAGGTTCATGGAGGAGAGAGGCCCGAGACCGTTAGTCGAGAAAACAGTTTATTTGCAGCTGCGGCTCAGCCGCCTTAACAAGCATAAATGACTGAGCCCCGATTGTACTGGGGAATGAACTTTTATTCTAGTTCCATGCTAAGACATGGCACGTAAACATTCGGGGCTTATCTGGTAGTTTCAGAGTCAGGAGCACAGGAGCACAGCGGTTCTGTCCAGTCCCGGTTATCATTTACCATGACTTTCCCCCCACAGACTCAACACACAGAGCTGTTTTGTACTGCAGCAGACTTTTTCCCCTTGCTGTCTCAACACATTCACAGACAAGGAGAAGAGGCTATCAAAAACTATTAAATCAAAATACTTAGGTGGATCCTCCACATTCAGAGGAAGTCTACCTTGCTGTTTCATTTATTTATTTAAAATATTTCTATGCTGTTTTTCCACCCAGATAGAGTCCCCTCCCTCGTTGTGATATAGGACCCCCCCTTATTTTAAAGCCGACATTGAGTATTTATTTATTTAGATTGTATCCACACATTGCTCGATATTGTAATATCATTATACTATTGCGATCATATGCCCTGACCTGGATGGCCCAGGCTAGCCCGGTCTTATCAAATCTCAGAAGCTAAGCAGGGTTGGCCCTGGTTTGTCCTTGGATGGGAGACCACCAAGGAAGTCCAAGGTTGCTACGCAGAGGCAGGCAATGGCAAATCACCTCTGTTAGTCTCTTGCCTTGGAAACCCCATAACGGGTCGCCATAAGTCGGCTGTGACTTTACGGCACTTTACACACACACACATTGCGATCATTGGCACCAGCAGTCAGGGGCTATGGCTCAGTGTTAGAGCCTCTGCTTGGCATGCAGAAGGTCCCAGGTTCAATCCCTGGCATCTCCAGTTAAAGGGACTAGGTGAATAGGTGATGTGAAAGACCTCTGACTGAGGCCCTGGAGACCCGCTGCCAGTCTGAGTAGACAATACTGACTTTGATGGACCAAGGGTCTGATTCAGTAGAAGGCAGCTTCATGTGTTCAAAAGTTGAAGGCAGCAGCGGTTTCCTGACAATCCAGTTGCGAACGATTGCTATAGGGCAATATTAGCGCAGTATCCATCCTTGTATGGATGCCGTCTCAAAGAAGAAATAAAGGTATTGTGCCCCACCCCGGGGTCAATTTTGCCCCCAGATTCTAGAGGTTGTTTGGATTGGGGCTCTGGACCACAGAGGTTTGGAGTAAATCCTTGGGAAACGTTTCCCTGTTTCCCTCTCACAGACCCGTTTACACACCCCAAAGTCCTCTGAAGCCAGATGGCGGCTGAGATCTACCACAATTCCATACACATACAGCTACATTCCCCTCCAAAGCAATAAAAAACCAGAGCCCCAAACACAACCAACGCTAACATTCTGCTCTTTGAATAAAGAGGGAAGGGCAAAGCAGAAAGGATGTAATTTCTGTTCCTTGAGAGAGGGGGGAGAATTAAACCTCCTCAGAAATCAATGCCTCATTCAAGGGTATTGATCAGGACTAAATTAATTAGACTCCCCGGCTTATACTAGTTGATAAGACAACTTGTTAATTTAGTCAATGCGCAAGTCTTCCCTACAGCGGCAAATACCCTCTCGCTTGGAAAAGACCTTCTGAACACTTGCGACAAACAAGATCACGCGTGTGTGTCTGATAGAGAGAACATAAGAACATAAGAAAGGCCACGCTGGATCAG
Organism: Euleptes europaea; assembly: GCF_029931775.1. Taxonomy (NCBI): domain Eukaryota; kingdom Metazoa; phylum Chordata; class Lepidosauria; order Squamata; family Sphaerodactylidae; genus Euleptes; species Euleptes europaea. The sequence goes on from NC_079317.1 coordinate 7,720,237, forward strand.
TCCAAGGCCATCAAGTCCAGCAGTCTGTTCACACAGTGGCCAACCAGGTGCCTCTAGGAAGCCCACAAACAAGATGACTGCAGCAGCATTGTCCTGCCTGTGTCCCACAGCACCTAACAGGCCTGCTCCTCTGATCCTGGAGAGAATAGGCATGCATCACGACTATTATCCATTTTGACTAATAGCCATGGATAGCCCTCTCCTCCATGAACATGTCCACTCCCCTCTTCAAGCCTTAAAATAAGAAACATAAGAAAGGCCCTGCTGGATCAGACCAAGGCCCATCAAGTCCAGCAGTCTGTTCACACAGTGGCCAAACCAGGTGCCTCCAGGAAGCCCACAAACAAGACGACTGCAGCAGCATTGTCCTGCCTGTGTCCCACAGCACCTAACAGAATAGGCATGTTCCTTGCAGAGAACAGGTGTGCATCATGACTAGTATCCATTTTGACCGGTAGCCATGAATAGTCCTCTCCTCCATGAACATGTCCACTCCCCTCTTAAAGCCTTCCAAGATTGCAGCCATCACCACATTATAGTAACTGTTGATCAGATGACACCCTCTAAGGTTGCTAATCCTGGCTCGGGAAATTCCTGGGGATTTGGGGTGAACACTTGAAGCGGAATTATACCGAATCAGACCATTGGTCTAGCAAGGATGGTAGTGGCTACTCTGATTGGCAGCTACTCTCTGGGGTCTCATGCTGAGGTCTTTCCCATCACCTACTAAAGGTAAAGGTCCCCTGTGCAAGCATCGAGTCATTCCTGACCCATGGGGTGATGTCACATCCCAACGTTTCCTAGGCAGACTTTGTTTACGGGGTGGTTTGCCAGTGCCTTCCCCAGTCATCTTCCCTTTCCCCCCAGCAGGCTGGGTACTCATTTCACCGACCTCGGAAGAATGGAAGGCTGAGTCGACCTTGAGCCGGCTGCCTGAAACCGACTTCCGTTGGGATCGAACTCGGGTCGTGAGCAGAGTTTGAACTGCAGTACTGCAGCTTACCACTCTGCGCCATGGGGCTCCTATCACCTACTACCTGGTGCTTTTAACTGGAGATGCCTGGGTTTGAACCTGGGGCCTTCTGCATGCTAAGCAGATGCTCTGTCACTTAGCCACAGCCCACAGGCCCTCCCCTCAGTGATGGCTGGGGTGGGCCATAAACTCCACCCTCCAAATCTGCCGTTTCCTCCCAGGGAAGTGATTTCCGTAGTGACACTTGTCAGGGATGCTCTACATCTGTCCACTCCCCTCTTAAAGCCTCCAACTTGGCAGCCATCACCACATCCTGGGGCAGGGAGTCCCACAATTTAACTATGTGTTGTGCAAAGAAATACTTCCTTTTATCTGTTTTGAATCTCTCACCCTCCATCTTCAGCAGATGACCCCGTGTTCTGGTATTATGAGGGAGAAAAGCTTCTCCCTGTCCACTCTCTCCATACCATGCATCCTTTTGGACCTCTATCATGTCTCCCCTTAACCACCTTCTTTCTAAGCTGAACAGCCCTAAGTGTTTTAATTGCTCCTCATAGGGCAGTTGCTCCAGTCCCCTGATCATTGAGTGATCATCTCTTGCCGACCGAGATCAGTTCCCCTGGAGAAAATGGTCGCTTTGGCAATTGGACTCTTTGACATTGAAGTCCCTCCCCTCTCAAAACCCCGCCCTCCTCAGGTTCCGCCCCCAAAATCTCCAGGTATTTCTCAACCTGGAGCTGGCAACCCTAGCCAAAACAGAGGGAACTTCTCAAGTTTTAGGGTTGCCAGCTCCAGGCTGGGAAATTCCTGGAGATTAGGGGTGGAGCGTAGAAAGGGTTGGGTTTGGGGAGGGACTTCTGTAGAGTATAATGCTATAGAGTTCATCCTCCAAAGCTGCCATTTTCTCCAGGAGAAGTCTAGGGTTGCCAGGGCCCTCTTCGCCACGGGTGGGAGATTTTTGGGGTGGAGCCTGAGGAGGGCGGGGTTTGGGGAGGGACTTCACTGCCATAGAGTCCAATGGCCAAAGTGGCCATTTTCTCCAGGGGGAACTGTTCTCTATCTGCTGGAGATCAGTTGTAATACCAGGAGATCTTCAGCCACCACCTGGAGGCCATTTTCTCCAGGGGAACTGATCTCTATCTGCTGGGGATCAGTTGTAATACCAGGAGATCTTCAGCCACCACCTGGAGGCCGTTTTCTCCAGGGGAACTGATCTCTATCTGCTGGAGATCAGTTGTAATACCAGGAGATCTTCAGCCACCACCTGGAGGCCGTTTTCTCCAGGGGAACTGATCTCTATCTGCTGGGGATCAGTTGTAATACCAGGAGATCTTCAGCCACCACCTGGAGGTTGGCAACCCTACTGAAGTCTGGACATCAGTGGAAATCCTACCAAGGCATCTTCTTATCCCCCCCCCCCCAACCAAACAGAAACGAGCGTGCGCCGCATTCTCCTTTCGAAAACGGCAAGAGGGATTTTGCCGGCCAGAGACAAAGAGGGTGGGAGCCGGCCAGCCCTGCAAACTGTGAATGGAATGAAGGTATCCCAGAATCCTTTGAAGACGGGGCCGAACTTCCTGCTGCTTGGAATGGGAGGGGGGGCAGAAAAGGACAAAGCCCCGGCGAGGGCAAGGGTCCCACCGACAGCTTTCGGAGGCAACAGTCTGCTATCAGCTGTACTCCAGGCCTGGGAGAATACTAATAAGCCGCTGAAGAGGCTAGCTTGCCGGCCATAATTCTATAGAGGGGTTGAGTACCCCATAGTGTTCACTCAATAATGACAACTAATTGAGAATTTCTTGCACATTTGGCTCCGGGGAGCTCGTTCACACAGCTCATTGTGGGAGAATACGGGCCTTCCCCCAGTGACAGAGGACGGCTGTTCGAGGGGGCAGGATCCTTCCTCGCTTTATTTCCTCCGGACTTTCGAAGTATGACAAAAATGTCTAATTTAATTTCATTCACAGGGCATTTTCTCTCTCTCCTCCCCCCCCCCCCCCTGCTGGGATTATTTCGCCGTCTCTCTTCGAGTGGCGGCCATCGCATGTTTCCACATTATTAGCATGAATATTCTTATTTTTTCCCCTTCCCCCCCCCAAAAAAAAAATGCTGACAAAATTTGGGGGAATTAAATCTCTCTCTCACACACACACACACCTTCTCTTCTCTCCGTCGCCGCCTTTCCGAAGGCGAAGTCTGCATTTTTGTGTCTGCAGGTGACACACTTTGATTGAAACTGAAATTAATAAATCAGCGGAAAAGCACACACCTACGGTTCACAGCGGGACTCGAAAACACGCTCATAAAAGGAGCTTTATGCCCTGGTATAAAGCAGGAATAAATTACAGGAACACTTGTTGCCTTTGGTCTCAGTTTTGCTCCACAGACGGGTATCTTATTTTTCCGCGGCTTACGCGCACTCAACAGGTCCCTTGGCGCTTTGGCAGGTGACTTTGTTATTAATCTCTTATTTGACCATCCTGGCATATTAATGAGGCAGACGCCGGTCGACGGCGCAAGGAATTCGTTGGAAAGGCCCACTTTGGACGCCGCGGCTGGCGGCTAGCAAGCAACGGCGCGGACCGACGCAAAAGAGCATTTTTTTTTTAATTGTCCAGCTTGGGCCCCGCTAAAAGAGTGTTTGACTAACATTATAACCCTCGCTGTGCTTTTCATCCCTCGCATGCCTATTTCTTCGCCGTGAAGCATTATTACCAGGTTGCCCGGCTCATTATGTTCTCTCCCTCCCCCCGCCCCACTATCTGTGTATATCATTACATGTTCTTCTGGCCTTTTCCTGAACCAAAAACATCTAAAATGTATAAGCATGTTGACTGAATCGTGTCCTTTCTGATGAACGGCATTGCCTCTTTTTTGGGGGGAGGGTTAATTCAATATGGAGAGGCCCCCGTTTTGGAGGAGTCCGCATCTGTCAATGGAACTGCCAATGTTGCTTCAATACTTCATGTTTCACAAAAGCTTTAATAAATATCATTATTTTTTTAAAAAGTGTTGGAATCCAGCTGGGGTTGCCAACCACCAGGTACTAGCTGGAGATCTCCCGCAATTACAACTGATCTCTAGCCGATAGAGATCAGTTCCCCTGGAGAAAATGACTGCTTTGCCAATTGGACTGTACGGCATTGAAGTCCCTCCTCTCCCCAAACCCCGCCTGCATCAAGGCTCCACCCCAAAAACCTCCCACCAGTGGCGAAGAGGGACCTGGCGACCCTAGGGTGCATTCGGGTTGCCAACCTCCAAGTACTAGCTGGAGATCTCCCGCTATTACAACTGATCTCCAACCGATAGAGATCAGTTCCCCTGGAGAAAATGGCTGCTTTGCTAATTGGGCTCTATGGCATCGAAGTCCCTCCCCTCCCCAAACCCTGCCCTCCTCAGGCTCCACCCCAGAATCCTCCTGGCAAAGAGGGAACTGGCAACCCTACTTCCCTGGACTGAAATGAGGTCTTTGGATTACAAAATTATGCCGTGTGGTTTCAACCTCCTCGCCATCTTCCTAACCCCCTTCGTCCGCCTCCCCTCCATTTCTGATCTTCTTGGCCGGGCTGACCCTGCTTAGCTTCCGAGATCTGACAAGACTAGGCTAGCCTGAACCATCCAGATCAGGGCTACCTGAGAGTAAGTCCCATTAAATACAGGGGGAGGGGTTTCTGAACAAACTCGCACTAGATACTGCAATAGCGACACAACCCTAAGCAGAGTTACATGCTTTTAAGTCCATTGAAATCAGTGGGCTTAAAAGGGTGTAACTCTGTTTACCAGGTTGTATTGAGACCTCCTTTGTATTTAGGGTTGCCAGCATCCAGGTACTGAAGGAAAATAAAGACACCTCTGCACACGTATCAGAAAGATGAGGAAATTAGTACAGGAGTATAGCTGTTACCAAAGCCAAATATATTGTAGCTGTATTTTTCACAGTATGTGGTAACACAACCACCCTTAACAATTCTATATACTATAACAAAAGATGTACAATTTTACATAATGAAATGTCAAAGCAAGTAACACATTAATTCCTCCAGCAGGTAAGTAATGAAGTACAGTTTGCAAGAAATGTTCTTATAGGATGCTCTATCCTTATAGCAGCAAGATGTGCATAGAAGGAGAGACACGAAGTCTTCTCTTAAGATGCTCTTTGTCCACACAACAGCAAGTTATGCATAGAAGGAGAAAACGATCGTTTCAGGGCATAAAGCCCATTTCTTCATCAGTTCTTCAAAAATATAATGTTTGCAGTTATATTTCATCATCCACAATATCTGGTTTCAAGCGAATAACCATTTCATAAATAGAATACATTACGCTTCCCCATAGGAGTAAGGTGCTGAGTTCCTTCCACTCTAGGTAAGGACTCAGGTACTAGCTGGGGATCTGCTATTACAACTGATCTCCAGCCGATAGAGATCCTTTCACCAGGAGAAAATGTCCGCTTTGGCAATTGGACTCTATGACATTGAAATCCCTCCCCTCCACAATCCCTGCCCTCCTCAGGCTCTGCCCTAAAAACCTCCCGCTGGTGGCAAAGAGGGACCTGGCAACCCTAAATCGAACCAACCCTGATTCACCTCGTATTTGGGGTCTGATGGGAGCCTGAGGGGAGAATTCCTATGGGGTAGTTGAAGAACCTTTAAGGGGAGGGGGGAAATGCTAAGGCTTTAAGTCTTCAATTTGTGATTACTGAAATCTGCCAAAAGATGAAAGAGTGTAAGCTCAACGGGGGGGGGTTTGAACCCCACAAAAGCCACCTCCTGCACTGGGGTGAAAACAGCTTTATTGTAGTTTTATATTTATTTTATTATTTAGATTCCTATCCTACCCTCAATCCCTAGCCAAGGCCGGGCTCTGGGTGGTTAACAACAAACCTTAATACAATAAAACACAATACAATAAAACAATAAGCCATAATACAGTAATTTACACATTTCTGAAAGATGCACCCAACAATAAATCTTGTTTTTGGTGTTGCCTTTCCGATGTCGGAAGCAGGCAGGCATGCCATCGGCTTCCCAACCGGAGGCATTTTCCTATTGAAATTGGTGATAAATGACAAGTTTACATGTTCATATTTTTCAAAAAAAATAATATATTTTTAAGGCAGTTGCAAGCTAAGTTGCATTTGCATCAGAGATGCCGTGCCTCTGCTTCGTCTCCTTAATGGCAAAGCGTCTGTCTTCCTGGGATTAAAATCAAAGTGATCCTGTCATTCGGGGGCTGCCATTTAGAGAAGCCTTTTCTCTATGAAACGGGGATGTTAACCGGGAAAGTAGGGTTGCCAGGTCCCTCTTTGACATCGGCAGGAGGTTTTTGGGGTGGAGCCTGAGGAGGGCGGGGTTTGGGGAGGGGAGGGACTTCAATGCCCTAGAGTCCACTGGCCACAGCGGCCATTTTCTCCGGGGGAACTGATCTCTATCGGCTGGAAATCAGTTGTAATAGCAGGAGATCTCCTGCTAGTACCTGAAGGTTGTAGTATAAAAGAATCACCGGTACTGTAAACAAAGTTGCTATAAATGCACAGTACACGCTCAGTATAGAAATTTCTTTTCATTTATAAACAAAGTGAAGTGCAGTGCAAAAACTATATTACAAACGTGAAAGTGAATTTCTACAAGCCTAAACATACATACACATACAGCTATATACAAATATGCTCTTCCCAAGAGGGGAATTTTACCACGAAGGCAATGCTTCAAAAGCTGCTGAAAGGGACGTTCGAAAGAGTCTTAGAATATCTCAAAAGTAGCTGTGAAACCTGGATACTCAAAGTTGCTGGCCATAGGCGTGGTGAGTTGCGCGAACGATGCATGGGAACGCCTTCTGGATCGATAGCGTTTTCACCAATAAAATTGGCTTCATCAGCCTTCTCATAGAGTTCATAAACTACAGGAAATTCTCATGGCGCCCAAAAAGACTGCTCTGGTCTCCTAAGCGGGGTATCAATGCAGGCATTGCTCCAAAACTATAACTGGCTCTTTCATCAGCCTGAAATTGAAATATTTGTCTCACAAAAGCTGGTTTTTTCAAAAGCTGGTTTTTTCAAAAGGAATACTTTTGGTCTCTCTCTCATTCAATCATCCCCGCAGCGTCAAATCAGTACATAGGGCCTATGTATAATGCCCTATGTACTGATTTGACGCTGCAGCGCTGATGAAGCCCTAGTGGCAAAAATGTTCCCTGCTTCCTTGCATTTTTGCCCTGACTCCTCGTGCCAAGTTGCCAACCGACCCTGGTTGGTTGCCTCGTTGGGGAAGAAGACATGATACAACGCAGCCCTCGCCCAGGCTACAGAAATTGCTGGTTACCAAGCTATTGGATTCACAGTCAGCTTTATCTTTGGACTTCTAGTTGCCTGTATGTTTCATATTGTATATATCCTTGGACCTTTTTCATGTTTAGTTGTGTTATATTGTATACTCACTTTGTATTTTGTGCTTGCAATTGTTACACTTGGCGTTTTTTGTGGATAGATACATAAGACTGTCGTTTAAATTTGTAGTTCAAATAGTCATTTGATTTTGAGCTTTTTGCTGGTTGTTCTCCTTTCATTTCCTTATTCAGCACAAGATGTTCTTAGTTGTGCTAAACCTCCAGGTAGCATCTGAAGCTCTCCCGCGATTACAGTTGACGACCCAGATCAGTTCCCCTGGAGAAAAACGGCTGTTTTGGAGGATGGATTCTCTGGTACTACCTGATCCTTTGAACTACTAGAGGTGACAGGGATTGAACTTGGGATCTTCTGCATGCCAAGCAGATGCTCTACCACTGAGCCACAGCCCTTTCCCTGACCGTCTTGAACCCACGAAGCTTCCTTATACTGAATCGGACCCTTGGTCCATCAAGGTCAGTATTGTCTACTCAGACTGGCAGCGGCTCTCCAGGGTCTCGAGCAAAGGTCTTTCACCTCACCTTGTCCATTTGACGGGAGATGCCAGGGATTGAACCTGGGACTTTCTGCATGTCAAGCAGATGCTCTGCAACTGAGCCACAGGCCTTCCATACAACGTCCTATAATGTCTGGTTATTTAACGTCCTCTTTCTGCACCCTGTAATCCACCTTGATTCTCAGCGGGAAAGGCAGGGCTATGAATAATCTCAATAAATGAATGTAATACAATAAATAAATTATTATCGTCGTACTTCTATTGTATGACAGCCTCCGCTCAGCTAACCACAACCATTACCTTTGGCACAAGGAAGCTTCCTTGGATGTAAGAGGCCCCGATCCATAGAACGGGGTGGTAAGACACCACCCAAATGAAATCAAACTTGCAAATCAGGAAAATGCAAAGTCAACTGGAGAAATGGAAGCTTTGTCATTTCTCCCCCCGAAAGATGCTCTGAAATTCAAAGAATCTGATGGCCTCGTATTGCTTGCAAACTTTATTTAAAGAAAAGGTTTATTTTCTTTCCTCCTAGGGTGCAGTTTTCCCTTTCTTCCTCAAAAACACTGATGATGATTATTATTTTAAACAGGGCTACAATGATCACATTTGAGCATCACTTGAGAAATGGATGAAGGCTGATCTTTTTTTTCCATCTCACAATATTCCTGTCTTGATCACTATTTTTGGTGGACGGATGGTGGTTATGTCTTACCTTAGGAGAGCTTTCTAGGTTAAAGAGCAATAGAATATATATATTTATTTATTTTTTTAAAATGCTTGTTTTGAATTAGTAAGGACATGAGAATTAGCCTCGGCGTGTTATCCCCCCCCCCCAATTGCTTGCCGACTGAATGGACGGTCTTGTATGTCAAGGACCGGCGCATAATGATTTTTTGTTTTATTTCGCTGGGGCCGCAACCCCTGAAAAACAAGATTTATCATTAAAACGGTGACAGGTACTTCACTGAAGTGGAGCTAGGCCGGGCCACCCTAATGCGTATTTATAAGGCGCGCCAGGCAGGGGGAAGGTGGAGAGGAAGAGGCCGGTTAACTCGGCCGGCTTCAGTTCATTTTGTCTTTTCAGGCCTTCAGCCCGAGATCAGACACAATTCGGCCATGCATATGCAGATGAACTTTCTCTAATGAGCCTTCACTTAATCAATCTGACAAGCCCGCTTTTCTTCCCTCTCGCCTCTCCCCTCCCTTTCTGACACATATCCACCAGGAAAAAAAGTATTTCAGGAAAGAGCTCTTTGCCGTTGCGGGGGGATATCAGGCAAAACGAGGGAGCCAATTTTAGGGAGATTGTTTCTTTCAAAGAAGTGGAGGGGTGGGAGAGAGAGAAAGCGAAAACCAGAGGAGTGAAGATCCCTGTGGAAGTGTGACTTGCAAATGCATTAAACAAGGAACATGACTAAAGCATCATCATAATAAAAAAAAACTCTTCTAGGTAGGGTTGCCAGCCTCCAGGTGGTGGCTGGAGATCTCCCACTATTACTACTGATCGCCAGGCAACAGAGATCAGTTCCCCTGGAGAAAATGGCCACTTGGAAAGGCAGACTGTTGGGCATTATACCCTGTTAGTCCTTCCCCTCCTCAACACCCCCCCCCCAGGCTCCACTCACCAAATCTCCAGGTATTTCCCAGCCCGGAGCTGGCAACCATACTTCTAGGGATGCCAACTTCCAGATGGAGCTTGGAGCTCTCTTAGTATTACAGTGGTTCCCCAGAGGACACAGATCAGTTCCCCTGGAGAAAATGGCTGCTTTGGAGGGTGGACTCTATGGCATTACAGCTCACTGAGGTCCCTCCCCAAGCCCTGCCCTCCCCAGGCTCCACCCCCCAAAAAAAATCTCCAGGTATTTCCTCACCCACAGTTGGCAACCCTAAACCCTTTTCCAGGGATGGTTAAATCCTTGTCTCTTTTCAGACCTGCCAGTTCTGACCTCTGTCCCAATCCACCCACTTTGGCCCTCTTGAAGGACTGCACAGTTTATTGCCAACTCCAGGTTGGGAAACTCCTGGAGATTTGGAGTGTTGGAGCCTGGTGTGGGCAGGGTTTGGGGAAGGGAGGGACCCCAGAGGGGAACAATGCTGCAGAGTCCACCCTCCAAAGCAGCTGTTTTCTCCAGAGGAACTGATCCCTGTCGTCTGGAGATCAGTCATAATTCTGGGAGATCTCCAGGCCCCATCTGGAGTTTGGCAGCCCCCGGGAGCTGCTCGATGAAGGGAACTGGATGTCATACCATCAGAGTGCCCCAAGGGAATTCATTGGGGCAAAATCAGAACAGGATCATTGGGACTGTAAACAACTGCATTTTTGGATGTGCTTCGGGAGAGACATTTTTGCTTCTGGGAAGCCCGTCATTTATTTATGTTGGGATCCCCGCTCATGTGCCTAAGCATTTATTTATGTTGGGATCCCCCGCTCATGTGCCGAAGCACATGTTTGTCCATGGGGACTGCATTTGAAGATGCTAAATCAGTGTGGACTAGTGGATAGAGTGCTGGACTAGGATCTCGGGGGACCTGGGCTCGAATCCCCACTTCTACCATGGAAGTCAGCTGGGTGACCTTGGGCCTGTCACGTACTTTCAGCCTGGCCTACCCCACAGGGTTGTCGTTGGGAGAAAACAGACTAGGGGAGAACAGTGTTCTAAGCCGCTTTGGCCTTTTACGCATGGGCTGTTTCCACTGGATCGGCTGCTCTCTAATTGCATTTGCAGTTGCATTCTCAAAACACTATGCACAGGGGCTTTTTGCCCCTGAAGAAATTCCAGGAGTACCTTGTGATGTTATGCCTCCCCAGGGAAAATGCAGGGGTTCTGAAACACATGAGTCCCTCCCTTCTGGAAACGCTGCTTTGTAATTGGCTGTGGTGTATTTTTTTTAAAAAATATGTCCGCAGTCCCTGCCAGCCCTGCAGCAGGATTCTTTCATTTGATCTGAACCAAGTGGCCATTTTACAGCCAAAGCAGAGAAGGGTCCGGACAACCAACCACCCCCATGCCCAATTTGTTTCTCAATGCAGAAGTCATAAGAACATAAAAACATTCACATGGTCACTTGTGACATTCATCGTTCCATCGGTAGTCTTGTACTGGCATAATAATAATAATAATAATAATAATAACAATAATAACAATAATAATACTTTTATGCCTAAAAGGGGACGCATATAAGGGGAGGGTGGCAAATCAGCCTGGATCTGTTCCATCCTGCCAAGAATTGAAACTGACCCACACTCACTGTGAAACTGACCAAAAGCAGCCACAAAGGTTGTTTGTGATTATTTCACTGTTATCAACTGTTCAATCTGAAAGAAGAAGAAGAAGAAGAGCAAGAGGAAGAAGAAGAAGAGTTGGTTTTTACATGTCAACTTTCTCTACTATTTAAGGAAGAATCAAACCAGCTTACAATCACCTTCCCTTCCCCTCCCCACAACAGACACCCTGTGAGGTAGGTGGGGCTGAGAGAGTGTGACTAGCCCAAGGTCACCCAGCTGGCTTCATGTGTAGGAGTGGGAAAACTAACCCAGTTCACCAGATTAGCCTCCGCCGCTCATGTGGAGGAGTGGAGAATCGAACCCGGTTCTCCAGATTAGAGTCCACCACTCCAAACCACCGCTCTTAACCACTACACCATACTGGCTCTCAACTGATGCATACTCACTGTGAAACTGATGCATACTCACTCAACTGATGCATACTCACTGTGAAAAGCAGCGTAGGTTGTTTGTGATTATTTCAGTCTTCTCTCAACTGTTCAATCTGAAACTGACCTGCACTTGCTGTGAAATTGACCAAATAAGCAGCCTCATGGTATTCCAGCTTTATTCTCTGGCTTGTGCACTCGATAATGGCTTCGAAGGGAGTGGTTTGATGGGGGGGGGCAGACATGGGAGGGAAAAACGAGAATGAGCATGGGGAGAAAAACCCAAAGTGACAAGTATGCAAAATCTCCAGGTATTTCCCAACCTGGAGCTGGCAACCCTCGGGTACCTTGAACACCAACAAAAGAACACAGAATTCGGAAGTATCTGTTTACGCCGCAAATGCCTCCATTGTGCATTAGTTTGGGTCTTAACACTGCATATCTTTTTGAAGATTTGTCCCGAAGCTCCTGGCATAGGGTTGCCAGGTCCCTCTTCATAACCTGTGGGAGGTTTTTGGGGTGGAGTCTGAGGAGGGCGGGGTTTGGGGAGGGGAGGGACTTTGATGCCATAGAGCCCAGTTGCCAAAGTGGCCATTTTCTCCAGGTGAACTGATCTCTCGTCGGCTGGAGATCAGTTGTAACGGCAAGAGATCTCCAGCTACTACCTGGAGGTTGGCAACCCTATCCTGGCAACTTAGTCATGAGTCGTGACTCAAGGCCACCATTGGGACATGCCTCTCCTGTGGCCTTTTTTGCCACCGTGCTGAAAAGGTGACTTTCCGCCATGACAACAGGCTGGCCTTCACACCCTCCATTGCTCCCCCCCCCCTGTGGCTGAAGAATAATAACCCCATTGTGAGAGGGACCCTTCCAGGTCTGGAGTCACAGACAATCCAAAGAGGATTTACTGCTGTTGGTTGCCTGTCCAACATGGGGAGCTGCTTTCTTTGCAAAGCATGGACGATATCGGTCCTTTCTTTGCAAAACATGGACGGTATCGTTCCTTTCTTCGCAAACCATGGACTATATCGTTCCTTTCCGCGTCAAGTTTTGGTGCCTGGAATATTCAGGCCACCTTTTAATTTTATTTATTTTTCTGTGACGGTCGGTGAGATGCGGGCTATTTTGAGAATGTAGGACAGAGTGAAGGATTAGCCGTCGCATTCTCTTCTCTGGCTATCATAGCTTCTTAGCCGTAATTAATCAGGACACCGAGTTTTGCACTTCACGATCAGGTCATTTGCCTACGTCCGAGTCTCTCTCTTTTGGACAAAGGCACATTACATATGTTGGTGGGTACCTTTTATTTATTTTTTTTCCAGGGGAGATTTAAACGGGCCTGGTCGAATAATACTGGGCTACAAGTGTTTGGCCTCAGGCAAGAAAACAAAATGGAAGGGGGGGGGAGGAAGGGTTGGTTCATAGACCCATAGCCCGGAGCTGGGGGCTGTCTGGTGGGACCAGCCCCACGCCATCACATGGCCGTGATGTAAGCACGGGAGTGCCGTGTGTCAGACAAATCTGGATTTAGGGGAATTATAGCAGATGTTGGAAAAATGGCAACAGTTTAGCGAGCTCCTTTCATCCCGCTGCCGGGGGAGGTCGGGTCTGCTAAGTGTACCAGACAGAAAAGAATGTTATCTTTGATCCCGAATGCTCGTGGGGGAATGGGAGCGATGGCGGCGCTAAGCTCGTTCAAAACGTATGGCATAATGTTGACATGCAGGACTCGGGTGACAGACACAAGGGAAGAAAGGTTTCTTTGGCAGCCTGGATGTGGGGCCGAGGGTAGGGTTGCCAACCTCCAGGTACTGGAAGACAAATCAGACACCTCTATACACTTATCATAAGATGAGAAATTCAGTATAGGAATAGCTATGAGCAATGCCAACAATATTCTGGCTATATATTTACAGTACGTGGTAATATACCCACCAACAACATATATTCCCAACAAGCATATGTATTTATTTCTTTTTCATGTAAAATTTTCCCAAAACACAAGTTCACAACAATTCCTATGTAAGGTATGTATTGAAATAAAGTCAATTGAAATGTCCTTAAAGATGTACTTCTTTTCTTTGCAGCAGTTGATTAATTGCAGGAGAAAACGATCGTTTCAAGGCACACAGCCCAATTCTTCCTCAGTTCTTCAAAATTATATTGCGTGCAATTATTCATCATCATCCATAGTCTCAGGTTTCAACCGAATAACCCATTTATGAATAAAACATACTATACTTCCCCAACAAGGGTAAGTAGAAGGATTCCGTCCACTACAGGTAAGGATCCCAATGGCACCTGGAGAAAAAGGCTGCTTTGGCCATTGGACTCTATGGCATTGAGGTCCCTCCCCTCACCAAACCCTGCCCTCCTCAGGCTCCACCCCAAAAACCTCCCGCTAATGGCGAAGAGGGACCTGGCAACCCTAGCCAAGGGTTCTTGACAAGGGGTGGGAAGAGTCATTTGTAACGGGGTCTCCTTCCACGATACATTTCCCTTTCTGTCAATATCATTGTAAAATCATGTAATCATCGAGATGGTTCTGGTCCGACCTTTTGGAGCAACAGAAAGCAACTCGGCACCATCCTCCATATGACAGTCCTTCAAGTACATTTATATATTTTATACATGTATACTGTACATTTATATATTTTTTTCTGCTTTGGGCAAGAAATATAGAAAAATCACTTCCCAAGAGCAATTTTAAATAAACAAATGAATACATTTCACCTGGGACCGATAAATTCGATGGACCATTACGGTTGCCAGCCTCCAGGTACTAGCTGGAGGGAAGGGGCTCTAGCTCAGTGGTAGAGTATCTGCTTGGCATGTAGGAGTTCCCAGGTTCAATACCCGGCCTCTCCAGTTAATGGGACTATGCAGGTAGGTGATATGAAAGATCTCTCTGCCTGAGACCCTGGAGAGCCGCTACCGGTCTGAGTAGACAATACTGATTTTGATGGACCAAGGGTCTGATTCAGTATAAGGCAGCTTCATGTGTTCATGTGTGTTCATCTCCTGGTATTGCAACTGATCTCCAGCCAATGGAGATCAGTTCCCCTGAAGAAAATGGCCGCTTTGGCAATTGGCCTCTATGGCATTGATGTCCCTCCCCTCCCCAAACCCCGCCCTCCTCAGGCTCCACCCCCAAAACCTCCCGCCGGTGGCGAAGAGGGACCTGGCAACCCTGTTAAAGGCCTTGACCTGGATGACCCAGGCTAGCCTGACCTCATCATATCTCAGAAGCTAAGCAGGGTCAGCCCTGGTTAGTACTTGGATGGGAGACCACCAAGGAAGTCCAGAGTCGCTACGCAGAGGAAGGCAATGGCAAACCACCTCTGTTTGTCTCTTACCCTGAAAACCGTATGGGGTGGCCATAAGTCAGCTGTGACTGGACGGCACTTCACACACACACATTATTACAAGAGGACTTGCAGAGGAGGGGAAATCCCATTTTGCTCCCCTCTGCTGGCTCCACCTCTCCTCTGTCTCCACCACCTGCCTCAGATCCGCCTCCCCTCCCTCCCGTTCCTCATTCTCCACCCCCCCCTTGCTTCTCTTCCTCCCAGTCCTGGACTCTGCCACCTGGCCGCTGCTGGTTTAGGCACCTCATTTTTGGTTGCCGCAGCAACTTTAAAATGCAACCAGGACTGTGGCAGGTTGCCCGAAGGCCAGCCTTGGGGAAAGCTTTCAAACCCGAACTGGTTTTCCTTCAACCAACTCAGACTCTTTGCAAATCCTTGGGGTCCTCCTGGGTTTGCTAAATGCCACGTGACAGCCTGGGTTGGTACCGTTATGCCTATTTGGTCTCTATAGAGGGACCAACCCTTGGCTATGAGATGGAAACATAGAGCTGGAACCTCAAGGGTCATCTAGTCCAACCCCCTGCACAATGCAGGAAATTCACAGCTACCTTCCCGGTCACATCCCTGGTGACCCCGAGAGAGCCAGCGTGGTATAGTGGTTTGGAGCGGTGGACTCTGACCTGGAGAACTGGACTTGATTCCCCACACCACATGAGTGGCGGACTCTAATCTGGTGAACCGGGTTGGCTTCCCCACTCCTCCACATGAAGCCTGCTAGGTGACCTTGGGCTAGTCACAGTTCTCTTAGAGCTGTCTCAGCCTCACCTACCTTACAAGGTGTCTGTTGTGGTGTCAGTATTGTCTACTCAGACTAACAGCGGCTCTCCAGGGTCTCAGGCAGAGGTCTTTCACATCAGCTACCTGCCTAGTACCTTTAACTGGAGATGCCGGGGATTGAACCTGCGACCTTCTGCAAGCCAAGCAGATGCTCTACCACTGAGCCACAGCCCCTTCCCAAATGCTTTACCACTGAGTTATGGCTCTTCCCCATAACAGCAGCTCTCCAGGGTCTCAGGCTGAGCTCTTTCACATCATCTACTTGCCTAGTCCCTTTAACTGGAGATGCCGGGGACTGAAGCTGCGACCTTTTGCATGCCAAACAGATGCTCTACCACTGAGCCACAGCCCCTCTCCATGGCTCTCCAGGGTCACAGGCAGAGGTCTTTTACATCACCTACTTGCCCAGTCCTTTTAACTGGAGATGCCGGTGACTGAACCTGGGACCTTCTGCATGCCAAGCAGAGGCTCTACCACTGAGCCACGGCCCCTCCCCTCAGTTGCTGAGACTGGTGGTGGAAAGTGCCATCAAATTACAGCTGACGTACGGCTACCTATATGGAAGTACCATGCCTTTATTCAGGCCAATTAATGTATGCAAGCGCCAATTAATTGTTTTGACTTTGATTGGTGGGGGAGGCTATAAGCCATGGTGGCGAACCTATGGCACGCATGCCAGAGGGGGCACTCAGAGCCCTCTCTGTGGGCACGCACGCCATCGCCCCTGCACAGAGTTCGCCTGAGTTCGTTACTAGAAAGCCAGAGGGACGCGGGGCCAGGCTGCTCCCCATCCCCTCTCCACACAGCCTGAGGGCATTTCTCACATCACCCTCCCCTCTGCCCAGCAGCCCAATAGGAGCGTTTCCTCCCTCCCCTGTCACATGCGGCAGGGCTCATATGCCGGGCGGCTCACATGCAGCGCGAGGGTGCGGTGCAGACGGCAGCCTGTTGAGTCTGTGGCGAAGGTGATTCCCGTGGTGGGGTCGGAGAGGAGCTAGGTTGGAGGGGAGCACAGCTCACAGTGTGGCATAGCTGGAGGGGAGCAGAGCGCTCGGGCCACAGCGCGGGCTTTGCGGCACCTCCCACCTTTCAGTGAAATCCCCTACTAAAAGAGGAACACCCACTTACCCACCATGTCATTAACCTGTGGAACTCCTTGCCACAGGATGTGGTGATGGCATCTAGCCTAGATGCCTTTAAGAGGGGATTGGACCAATTTCTGGAGGAAAAGTCCATCACGGGTTACTAGCCCTGATGGGTATGTGCTACCTCCTTATTATAGATGTGGGCCACTGTGAGATACAGGAGCTGGACTAGAGCGGTCCAATCAATGCATGTACAGCGGAGGTGAATCAAAGGTAAAAAATGCACTCAGATGCCTTTTTCAGAGCAGGCCAAAAGGTCTGCAAATTCAAAAGGAACCCCAACTGAGAATCACTGCCGTAGATTGTTGAGTCAGGGAATATACATTTCTTTAGTGTTAACTAATAGTGTTCGCTATTTTTGGTGTAGGGATAGATTTGTATTGGGTGCTTCATTTTTTAAAAAAATTTGTGTTTTTGTAGACTTGAACACCCAAAAACGAGTACAGCAAAAAAAGCAAAATCAGAAATGATGGAGATGGCTAAACTTACAGCTTTTATTAATGAAAGTGATAATGAACAATTTTGGGGGGAGTGGGGGGCGTGGAGAATATACTGTGAAAGTTATTTCTCAATAGGTCAATTTAAAGGTTATTCCTTAATATAATCCCTAATTTGAACTTCTTATTATAGATATTTTAGAATATTTTAGAATATTATATGAACTGGATTTGATAATATAAGATAAATAAGATAAATATAATATAAATCTACAAATGAGGATTACATGTTGGCAAAAGTATATACAAATTAAATGCTAGACAGACTAGAGTGAAGGGGAAGTCTTCTTTTTTGTAATAGATAATTGTCTTTGTTTTCTACTCTGTTTAAATTTATAAGAATTATATGATGAAAACTGATTTAGTTTGTAATAAATGAGAAAATAATAAAAAAATATTATTTTTTTTAAAAAAAGCAAAAACAGATAGTGGAAGGCCATTCTAAGAGGCCTGGACAGAGTCATTTGGAGTGATTGAATGCAATGGGAAAGCGTTATGTATTCTGTGTAATGAAAGTGTTGTATGTCGCACGTCAAGTGTCAGGTTAAATTGCCATGTTGGCACTTTGCGATAAATAAGTGGGTTTTGGGTTGCAGTTTGGGCACTCGGTCTCTAAAAGGTTCGCCCTTGGCAGTAGCCCCCTTCCCTCCCCCTTCGACGACTCTTTTCTAGGAAGTTGGATTGTTCTCTTTGCATTTTGTAAATTGAGAGCATTTTTTGCTTGTTTGACTCTTTCTAAAATAAACTTTGTGTTTTATAAAGCTGACCAGCCAGGCCATGCTTGCTGGTGAGTATATCTCCCCCAGAAACGAGCCAGAAGCTTGAGAGATAACCCCTTGGAAAGAGGAGAGATAACCCCTTGGAAAGAAAAAGAAGAGTGGTTTTTATATGCCGACTTTCTCTACCACTCAAGGAAGAATCAAACTGCCTTACAATCACCTTCCCTTCCCACAACAGACACCTTGTGAGGTAGTAGGGGCTGAGAGAGCTCTAAGAGAGCTGTGACTAGCCCAAGGTCACCCAGCTAGCTTCATGTGGCGGAGTGGGGAAACCAACCTGGTTCACCAGATTAGCCTCCCATGCTCATGTGGAGGAGTGGGGAACCAAACCCGGTTCTCCAGATTAGAGTTCACCGCTCCTAACCACCGCTCTTCACCACTATACCATGCTGGCTCTCACCCTCATTATTAAATGAACCATACCTTGCCCGTCTGGAATCTAAAGGGGCTGTGGTCAGCACTCGGGGTCAGGGTGGGAGGTTGCGAGATCATACAATACCCCATAAGGTTTTCAAGGCCAAGAGACATTTAGGGGTGGTTTGTCATTGCCTACCTCTGCATAGCAACCCTGGACTTCCTTGGTGGTCTCCCATCCAAATACTAACCAGGTCTGACCCTGCTAGGCTTCCGAGATCTAATGAGATCAGGCTAGCCTGAGGCTATGCAGGTGAGGGCTCTAGACTCAGCTACAACCTGCAAATAATGTTTTTTGCGGGCCCTTGCAAATGAAGGATCCTGTAAGCGGATGGTGTTATGCGTTCTGCGGAGCCTCCTGTCTTCCGGAGACCTTCTCTTGCTTCCCTAAGTCCTCCCCCCATCACCACCACCCTTTGGTGGTGCTCCAGAGTCCAGATAAACAGGCCCGTGATGCCACTCACGTGCCGTTTCGCCAACACAGTGCTGTCCTGTGATGTTTCCAGCTGTTTGAAGGCTGTGCATTCTGGAAGCCAGGACCGTTCTGTTGTTCTTGCTTCACGATTTGCGCTTTGCCAAAATATTCAGCAGCGGAGAATCCTTTTTTTTTGGGGGGGGGGTTTGTGTGTGTGTGTTCTGAACTGTCAAGCTAGAAGTCGGGGCTCTGCCAGTTTGCAGACAAAACATTGATTGTCATGAGCTCCAAAGAAGGAGGAGGAGGAGGACGAGGAGGAGGAGGAGAAAAAGAGTTGGTTTTTATATGCCGACTTTCTCTACCGCTTAAGGGAGACTCAAATCATCTTACAATCACCTTCCCTTCCCCTCCCCACAACAGGCACCATGTGAGGTAGGTGGGACTGAGAGAGCTCTTAATAGAACTGTAACTAGCCCAAGGTCGCCCAGCTGGCTTCGTGTGTAGGAGTGGGGAAACGAATCCAGTTCACCAGATTAGCCTCCGCCACTCATGTGGAGGAGCAGGGAATCAAACCCTGTTCTGCAGATCAGAGTCCACCACTCCAAACCACTTCTCTTAACCACTACCCCACGCTGGCTCTCCTACACCACGCTGGGGTAGTGGTGGACATCACAGATTTTGTTCCCTGCACATTTCGTGAGCGGGAGGGAAGGAAGAACATGAGAGGGAGGGCAGATTACAAGAGGGAGGATGGGAAGGGATGAGTCGGTGCCTGACTCATGTGGCCCCTTCTTAGGTAAAGGTAAAAGTCCCCTGTGCACGCACCGGGTCATTCCTGACCCATGGGGTGACGTCACATCCCGACGTTTCCAACGCAGACTTTGTTTACGGGGTGGGTTTGCCAGTGCCTTCCCCAGTCATTTTCCCTTTACCAAAGCTGGTACCCAAAGGTTGGGTGGAGAAAGGTATGTAGAAATATATTTATTTTAAGGTGCTTATATCAGGGTTAAAAATATTTAAAATGACAAAACTAAGCCCAATAGCAACTATTACATTGATAAACTTAAACCACTCACCATATGCATTTCGGCCAACTGGCCATCAGTGGTCGGATAAAATCCCATATAATTGGGGAGGGGCTGTGGCTCAGTGGTAAAGAATCTGCTTGGCGTGCAGAAGGTCCCAGGTTCAATCCCCGCATCTCCAGTTAAAGGGACTAGGCGAGTAGGTAATGTGAAAGACCGCTGCCTGAGACCCCGGAGAGCTGCCCCTGGTCTGAGTAGACAATACTGACCTTGATGGACCAAGGGTCTGATTCAGTAGAAGGGAGCTTCATGTGTCCAATGCACACACAAACAATATACAAATGTATCACAATATATCAACAGAATTATAAAAGCCCAGGTATGTGAGTAAGGGTGTATATCAATTTTCAAATTTGAAAGCCCGTTAAGGTGGAATACCTGCAAGTTGTTATCAGGTTGATACTAGCATGCACACTCTATATGGGAGACTAATATAGACCAGAGCAGAACAACTTGTGTGGTTTACGTTTATCAACGTAACAGTTGCTATTGTGCTTTGTTTTATCGTTTTTAATGTTTTTTAACCCTGACATGTGTGTGTGTGTGTGTTAAGTGCTGTCAAGTCGCTTCCGACTCATGGCGACCCTATGAATGAAAGTCCTCCAAAATGTTCTATCTTTGACAGCCTGGAGAAAATGGCTGCTTTGGAGGGTGGACTCTATAGCATTGCTGCCCCCGAGGTCTTTGTCCTACCCAGGCTCCACCCCCGAATTTCCAAATCTGGATCTGGCAACCCTACCCCCCACACTCCACCAGTGGCCAAGGGGGACCTGGTAGGGTTGCCAGGTTCCTCTTCGCCACTGGCAGGAGGTTTTGGGGGTGGAGTGTAAGGAGGGTGGGGTTTGGGGAGGGACTTCAATGCCGTAGAGTCCAGTTGCCAAAGTGGCCATTTTCTCCAGAGGAACTCATCTCTATCGGCTGGAGATCAGTTGTAATAGCAGGAGATCTCTAGCTAGCACCTGGAGGTTGGCAACCCTAGGACCTGGCAACCCTACTAGGAGTTTCTCTGACCATGTGTTCTTATTGCTTTGCCAGAAACTGAACTTGCAGGCATCTACATCAGGCCTCGTTCTTTCGGCCTGGGGTCTCCAATCCTTTAGACAGTGAACGCAAAGAGTGGACAGAAGGGTGTTCCATCCTTCCCCCCCTTGCCCTCCTCCGCCACCATCTTCCTGTCCGTTGGTCCGAGGGCACCGCCGGCCATAATTGGAAATGCAACAATTGTTTAAAAACGGCCCCGTCGATGAAAAGATTTAGTGAGGGATGAAGAAATTTCTTGAGTCTCGAGGCGTAATCTGCCGTTCCAATTCCCTCCGCCATGGACTTTCCTGAGGAACTTCATTTGTGCTCTCCCCCCAATCCTTCCTCAGTTCTCTGCATCCCACCTAGACAATCTCCTGGGTTCCCCACATTATCACTCCCTCCTCTTTCCCCTCTTTTCAACCTCAACAGAAGGACAAGGGACGGGGGTTCCCAAAGGGCAGGGGAGCGTCGGGAGGTAGAGAGAAGGCTTGGAAATAAGGTCAGAGTCCGTCTCCTTCTGCCAACAGTTACCGGGGCGGGGGGGAGGTTTGCTGCCCCCCTGAACTATGTTCAAAGGCTTTAGAGAGCTTTGTTCCAGTGTGTAGGGATTAAGGCCTGGCGGTCTGAGAATTTGCCTTCTAATTAAGAAGGATAAAAGATAGAAGTAGCATTAAGCTAAAACACAGCAAATGATACTTCACAAAGTTGAGCTCTTGTTTTGGGGAGGGGACAGAAAAAACTGGTAGTCACAAGACAGAAGAAGTCACTGTTGGGTTTGCTTTCTTCCTTTTGTTTTCGCTCCAAATTTAAATGAGAGAGAAAGAGAGAAAGAAAGAGAGAGTGGAAAGTTTTTCAAACTCTTCCCAGCTGTTCCTTTGTCAGGCCAGAAAACTAATTGTATGGAAATCGTCTTCTGTTAACAGTAGGACTTTTAAACGCCATTTGCAAATAAGGTACAATACAATATTTAAAGGGAGACTGTCCAGCACCCAGTGTGTCACGAATCAAATTTGCTTATTATGATTTTAATTTGATTTTATTTTTCACACCTCACCTTTTTCAAAAAAAGAGTCAATTCCCCACAATTGTTCCCTGTGAACAGGTGCAAAACACTCATTAAAAGAGTTCTCCTGAATGGGATACTGGCAATTAGGGTTGTGCATATCAATAAACCCAAACTGAAAATAAACCCGAAATTAGATGTCTCAGTAAATTTCAGGATTTGGGTATACTGGATACCAAAACCTGGGGATAAAGCCAAAGCCGAATAGGCAATTCCCGAAAAGGCCGAATAGGCAATTCCCAAAAATATCCATTCAGCTTTTCGGGTTCAGCTATTTGCCTTTGCTCAGATGCATGGCTCTGGGCTTTCTTCCCTTTTTCTTTCTTTTCTTTGACTGGTTTTGTTAGGGACCCATAGTTGGGGCCCTTTTGAGATGGGGATGGTGTAATCAGAGCCAACTTGATATGACCAACTTTCCAGGTATATCACCCAAGAGAAGACTAGTCTGCATAGCAGAATAGTCATCTAAAAGATGGGGCTCACCCAGCCCCATCTGGAGGGATATACCCACCAACTAAAAAGAGCCAGCTTCAACAGCTGTTGACACCACCAGGCTTCCGAAGGAATTTCTTCATCCACTTGGATGAGCAATCTCCTTCAGACAGCCCTCATGGTCGAGACTTTGGCTGGCTCAGATCTCCCCCCTTCCCTTAAAAACTGCTTTCCAAAAGAAGGTTGCCTGAGTAGTGGCTTCGTTTTCCCGCACCATGACCATCTCTTGAAATCAGATTTTTGATAACCATAATAAAGGACTGTACACAGGATGTCATTTGCAACCAAAAGAAATGTTTTCCATGCCTTATTTTTCTTGTTTTCCGTGCCTTATTTTTCTTTTCCCTCTGTTTGGAAGCTAATTTGCATGAACGTCATGCAAAGCGACCCAGAAACAAAGGCAGCCCCCATACTTTGAGGCACTAGCCTGAAATCGGCCCTTTCCACCAGTCCTCGGCAATGCTGAACTTTTAAACCTGAAAACCGATGGACAGCTCGGCTCGCAAATGCCTGCAGGATGGGGGTGACCCCTTTGCGGGCCCATAAAATTGGACCCCCTGCCCCAAATTTCACCAAACTTTGGTGACCATCTAAGGAGAGTCCCCCTTGCAGCCACACGGCAAATTTGGGGACTCTACCTCCAACAATGCCCTCCAATAGCTTCGAAAAAAATCCCCACAGACTATAATGGAGCCGAATTTTTCAGGAAACCTGAAAATAAGCCGAATACTCATATTTACCGGTATGGGTATTCGGCTTATTTCAGGTTTACAGAAAAAATCAGGCCCAATAAACTTGAACCTGAAATTTACCGAATATTTTTTTTGCACAACCCTATTGGCAACCATATGAATAGAGCCATTGTTTGGGTATTCTGTTTAAAAAAAAAAAAAATCCGGGCCTTTGGCTCTTGCCGGGTGTGTGGTCTTGATCCTGCTGTCCTGATCTGCTCAGATTATTTACTCCCCAGCAAGGAGGGGATGTCCAAAGTTAGGTCTAATTGGGTTACCAGCTCCAGGTTGGGAAATCTCCTGGAGATTTGGGGATGGAGATTAGGGAGGGTGGGAGAATCAAACCAGCTTACAATCACCTTCCCCTCCCCACAACAGACACCCTGTGAGGTAGGTGAGGCTGAGAGAGCTCTAAGAGAGCTGTGACTAGCACAAGGTCACCCAGCTGGCTTCATGTGTAGGAGTGGAGAAACCAACCCAGTTCACCAGATTAGCATCCGCCGCTCATGTGGAGGAGTGGGGAATCAAACCTGCTTATCCAGATCAGAGTCCACCATTCCAAACCACCACTCTTAACCACTATGCCACTCTTAACCACTAAATTCAGCAAATAAAAACCAACTCTTCTTGTTGTTGTTGTTATTATTATTATTATCTGGTGAACTGGGTTATTTTCCCCACTCCTACACATTAAGCCAGCTGAGTGGCCTTGGGCTAGTCACAGCTCTCTCAGCCCCACCTGCCTTACAGGGTGTCTGTTGTGGGGAGGGGAAGGGAAGGTGATTGTAAGTCGGTTTGATTCTTCCTTAAGTGGGAGAGAAAATCAGAATATAAAAACCAACTCTTCTTCTTCAGAATAGTTGAGCCAATTAGGAATCCGGGTATCATCCCAGGTAGCAGATCTCTTCATCAATAATTATGTGAGACAGTGGAATCAGATTAAGAGTTTCCTGTGGATGCTAGAAGGTCATAGTGAAGGCATGATATCACTTCCAGGTTCAGTCTAGAAACGACATAACACCATCAATGCAAAGGTGATTCTTGGGCTCAGTTCTCCTCCGCTGGCTTAATTAACGCTGGCAGGGTTTGGGGGACTGATGCCAGGTGCGACATGGCAGTCCTAGTTCATGGCTCCAATTTGCAATGTGGCTGCAAGGGACTCTCCTTAGACAGTCACCAAAGTTTGGTAAACTTTGGGACAGGCGGTCCAATTTTATGGGTCCACAAAGGAGTCGCCCCATCCTGCAGGCATTTGTGAGCTGACCATCGGTTTTCGGGTTCAAAAGCTCAGCGTTGCCGAGAACTGGTGGAAAGAGCCGATTCCAGGCTGGTGCCTCAAAGTATTGGGGCTCCTCAGGCTCCTCAGGCCCAAAAATCTCCCGTTGGTGGCAAAGAGGGACCTGGCAACCCTAACCTTTCTCCAAAAGCCGCTGTGGAGGCTGTAGGATTTACATCCGAGAAGGAGAGGTGCGGCAAAGGCCTCTCAGACTTCCGAGCAACCCGACTCCGGTGGCACGCGCCAGTATCCAAGGAATGGCCTTTTCATTCCCACGCATCTCACCTTACGTCATGAAACGGGTCCCGGTGCCCATTTCTCATTTGTTCTGCTTTGCTGGGATTTGCAGTGTGGTGCTTCCAAAACAACAACTGCGGAGCCAAGCAGGGCTGGCCCCGTCGCTCGCTTGGGAGGGAGACTGCCTGGGAACGGGACACGAGTGGCTGGGAACGTGCCCGAAGAAGACTTGGGATTAGGGTTGCCAGCTCCAGGTTGGGAAATTCCTGGAGATTTTGGGGTGGAGCCCGAGGAGAGGAGGGTGTTATAGAGGGTAGGAACCTCAGTGGGGAACAGGGCTGCCAACCTCTAGGTACTAGCTAGCTATCAAAGATAGGACATTTTGGAGGACTTTCATTCATTGGGTCGCCATGAGTCGGAAGCGACTTGACGGCACTTAACACACACACAGGTACTAGCTGGAGGTCTCCTGCTATTACAACTGATCTCCAGCTGATAGAGATCAGTTCACCTGGAGAAAACTGGCCACCTTGGCAATTGGATTCTTTGGCATTGAAGTCCCTCCCCTCCCCAAACCCCGCCCTCCTCAGGCTCCACCTCCAAAACCTCCTGCCAGTAGTGAAGAGGGACCTGACAACTGTAGTGGTTGTGGCTGTTGTTGTTTTTTCTGCTGGTCAGTGACTGTATTAATAAATTATTATTATTATTATTATTATTATTATTATTATTATTATTATTATTATTATTATCCCTAGTGGGGAACAATGGCAGAGAGCCCACCCACCATTTCCTCCAGGGAAACATATCTGTCATCTGGAGATCAGTGGTAATTCTGGGAGATCTCCAGGCCCCACCTACAGGTTGGCAGCTAGGGTTGCCAGGTACCCCCTTGCTATCGGTGGGAGTTTCAGAGGGGGGTGGGGAGTGATCCACATGCACGCAATAGTGTCCCTTTCGGGGTAAACCCAGAAGAGACAGGGACGCTCTAGCACATCCCTCAAAAAATTCTATAGAAACCATAGCGTTTTTACAGGAATGTGCTAGAGTGTCCCCGTCAAACCTGTCAAACCCAGAAGTGACCGGGATGCTGTAGCATATTCCGCCAATGGAATGGATGTGCTAGAGCATTCCCGTCGCTTCCAGGTATGCCCCAGAAGGGATATTATTATGCCGCGCACGGCCTCCTGTGCATGCCAATGGTCCCCCCTCTTTAGCTGGCTGAGAGCCAGCATGGTATAGTGGTTAAGAGCGGTGGTTTGGAGCAGTGGACTTTAATCTGGAGAACCGACTTTGATTCCCCACTTCTCCATATGGGTGGCAGATGCTAATCTGGTGAACCGGGGTGGTTTCCCCACTCCTACACATGAAGCCAGCTGGGTGACCTTGGGCAAGTCAGAGCTCTCTTAGAGCTCTCTCAGCCTCACCTACCTCACAGGGTGTCTGTTGTGGGGAGGGGGAGGTGATGGTGAACCGGTTTGATTCTTCTTTAAGAACACATGAATACATGAAGCTGCCTTACACTGAATCAGACCCTTGGTCCATCAAAGTCAGTATTGTCTACTCAGACCGGCAGCGGCTCTCCAGGGTCTCAGGCAGAGGTCTTTCCCATCACCTACTCACCTAGTCCCTTTAAGTGGAGATGCCGGGGATTGAACCTGGGACCTTCTGCATGCCAAGCAGATTCTCTACCAACGAGCCACAGCCCCACTAGTGTTCTCTAGCGTTCACGTTCCATCCTTGAGACCACATATCTTTACTTTGCCAAGAACCTCAAAGGGAGGCAGGAACCAGTTCTGCGTTTGGCTGTTGGTTATCAGCCGTGCCACAACGTGGGGTCATTCGTGGCTCTGTGACCCAACTGGTTAAATGGTTGGGGAACAGCTCAAAAACATTCCATTGTTTTTCAAAGCAGGGTTCTGCATTGATTTCCGTTTAGGAATGGGATCCCATGACATAGCCTAATGGGTTTTATGTATTTCCTCCACTGCTTTCACACAGAGTCACTTAAATAAACCCTTCATTCGATACAAATTAAGGAGGAGGCAGGACAGAGAACCCTGCAAAGGGCAGTATAGGAAAACCCGAAATAAACAAAATGTCTGCTGCCCTGCCCCATTCTAAGCAGTAGGCCCAATTCAAACCTCACCTCTGCCACAAACCTATTCAGTAGCCTTTAATTAGGGTTGCCAGGTCCCTCTCTGCCACCAGCGGGAGGTTTTGGGGGTGGAGCCAAAGTGGCCATTTCCCCCAAAGTAACAGATCTCTGTCGGCTGGAGATCAGTTGTAATAGCAGGAGATCTCCAGCTAGTACCTGGAGGTTGGCAACCCTACATGTGGCTATTAGTCCATGTGGGTTCCATGATTCTAGGAATCAACTTTCCCAGGGTTGGAAAGGATTGCTCAGGGAAGGCGATCTGCAGTCCTTATGCCCACAGATTGCTGGATAGGGTTGCCGTTCTCCAAGTGGTGGCTGGAGATCTCCTGCTATTACAACTGGATCTCCAGGCAACAGAGATCAGCTCCCCTGGAGAAAATGGCCGCTTTGGCCATTGGACTCTATTGTAGTTCCTCCCCCGCCCTCCTCAGGTTCCAACCCCAAAATCTCCAGGTATTTCCCAGCCCGGAACTGGCAACCCTATTGCTGGACTCAACTCATTTTTTAGATCCTGCTTACGGGTTTTCAATATTCGGTCTCAACCCCATGCTTGATATTTGCACATATTTTTGCAACACTCAATCACAGAATCATAGAGTTGGAAGGGACCAGCAGGGTCATCTAGTCCAACCCCCTGCACAATGCAGGAAATTCCAAACTACCTCCCTGTTATATATGAACAGACATATTTTGCACTTAAGTACAGGGAAGGTATGCGGTGAGTATATATTTATTATTTCAGCTTTCTGTACTTTGGAAATTTATTGTCGAGCTTGAACAACTACGGAAAGGAATTAGATTATTCCTGCCCCCACGTTCGTAGTAGAACAACCCAAACCCCTCCCCCTGCAAGGTTACACAAGTTGGCCATCCGTCTTAATCACCTTTGACGCTGAAGGTTCTTGAAAAATTGTACCATCGTTGCAGCTCTCTGCCCACGAGTTAAGATTCCTGAAAGGCCTATGCAACGTTTTCATCTCCCCGCACTTCAACGCTGCCTCCTTTCCCCCTTTCTTCCTGTCCTTTGATTTTTATTTATATATTTATTGTTGGCTTTCGGAATATCGACTTGGAAAGACGGCCCGCTCCCAAACAGAATCCTTTATCGGTAAGCCAGGTTGGAGACATTCCACCGGCTGCGATTCTAAAGCACCTCGCTCTGATCCCGAAGGCTGCCGTCTCTCAGGATGGCAAACGGAGATGCAATCCCAGCTCTCCCCCTTCAGCTCTGCCTTGGCTTTGTCCTCGAGCGGCACTGTTGCCAGGCCGCTTCCGTCGAGGAGGAACGAGCACGTCGAAGATGGCGCTTTTGTGACACGGGCAACCGTCTCCCAGAGATTGAGCTGGAAGTGTGCAACTATTTCCCTCCCCCCCCCCTTTCGGGTCCCCGATTTGGGCAACCACCAAGGTCGTGGGTTCAACAGCCAGGGCTTTATCCTCCCAGCCAAGCCCTCGCTGGAGTCGTTCCTTTGATGTCAAGAATAAGAATCGGCTGCCTCTGAGCTGGAGTCCAAAATGGTGATGGATGGGACCTTGGCTTCCGGTTCACATCTGCTAGCCCGACTGTAGGGGAGATGAAACACTTTTCGGACCCAGGCAGCGAGCACAAAGCCCGCTGGTCCGTGCCAGCGGTGTTCGTCAGAAACGTTTGCGACGTTATCTCCAACGCCGCCGCAATCTGCGCACAATGTCTTCATTTCCACTTGAAACGGAGTCATCCCTTTGAGTGGGCACATTTGCCTTGGACCAGCCCGACTCCGGTTTAAGTCGAGATCAAACCAACCCTGACGTTGGCTTCCCGCCTTTCCCTCTCCTGTCGACCCTCTTTGAAGCAGCCTGCTTGATAAGTTGGCGCAGAGGGGTTGCGTCGTGCGGATTCAGAAACACACCTGGGATGCCGTGTCAGAGCTCCCATGAACAAAGGACATCAGATAGCTTCAGAGGGTAGCCTCTGTAGACAAGCTGGAATGTGTCCAAAGGAGGGCAACAAAGATGGTGAGGGGTCTGGAGACCAAGGCCTATGAGGAAAGGCTGAAGGAGCTGGGTATGTTGATCCTGAAGAGAAGAAAACTGAGAGGGGATATGATAACCATCTTCAAGTACTTGAAGGGTTGTCATATAGAGGAGGGTGCCGAGTTGTTTTCTGTTGTTACAGAAGGTCGGACCAGAACCAACGGGTTGAAATTAAATCAAAAGAGTTTCCTTCTAGACATTAGGAAGAATTTTCTAACAGCTAGAGCGGTTCCTCAGTGGAGCAGGCTTCCTCGGGAGGTGGTAAGTGCCCCTTCCCTGGAGGTTTTTAAGCAGAGGCTAGATGGCCATCTGTCATGAGTGCTGATTCTATGACCTTAGGCAGTTCATGAGAGGGAGGGCATCTTGGCCATCTTCTGGGCATGCAGTAGGGGTCACTGGGGTGTGTGGGGGGGAGGTAGTTGTCAACTTCCTGCATTGTGCAGGGGGTTGGACAAGATGACCCTGGTGGTCCCTTCCAACTCTATGATTCTAAGTCTTGACACTGATTATCTTCTGAGATCTGATAAGATTGTGCTATACACAAGAAGCATGTGGACAGGAATGAGCCTGTGGACATCATGTATTTGGATTTCCAGAAGGCTTTCGACAAAGTCCCCCACCCAAGACTGCTAAGCAAACGTCACAGTCATGGTATAAAAGGCCAAGTCCTCTTATGGATTGAGAGCTGGCTGACAAATAGGAAGCAGAGAGTAGGAATCAATGGTCAGTTCTCCCAATGGAGGGATGTGAGCAGTGGGGTCCCTCAGGGATCTGTGTTGGGATCCCTTTTCAACCTGTTCATCAGTGACCTGGAGCTGGGGTTGAACAGCGAGGTGGCCAAGTTTGCAGATGACGCCAAATTATTTAAGGTGGTTAAAACAAAATTGGACAGTGAAGAGCTCCAAAAGGATCTCTCCAAACTGGAGGGATGGGCATTAAAATGACAAATGCGATTCAATTTGAACAAGTGCAGAGTGATGCATATTGGGGCAAAGAATCCCAACTTCACATATACACTGATGTGCTGGCAGCGACAGACCAAGAAAGGGATCTTGGGGTGGTAGCGGATCGCTCGATGAAGATGTCAACCCAGTGTGCGGCTGCTGTGAAAAAGGCAAATTCCATGCTGGCCATAATTAGACAAGGAATAGAGAATAAAACTGCTGCTATCATACTGCCCTTGTACAAATCTATGGTGAGACCACACTTGGAATACTGTTCTGCTCACCACATCTGAAAAAGGATATTGCAGAGCTTGAGAAGGTGCAGAAAAGAGCAACCAAAATGATCAGGGGCTAGAGAAAGTGACCTATGAGGAACAGTTAAAATGCTTAGGGCTGTTTAGCTTGGAAAGAAGACAGTTTGAGTAGTACAAGGCCCATTGAGATGGGGCGCCTCCAGGTTAAACTGGAAGTGATGCGATTGCCTCAGTGTGACTGTGCGCATGCAATCCCTGCCTCAGCTCCGCCCCAAAAACCTCTCGCCAGAGCCAAGGGGAGAGCTGGTAACCCTGATGCAGGAAGTGGAGCCAGCCGCAAAACGGCTACTGCAGCTGACCTTCAAGCACAAAGCTAAGATCCTTGTGCTGTGGGGGCAGCTGCTGCCAAAGCTATGCTTTTCAAAATCTGCACAGCCAATCTATAGGGTTGCCAACCTCCAGGTGGTGGCTGGAGATGTCCCACTATTACAACTGATCTCCAGTAGTCAAAAAGGGCAAGAGTCCAGTAGCACCTTAAAGACTAACAAAAATATTTTCTGGTAGGGTATGAGCTTTCGTGAGCCACAGCTCACTTCTTCAGATACAGTATCTGAAGAAGTGAGCTGTGGCTCACGAAAGCTCATACCCTACCAGAAAATATTTTTGTTAGTCTTTAAGATGCTATTGGACTCTTGCCCTTTTTGACTACTGCAAACAGACTAACACGGCTACCCACTGTGAACTGATCTCCAGGTTACAGAGATTAGTTCCCCTGGACAAATTGTCCACTTTGGCAATTGGACTCTATGGCGAAGAAGAAGAAGAAGAGTTGGTTTTTATATGCTGACTTTCTCTACCACTTAAGGGAGACTCAAACTGGCTTACAATCACCTTCCCTTCCCCTCCCCACAATAGGCACCCTGTGAGGGAGGTGAGGCTGAGGGAGCGTAACTTGCCCAAGGTCACCCAGCTGGCTTCCTGTGTAGGAGAGGGGAAAGAAATCCAGTTCACCAGATCAGCCTCCGCCACTCATGTGGAGGAGCGGGGAATCCATCCCGGTTCTCCAGGTCAGACTCCACCACTCCAAACCACCGCTCCTTACCACGCTGGTGTCCCACCCTCTCAAAACCTCCCCCTCTCCCCCCAAAAAACCTCCTGCTGGTGGTGAAGGGGAACCTGGCAACCCTCTCTGACAGGGATATGAGGCCTCAGAGATCTCCATTCCGACTTATATCTGATGAAGGGAGTTTTGACTTTCGAAAGCTTCCCCCCTGAAAATGCTGTTGGTCTCAAAGATGTAACAGGACTCGAATCTCGCTGTTGCATTGCCAGTCGTCACACCACAGCTGGGTGTTGCCCCCACCCACGGCGTGTTCCGCCGGCCTGTGGACACGTGCGGGTGTTTCGGAGCAGCCCAGCAACCCACCAAGCCAATCGCCAGTTGTCAACCCTGTACTTAACCACCTCGTAGTTTTGCTCTCGGGGGACGGACGGGAAGGTTACCAAGCGCCTGGGGCTGATTGCCAGTCTGCGTTCAACTTGCCGGGTCGCAAATTGTACGTTCCCCATTGAAATTTTTTAAAGGAAAAGCGCAGCATTCGAAGATGTGTACGTCGAGTCCTGGAGTCCTGCGTGTGAGTGTGAAGGGCCGTCAAGTCACAGCCAAATTGTGGCTTTTGAGGGAAATGGTTAAGCAGAGGTGGTTTGCCATCGCTTTCCTCAGCAGATCCTTCCTTGGAGGTCTCCCGTCCAAGTACTGACCCTGCTTAGCTTCTGAGATCTGGCAAGGGGCTGTGGCCCAGTGGTAGAGCATCTGCTTGGCATGCAGAAGATCCCAGGTTCAATCCCTGGCATCTCCAGTTAAAGGGACTAGACAAGCTGGTGATGTGAAAGACCTCTGCCTAAGACCCTGGAGAGCTGCTGCCAGTCAGAGTAGACAATACTGACTTTGATGGACCAAGGGTCTGATTCAGTAGAAGGCAGCTTCATGTGTTCATGTAACAAGATCCAATCCAAGACCTAACCAGCCAGGTCCAACCCTCCTTAGCTTCCAAGATCCCATGAGATTGGGCTATCCTAAGCTGATTCAGATTGAGACAAACAGGTATATATCATTGGATATTGTGTAACAACTTGAAAAGTGGAAAGTCTTAGCCCTACAGCAAAATCCAGTTGCAAACAATTGCTAACACCTAAAAATAACACTGCCTATCAAGATCAAGTTAATTCATGCCATCGTATCCCCTATTCCAGTGATGGCGAACCTTTTAGAGACCAAGTGCCCAAACTGCAACCCAAAACCCACTTATTTATTGCAAAGTGCCAACATGGCAATTTAATCTGAATACTGAGGTTTTAGTTTAGAAAAAACAACTCATACATTAACATCTTTTGTCTTAAAAGAAGAACACAATAACAAAGCTGTGGCAAGGAGTTCCACAGGTTAATTACATGCTGGGTAAGTGGGTGTTCCTCTTTTAGTAGAGCATTTCACTGAAAGGTGGGAGGCGCTGCGAAGCCCGCGCTGTGGCCCGGGCGCTCTGCTCCCCTCCAGGTATGGCACGCTGTGAGCTAGCTCCTCTCCAACCCCACCACGGGAATCACCTTTGCCACAGACTCAACAGGCTGCCGTCTGCGCTGCACCCTCACGCCGCATGTGAGCCGCCCGGCATGTGAGCCGCCCTGCCGCATGTGACAGGGGAGGGAAGAAGCGCTCCCATTGGGCTGCTGGGCAGAGGGGCGGGTGATGTGAGAAATGCCCTCAGGCACGCGTGGAGAGGGGGAGGAGAGCAGCCCGGCCTCGCATCCCTCTGGCTTTCTAGTAACGAACACAGGCGAACTCTGTGCTGGGGCAACGGCGCGCGTGCCCACAGAGAGGGCTCTGAGTGCCCCCTCTGGCACGCGTGCCATAGGTTCGCCACCACTGCCCTATTCCGATGTATGGGTGTGAAAGCTGGACAATGAAGAAAGCTGATAGGAAGAAAGTAGATTCCTTTGAAATGTGGTGTTGGAGGAGAGGGTTACAGGTACCGTGGACCGCCAAAAAACCAAATCAGTGGGTTCTAGATCAAATCAAGCCTGAGCTGACCCTAGAAGCTAAAATGACTAAACTGAGGCTATCGTACTTTGGTCACATTATGAGAAGACAAGAGTCACAGGAAAAGACATGCTAGGAAAAGCGGTAGGCAGCAGGAAAAGAGGAAGACCCAACAAGAGATGGATTGACTCTACAAAGGAAGCCACGGCCCTCAGTTTGCAAGATCTGAGCAAGGCTGTTAAGGATAGTACATTTTGGAGGACATTGATTCATAGGGTCACCATGAGTCGGAAGCGACTTAACAGCACTTAACACACACACAACAATAACACAATAACACAATATTTTGAAGGAGCCATGGAGGAAGGCAAGAGACATGAGGGAAGTGGGCATATGTGGGTGAGAATTTTTAAGGAGATCGCACCTTCTGTTTCCCCAGAAGGTTGGACCAGAACCAATGGGTTGAAATTAAATCCAAAGAGTTTTCGGCTAAACATAGGAAGAACTGACTGTTAGAGCGGTTCCTCAGTGGAACAGGCTTCCTCAGGAGGTGGTGGGCTCTCCTTCTTTGGAGGTTTTGAAGCAGAGGCTAGATGGCCATTTGACAGCAAGGCTGATCTTGTGAATTTAGGCAGATCATGAAGCGGGCAGGCAGGCAGGGATGAGCCAGTGCTCAGCTCTCGTGGCCCTTTCTTACATGCCCAGGGTCATGCCAGTCAATTGCTACTTTGGAGCCAGGGAGGAATTTTCCTCCAAGCCAGATTGGTAAGGGATCCTTATGGCTTTTGTCTTCCTCTGGGCATAGACCAGGGGTCACTGAGGGAGTGTGGGTGGAAGGTAGAATCATAGAGTTGGAAGGGACCACCAGGGTCATCTAGTCCGACCCCCTGAACACTGCAGGAAATTAACAACTACCTCCCCCATACACCCCCAGTGACCCCCTACTTCATGCCCAGAAGTTGGCCAAGATGCACATCCCTCTCATCATCTGCCTAAGGTCATAGAATTAGCATTGCTGACAGATGTCCATCTAGCCTCTGCTTCAAAACCTCCAGAGAAGGAGAGCTCACCACCTCCCGAGGAAGCCTGTTCCACTGAGGAACTGCTCTGACTGTCAGAAAATTCTTCCTAATTAGTAGTTGTCAACTCCCTGCTTTGTGTGTGTGTGTGTGGGGGGGGTTTGGACTAGATGACCCTTGGGGGTCCCTTCCAGCTCCATGTTTCTGTGTTTCTATATGGAACAGCAGCACCGAAGGTGCCTTGCAAGCCGGAACAAGCTGAAAACAATTGGCCTAGTGTGCAGTCCTAAGTAGAGTCACACCCTTATAAATCCACTGCATTTAGAAGGGCGTAACTCTGTTTAGGTTTACACTGTCGCTCTGCCAGTGGGGTCTTTCTCCCTCCTCGCGGTGTAGCCCTCCAGTCCTCCCGCTGCTACCAATCTGGCATTTCCCACCAGCGGAATAAGCACATGAAAAGGCCGAGAGAAGGGAACCCACCCGGTGAGTAAAGTCTCTTTTTCAGAAGGGATTTTTTTCCCCCCTTCGCCCTCTGAAACAAATCTCCCAGAGCCTTCCAGCCTAGAGAAAGCTTAAAGACAGTCAATGGGGAACGGGAGGGGGAGTTGGGGGGGGGGTGACAAAACATTATGACAGCAGCAACTGTAAAACACACGTTGTGGAAATCAGCCGAGAGGGAAGGGGTTCTGATGTCAGTCACTGTGCGGGAGAAGTCGAGAATAAGATTCTTCTCTTGTCCTTGGGATTCTTTTCCCTCTTAAAAAAATTATCCATAGAGGCAGCTCAGGGATTTTTTTGGCAGTTCAATAGCCACGATGATCCAGCGTCCAAAGTGTTATTCATTTGGACCTTCTACTAAGGCTCGATCCTGGAATGGTTTTAAGTTACTCTCACTTGGCAGGAAGAGAAAGGTCTCTCCAAGCGTCTGTTACCTGAGATCTTTTAATAGGAGATGACAGGGACTAGATATGGGAGATTTTTGGTATGCAAAATACGGACTCTGCCTAGGGTTGCCAGGTCCCTCTTCGCCACCAGCAGGAGGTTTGGGGGTGGAACTTCAGGAGGGCGGGGTTTGGGGAGGGGAGGGACTTCAATGCCATAGAGTCCAACTGCCAAAGCGGCCATTTTCTCCAGGTGCACTGATCTCTATCGGCTGGAGGTCAGTTGTAATAGCGGGAGATCTCCAGCTAGTACCTGGAGGTTGGTAACCCTACTTTAAGTAGCTGGAGCAAGCCCCCAAATGTTAAAGAAGAGAGTGGAATAGTCTGGGTTACCACAAGAGCAGGCTGATGAATAAACAAATAAGACAATTTGTTTTTTTAATCCACACCGTTTGGCCCTCAGGAGATGATGATGAAGAAGAAGAAGAAGAAGAAGAAGAAGGGTTGGTCTTTATATGCCAACTTTCTTTACCACTTAAGGGAGAATCAAACCGGCTTACAATCACTTTCCCTTCCTTCCCCTCCCCACAACAGACACCCTCTGAGGTAGGTGGGGCTGAGAGAGCTGTGACTAGCCCAAGGTCACCCAACTAGCTTCATGTGTAGGAGTGGGGAAACAAAACCAGTTCACCAGATTAGTCTCCACCGCTCACGTTTTTAAGCAGAAGCTAGATGGCCTTCTGTCAGAAATGCTGATTCTGTGACCTTAGGCAGATCACGAGAGGGAGGGCATCTTGACCATTCTCTGGGCATGGAGTAGGGGTCACTGGGGGTGTGGGGGGGAGGTAGTTGTGAATTTCTCTCAGAATAAACCCCTTCTGTCCCAACACCTATTTGACAGTGATGATTGGACAGGCTCCCTGTCAGTTTCAGTATCTTCTGTCTCTTGCTATTACAACTAATCTCCAGATGATAGAGATCAGTTCACCCGGAGAAAATGGCCACTTTGGCAATTGGACTCCATGGCATTGAAGTCCCTCCCCTCCCCAAACCCCGCCCTCCTCAGGCTCAGCCCCCCAAATCTCCCACCAGTAGTGAAGAGGGACCTGGCAACCCTAACTCACAAGAACATAAAAAGGGCCATTCTGGTTCAGACCAAGGTCCATCATGCCAGCAGTAGGGTTGCCAACCTCCAGGTATTAGCAGGAGATCTCCTGCTATTACAACTCATCTCCAGCCAATAGAGATCAGTTCCCCTGGAGAAAAGGGCCGCTTTGGCAATTGGACTCTAGGGCACTGAAGTCCCTCCCCTCCCCAAACTCTGCCCTCCTCAGGCTCCTCCCCAAAAACCTCCTGTCAGTTGTGAAGAGGGACCTGGCAATCCTATCCGGCAGTCTGTTCACACAGTGGCCAACCAGGTGCCTCTACGAAGCCCACAAACAAGACGACTGCAGCAGCACCATCCTGCCTGTGTTCCACAGCACCAAATATCACAGGCATGCTCCTCTGATCCTGGAGAGAACAGGTATGCATCATGACTAGGATCCATTTTACTAGTAGCAATGAATTAGCCCTCTCCTCCATGAACCTGTCCACTTCCCTATTCAAGCCTTCCAAGTTGACAGCCATTCCCACATCCTGGGGCAGGGAGTTCCACAATTTAACTAAGCGTTGTGTGAAGAAATACTTCCTTTTATCTGTTTTGAATCTCTCACCCTCCAGCTTCACCCCCACTGAAGTACTTCCCTTCCCCAAACCTTGCCCTCCCCAGGCTCCACCCCAAATTTCCAGGCATTTCCCAAGCTGGAGTTGGCAACCCTAGGTCTAAATGAAGTAGAGAAATAAATAAAAACCCAAGAGCCATGACAGCGCCCTCATTTTGCATTACCAAACGTATGTCCCCCCCCTAGACATATTGCCAAAGCAGCCATTTTCTCCAGGCGAACTGATCTCTATCGGCTGGAGACCAGTTGTAATAGCAGGAGGTCTCCAGCTAGTACCTGGAGGTTGGCAACCCTACTCTCCCCCAGCCAGCATCTGAATGCTCATAAACACCCTCATCGCTTCCAATTTGTTCGCCATCAGTTCTGCCAGGCTCTCCCTGGCTCCCTTTCTCCCCATCTCCAGATGACCCTGGCTTTTCCTTGGGCTCTTCCAGCTCCAGAAGACCCCAACCGACCTCTGCATTCCAGCCCACCTCTGTCACATGCTGCCGGATTTTTGGCCGGCTTCGCAAACTGCAGGCAGCTAGGCCCTTGCGGAGCCAGGGCCCCTTCTCAGATTCCATCCCGTCCCTGCCAAACGAGTCCTGCCTGCTCTGCTTCCCCTCCTCTTCCTCCTCCATCTTTTTTGCATGGAGTTCTGCCAGGCAGCCAGCGCATTCTTTCGCACGGGCTGCAGTAGGCATGGAAACTGATTCCGAGCTGCAAGCTGACTTTTTAGGATGCTTGGGGAGGGGGATGGTTCCCCCTCCACGTTGTTCCTTTTTCATGGGGATGAGGATGCTTTCAGTGTCTTCCCGTGTTCTCCCAAACGTGACTTTGGGTCATGTATCATGCGCGTGCATGTGTGCATGTGAGAAATTGCTTAGATCATGACACAAAGTCATCCTGGAGGTAGGGATATGCATGCAGTGAGCTGGGTTTGGTTCATCGCATTCCTGAATCGCTGGGGAGATACTTCGAAAGTCTTTCAGGTTCTCCCAAACACGCTTTTGGTGCATGTATATATGTGTGTGCATACATAGCTCATAGGGGTTGCCAACCTCCAGGTAGTGTCTGGCGATCTCCTGCTATTACCACTCATCTCCAGGTGATAGAGATCAGATCCCCTGGAGAAAATGGCCACTTTGGAAGGTGTACTCTATGGCATTATATCCCAAAGTCTCTCCCTTCCCCAAACCTCGCGCTCTTCAGGCATCACCCCCAAAACCTCCAGGTATTTCTCAACCTGGAGTTGGCAACACTATTAGATCAGGACAGGGAGAAGGAGGGGATCTTGGCCATCCTACATTGTGCAGGGGGTTGGACTAGATGACCCTGGTGGTCCCTCCCAACTGTATGATAGGACCCAAAGTCATCCTGGAGGTAGGAATCTACATGCAGTGAGCTGAGCGTGGCTCATCTTATTCCTGAATTGCTGGGAAGATGCTTTAAGATCATAAGAAAAGCCCTGCTAGATCAGACCAAGGTCCATCAAGTCCAGCAGTCTGTTCATACAGTGGCCCAACCAGGTGCCTCCAGGAAGCCCCCAAACAAGACAACTTAAGCAGCATTATCCTGCCTGTGTTCCAAACCACCTAATATAACAGGCCTGCTCCTCTGATCCTGGATCTTTAAACATCTTCCAGCCTTCTCCCGAACACGCCTCAGGTGCATACATGTACGTGCGTTCATGTGTGCATGAGAAACGGCTTCGATTGCCACACAAAGGCATCTTGGAGGCAGGGATGCGCACTCAGTGAGCCGAGCGTAGCTCACGGCATTCCTGAATTGCTGATGCCGGTGGCCACAGGTTACTTTCAAGCTGTTCTCAAAACAGTCGCTCTGTTGACTTTGTCTAATTGCAGAGGAGGGACTTTGGGAGGGGGGAGTTGTGATAGGCAGCATTGGGGGGGGGCAGGGAGGACGACTCGAATAGCCCTGCTGAGCCAAAGAAGCCGACTGACTGAGCCTTTGGTTGTGTGTGTTAAGTGCCGTCAAGTCGCTTCCAACTCATGGCGACCCTATGAATCAATGTCCTCCAAAATGCCTAAGTTTGACAGCCTTGCTCAGATCTTGCAAATTGAGGGCTGTGGCTTCCTTTATTGAGTCAATCCATCTCTTGTTGGGTCTTCCTCTTTTCCTGCTGCCCTCAACTTTTCCTAGCATGACGGTCTTTTCCAGACTGTCTTTTCCTTTGGTTGGGTGCACTTAATATATATATATATATATATATATATATATATATATATATATAGCCCAATGTTCATCTCTCCCTCCACACATAAAGCGTCCTTCTCTCTCTCAGCCTCGATCCCCCCCCCAAAAAAAATTGTGATACGAAAAATCAGAGCTGCATAACTTTATCCCACGTTGGATTTTCAAATGACTAAAGTGCCAACTTGTCTATCAAAATTAATAAGGCCTTGCTCCTTGGTACAGGCGAAGCCAAGAAAGCGGGAGGTGGGAAAGACTCGCGTCCCTCCTCGGTCTTATTCATGTATTCATGGCTAACCAATATGATGTGCCTGCTAAAAATTTATTTAGGGGAAGAGTGTCGGATGCTAATGGTGGGCTTTCGAAAGGACTCGGTCGGCGCTGGAGGAGAGAAAGCCCCCCTCTTTGCAAACCGGCAGCAAATCAGCACTGGCTGGGTTCTCCCCCCACCCCATGTTAAAACCACTGGATTTTCCCTTCCCAACGCATACATGTTCCCACTGATTCGAAAGATTTCCAAACTG
Source organism: Euleptes europaea (assembly GCF_029931775.1). NCBI lineage: Eukaryota > Metazoa > Chordata > Lepidosauria > Squamata > Sphaerodactylidae > Euleptes > Euleptes europaea. The sequence goes on from NC_079317.1 coordinate 7,759,812, forward strand.
TTCCACGCTCTGGTTAATTTCTTTTTAAAATCTGGAATTTAAAGCCGTCACCAATCTGCTGAATGAAAAAAACAACTTAATGTTGCTGATTTATGGATCGCCAATTTATGGATCGGGTTGCACGTTTCGAGCATTGATTAACGTGTCATATTTTTGCCAGCGAGGTCGATCGGCAGAGCATGAATCAATACATGGACCTGTTGACAGCTACGTCTCCCTGTTATTGACTCCGCATCCACGGCTGTAACTGATACTGACAGCTGTTGGTTGAGCTGTTTTTACTGTCCAGGTGAAGTCATACTAATAAAATAATATATGGCATCCCTTGTGAAAATCCCATTAAACGTGACACTCTCCGTATTGGTGGATCTTGTTATACCCTGGTTTTGGCAAACATTTAACTCTCATCAGTTCAGTTTATAGCAATTGTGAGGTAGGGTTTCTCCCCCCTTAGTATGTCATATTTTCTCTCTCTCTTTCTCTTTTATTTAGTTACAATATTTTTATTACAAAAAAAAGAAAGAAAGAAAAGAAGTTGGTTTTTGTACCCCAACTTTCTCTACCACTTAAGGGAGAATCAAACCGGCTTACAATCACGTTCCCTTTCCCTTCCCCACAAAAGACACCCTGTGAGGTAGGTGAGGCTGAGAGAGCTCTCAGAGAGCTGTGACTAGCCCAAGGTCACCCAGCTGGCTTTGTGTGTAGGAGAGGGGGAAAAATCCAGTTCACCAGATTAGCCTCCGCCGCTCATGTGGAGGAGTGGGGAATCAAACCCGGTTCTCCAGATCAGAGTCCACCGCTCCAAACCACCCCTCTTAATCACTACACCACGCTATAAGAGTGGTGGATTACAATCTGGAGCACCAGGTCACCGGGCAGCCTTGGATCTCCTCGCCTTCTTCCTGCTATCAGAGCTGAAAAGCTGTCGAACAGCTTTGAGCTGCACAGTAGCTGGGGCAGTGAGGTTTCATTGCCTTCTGCCTTTCTGCTTGCCTGAGTGCAGTAGGGGAAACTGATTCTCCTTAGGGGTAATAGAATATTGGGTCAGGCAAGGAAATGATGTGGGGGAAGGGACTTCGATTCCCATAAGGCTGTGCCAAAATGCAGATGCATGGGTTTCTTTATTTATCTTACAGCGTTTACAGTCTGCCTTTCTCAAAAAGGCCCAAGACTAATATATTCAGCTACTATAAAGCCATTACATGTCAATTTCCAGATGCCAAACCCATTGCATGTCAGCTACCGGATGCAGTTGGTTACTAATGCCATTGCATGTCAATGATCAAACCGTCACAAATTCTAAAAACCATTGCATGTCAATTTCCTGATTCTAAAAACCATTGCATGATATCCAGATACCAAAACCATTGTGTGCCAGCTACTAGATGCAGTTGGATACCTAATACCATTGCATGTCAATTTCCTGATACTAAAAACCATTGCATGCCAAACCCATTGCATGTCAGCTACTGGATGCAGTTGGTTACTAATGCCATTGCATGTCAGTGATCAAACTGAATCACAGGCTAATGTATTCAGAGGCTAAAAACCACTGCATGTCAATTTGCTGATACTAACAACCATTGCATGTCAATTTCCAGATACTAACAACCATTGCATGATATCCAGGCACCAAAACCATTGTGTGCCAGCTACTAGATGCAGTTGGACACCTAATACCATTGCAGTTCAGTGATCAAATGCAGTCACAAGCTAATACATTCAGAGACTAAAAACCATTGCATGTCAATTTCCACCAAAACCATTGCCCGTCAGCTACCAGATGCAGTCAGATAGCGATACCATTGCATGTTGATGATCCAATTCAGTCAGGAGCTAAAGCCTTCAGATCCTCAATGGCAAGGCATGTCAGCTATGAAATGCTGCCAAACATCGACTGTTAGATGTCACATACAATACTATTTGATTCCAAAGGGGTGTATCCAATAAATATTCTCCACACAGAATTTGGAAGTACAAGATTGCTTCCTCAGCTGCCAGTTTCTTTCCCTAGATGCAGTTGGACACCTAACACCATTGCATGTCAATTTCCAGATACTAAAAACCATTGCATGATATCCAGATACCAAAACCATAGTGTGCCAACTACTAGATGCGGTTGGACAGCTAATACCATTGCAGGCCAGTGATCAAATGCAGCCACAAGCTAGCACATTCAGAGACTAAAAACCATTGCATGTCAATTTCCACCATTGCCCGTCACATGAAGCTGCCTTCTACTGAATCAGACCCTTGGTCCATCAAAGTCAGTATTGTCCACTCAATACCGGCAGCAGCTCTCCAGGGTCTCAGGCAGAGGTCATTCCCACCACCTACTTGCCTGGTCCCTTTAACTGGAGATGCCGGAGATTGAACCTGGGGCCTTCTGCATGCCAAAGAGATGCTCTACCACTGAGCCACAGCCCCTCCCCACATCTGGTAGCTGGACAGGTCGGATAGTGATACTATTGCATGTTGATGATCCAATTCAGTCAGGAGCTAATGCCTTCAGATCCTAAACGGCAGGGCATGTCAGCAATGAAATGCAGTCAAACATCGACTGTTGGAGGTCACATACAATACCATTTGATTCCAAAAGCGCGTATCCAATAAAAAATTCTCCGCACAGAATCTGGAACTGCAAGATTGCTTCCTCGATCATCTGGACACACCCAAAAAGCAGCTGCCGGTTCCTCTCCCGCGGCCAGTTGGCCTCGCCGTGGGTTGCCGGTTTCCTTGGCTCGACTCGTTCCTTCAGCTGGGGAAGTCACCATATAAATTAGTAGTAGATTCCCAAGCTGAAAATAAATGTTTACCAGCAGAATGGGTTTGCCTTCCTCCCTTTATCCTTTTGGCAGAGATCTGGCTTTTTGTCTGACTGACTCCCCCCACCCCCCGCTTCTTTTATTTTTTGGCTTGTACGTCCCTGAGGTGTATAATTAAAGCAACGGAATTTACACACAATGCTTTAGGGGCTTAATGAATAGGAAATTCGGAATATTTCATTGATTCCGCGCATGCTATACTGTCAGGGTGGTGCGTTTCCTTTGTAAATTAAAAAAAGGGGGGAGGAGGGGAAGGAAAAGGGGGGTGTAATATTATGTGCATTCAACCCAGTTCAATGAGGCGGGGGGCGGGGCGGGGAAAATAGGTTTTGTTTCTACGTTCTGATTTAAATGAAACACGCTGGGGGGGGGGGAATAAGAGAGCAATTGAGGCCGGAGCCAAACGCCTTTGAAACTTGTGTATGGTGCAGCAGGAAACCGGTCCCGACCCCAAATAAAATGTCCCTTAGTGGAGGACTGGGTCTCTCTCACTATAATTCATTATCCTTTACTAGGAGGGCATATAGGTTACTCTTCTCCACCAGCTATTCTCCCAGGAAATGTAGTTTCAGGAGGCCGGATCACCAACCCAAAAGTGGGGCCTGGAGATCTCCTGCTTTTAGCCTGGAGAGGAGTCGACTGAGAGGTGATATGATAACCATCTTGTGTAGTGGTTAAGAGCGGTGGTTTGGAGCAACGGAGTCTGATCTGGAGAACCGGGTTTGATTCCCCATTCCTCCACATGAGAGGCGAAGGTTAATCTGGTGAACTGGATTTGTTTCCCCACTCCTGCACACGAAGCCAGCTGGGTGGCCTTGGGCTAGTCACACTCTCTCAGCCCCACCCACCTCACAGGGTGTCTGTTGAGGGGAGGGGAGGGGAAGGTGATTGTAAGCCGGTTTGAGTCTCCCTTAAGTGGTAGAGAAAATCAGCATATAAAAACCAACACTTCTTCTTCATCATCATCGTCATCTTGAAGTACTTGAAGGGCTGTCCTATAGAAGATGGTGCGGAGTTGTTTTCTGTTGCCCCAGAAGGTCGGACCAGAACCAACGGGTTGAAATTAAATCAAAAGAGTTTCTGTCTAAACATTAAGAAGAACTTTCTGACAGTTAGAGTGGTTTCTCAGTGGAACAGGCTTCCTCGGGAGGTGGTAAACTCCTGGAGGTTTTTAAGCAATAGGGTTGCCAGGTCCCTCTTCACCACAGGGGGGGGGTTTGGGGTGGAGCAAGGTTTGGGGAGGGGAGGGACTCCATGCCATAGAGTCCAATTGCCAAAACGGCCATTTTCTCCAAGAGAACTGATCTCTATGGGTTGTCCATGCCAGCTTGCTTATGGAAGACCCCAAGCCGTTCATGGAATCATGCATGAACACGTGAAGCTGCCTTCTACTGAATCTGACCCTTGGTCCATCAAAGTCAGTATTGTTTGCTCAGACTGGCAGCAGCTCTCCAGGGTCTCAGTCGGAGGTCTTTTCCATCACCTCCTAGAAGAAGAAGAGTTGGTGTTTATATGCCGACTTTCTATCCCACTTACGGAAGAATCAAACCAGCTTGCAATCACCTTCCCTTTCCCTCCCACAACAGACCCCCTGTGAGGAAGGTGAGGTTGAGAGAGTGTGACTAGCCCAAGGTCACCCAGCTGGCTTCACGTGGAGGAGTGGGGAAACCACTGTGGAGGAGCAGGGAATCAAACCCGGTTCTCCAGATCCGAGTCCACTGCTCCAAACCATTACACTACACTGGCTCCTACCTGGTGCTTTTAACTGGAGATGCTAGCGATTGATCCTGGGACCTTTTGCGTGCCAAGCAGATGCTCTACCACTGAGCCATGGCCCCCTCTCCATATATGAAGCTGCTTTATACTGAATCAGACCCTTGGCCCATCCAAGTCAGTATTGTTTACTCAGACTGGCAGCAGGTCTCCAAGATCTCAAGCAGAGGTCTTTCCCATCACCTCCTACCTGGTCCTTTAAACAGGAGATGCATTGCCGGGGATTGAATCTGCATGCCAAGCAGATGCTCTACCACTGAGCCACTGCCCCTTCCAAAGCCTCTGGACTGGGGGCTTGGTTTGGAATCTGGGGTACAAAAAAGCACATTTATTGGGACGTATCCTGCCTAAGAGCAGTGATTTGATACAACCTGTTATTTGGGGTAGAGTCTTTTGTTTTCTGTTTTAGCTGGGGAGGAGAACCGAAAATGGCCACGCATCTCCTGACCATCCCATTGGCGGAAGCTCCTCATCTGTGTTCCCTTGGGCACAAAATTGCTTTTCCTTAACAATGTCCCGTTACGCTCAAGCATAAAAAAAGCACAGAAGCCACAACTCACAAGACGGGAAATATGTTTTATACATGCCAACGGCAAAGCGCATTCCAGCCAGAGTCCCATTTCAGTGCTGACTATTTTGTTCCAGTTGGTGAAATCCCTTTCCTCTGCCTCTGATATTTTTTTCTCCCCTACTGATCTCAATATATTTGCGCATATTATGCCGGTGTTATATCCAGTGCTTGAGAGCAGACTTTGAGTCGAGCAAGAAATGGAAACCCGGACTGGAGGACAGCCTCAGTTTTCAATAAGAATCGGGATGGGATATTTTGCCAGACACAGATTCCCTATAGATTTCTGGTGGCAAACTAAGAAGTTGTGTGAATAAAGGTGCCTTTTTAAATCGAGGCTTGAGTAGAGAATAAGACCATCATTTGTAGTATTTCAGAGTGGTGGTCTGAAGTGGTGGACTCTGATCTGGAAGGCTTTAAGAGGGAAGTGGACATGTTCATGGAGGAGAGGGGGATTCATGGCTACTAGTTAAAATGGATACTAGCCGTGATGCATACCTGTTCTCTCCTGGATCAGAGGAGCATGCCGAATATATTAGGTGCTGTGGAGCACAGGCAGGACGGTGCTGCTGCAGTCGACTTGCTTGTGGGCTTCCCAGAGGCTCCTGGTTGGCCACTGTGTGAACAGACCTCTGGACTCGATGGGCCTGGGTCTGATCCAGCAGGGCTTCTCTTATGTTCTTATGTAACCGGCAGGGCTGGATTTAGGTTTGATGAGGCCCTAAGCAATTGAAGGTAATGGGGCCCTTTATATATAGAAATGAGCAAACCAGTGATATTTTAGGGAGCAGGCTAGCAGGCAGGGCCCATTACTTTCATCATAGGCGCCTACACAACACAAAACACTGTTGCTGTATGTAGGTTTTATTTTATTTGTTTTTTTATCTTATATTTTGGAAATGTACATTGTTAAGTCCGCGTGGGGAGGACACACGAGGTCGAGACGGAGTTCCATCACGACGTGTTTATTGCAGTTCAGAACTAGAGAACACAGTAGAAACGGCCCTGCTTATATGCTCCTCTGGCCGCCCGAGGCCACTCCCCCCCTGATCCGTGATGGGGGGGAAACAACCCCAGGGTACCAATGGCGCATGCCGGCTAAGGGCCAATGGCACGCCCTGGCTTTGGCCAATCGCATGAACAGGGCTTTGGAGCCTTCGCCCAAGACTCAAGCTCCAACGTTCTCCCCTAACTATATACATACACAACATATATCCAGGTTTTTTTTTCCTTTAAATTTTTTTGGGGGCTCCAAGAGAGTGGGGCCCTAAGCTATAGCTTGTTTAGTTTATATAGTAAATCCGGCACTGCCGGGTTTGATTCCCCACTCCTCAACATGAGCAGCTAATGCTAAGCTGGTGAACTGGATTTGTTTCCCCACTCCTCAACATGAAACCAGCTGGGTGACCTTGGGCTAGTCTCAGAGCTCTTTCAGCCCCATCTACCCCACAAGGTGTCTGTTTGTGGGGAGGGGAAGGGAAGGTGATTGTAAGCCAGTTTGAGGCTTCCTTAAGAGGTAGAGAAAGTCGGCATATAGAAACCAACTCTTCTTCTTCTTCTTCTTCTTCTTCTTCGTTTCTACTGCCAGGTGAACGTCTGCAAGCAGTGTATGGTAGGGTCATGCCAAACCAAAGGGTTTGTGAAGGCCAGAGGTAACTTCGGTGGGTCATCAGCTGTGCAGACCAAAAGATGCGCACGTTCAAACGTCCCACATCAACACCATTTTCAATACTGTCACCTGTCATGCACTGACCTGCGACACATGAAGTAAGACAACTTCATACTGAACCAGACCATTGATCCACCAAGGTCAGTATTTTCTGCTCAGACTGGCACGGCTCTCCAAGGTCTCTGGTGGAGGTCTGATGAGATCGTGCAGGTAAATGGAAATAAAGTCTGAGTATGAATAAAGTGTAGGGTTGCCAAGTTCCTCTTTGCCACAGGCGGGAGGTTTTGGGGGCGGAGCTTGAGGAGGGCGGGGTTTGGGGAGGGACTTCAGTGCCATAGAGTCCAATGGCCAAAGTGGCCATTTTCTCCAGGTGAACTGATCTCTATTGGCTGGAGATCAGTTGTAGCAGCAGGAGATCTCCAGCCACCACCTGCAGGTTGGCAACCCTACCTGCCCTCTACCCCCAAAATCTCCAGGTATGTCCCAACCTGGAGTTGGCAATCCTAGAGTTAGGGATGCCAACCTCCAGGTCCTAGCTGGGGATCTCCTGCTATTACAACTGATCTCCAGCCGATAGAGATCAGTTAGAGAAAATTGCCGCTTTGGCAATTGGACTCTATGGCATGAAAGTCCCTCCCCTCCCTCCTCAGGCTCCACCCCTAAAACCTCCTGTCAGTGGTGAAGAGGGACCTGGCAACCCTACCTAGAGTTGATTGATTGGAGACACTGACCATTCCTCCCCACCCCGGGCTGGCTGCTGCCCTGTGTGCTACAAATCACATGCCTGGCTGGAATTTAAATTAAGATTTATGGTTGTACTTTTAAATTATTTTTGTATATTGATTGATATATGCTAGGTTTAGGGTTGCCAGATCCATCTTTGCCATCGGTGGGAGGTTTTGGGGGAGGAGCTTGAGGAGGGCGGGGTTTGGTGGGAGGGATTTCAATGCCATAGAGTCTAATTGCCAAAGTGGCCATTTCCTCCAGGGGAACTGATCTCTATCGGCTGGAGGTCAGTTTTAATAACAGCAGGAGATCTCCAGCTAGGACCTGGAGGTTGGCAACCCTAGCTACGTTGTTTTAATGATGAAGGCCGTTCCAAGCCTGGCCTTGGCTGGCGGGGGGGGGGGGGGAGCAGGATATAAATTCAAGAATAAATAAATACATACATTGAAATTCTGTGTCCCCCCCCTCCCCCAATCCCTATTTTCCCAGAAGAATACAGCACGAGGAGGAAGCCCAGCACTTAATGAAACAGTTAATGCTATTTGCTGGTGATGATTATTCAAGGAAAGGGCTTTGAAGCCCCCCAATTAGCACTTCACTACAGTAAACAAGATCTTGAGATATGCCCAGATCGGAAGAATAATGTATGCCAATTTAGGCTAAATGACAAATACTTACTCCACAGCGGCCGCATCTTGAAAATAACCACGCTCAGAGTTTCCACTCCATCTAGGGTTGCCAACTTCCAGGTACTAGCTGGAGGTCTCCTGCTATTACAACTGACCTCCAGCCGATAGAGATCAGTTCCCCTGGAGAAAATGGCCGCTTTGGCCATTGGACTCTATGGCATTGAAGTCCCTCCCCTCCCCAAAACCCGCCCTCCTCAGGCTGTGCCCCCAAAACCTCCCGCTGGTGGCAAAGAGGGACCGGGCAACCCTAATTCCATCCCAGCCATTGTGCCAGTGCCGTGATCTTGGGGGTGCCAACTCCGGGTGGGGATATTCCTGGAGATTTGGGGTGTGGGTAGGAATGCCAGGTCCCTCTTCACCACCAGTGGGAGGTTTTGGGGGCACAGTCTGAGGAGGGCATGGTTTGGAGAGGGGAGGGACTTCAATTCCATAGAGTCCAACTGCCAAAGCGGCCATTTTCTCCAGGGGAACTGATCTCTATCGGCTGGAGATCAGTTGTAATAACAAGAGATCTCCAGCCACAGCCTAAAGTTGGCAACCCTAGGTGTGGAGCCTGGGTGAAGGTGGGGCTTGGGAAGGGAAGGGGCCTCAGCAGGATACGATGCCAGAGAGTCCGCCCCATCCAAGTAGGTAGGGTTGCCAACCACCAGAGGGGGGCTGGAGATCTCCTGCTATTACAAGTGATTGCCAGCCGATGGAGATCAGTTCCCCTGGAGAAAATGGCCCACTTTGGCAATTGGACTATGGCATTGAAGTCCCTTCCCTCCCAAAACCCCACCCTCCTCAGGTTCCATTCTTAAAATCTCCAGGTATTTCCCAATCCGGAGCTGCCAACCCTACAAATAGGGCTGACAACCTCCAGGTGATAGCTGGAGATCTCTCGCTATTACAATTGATCTCCAGGGAATAGAGATGAGTTCACCTGGAGAAAATGGCCATATTGGAAGCTGGACTGTATGGCACTATACAACATTGAAGTCCCTCCCCTCTCTGCCCCAAACCCTGCCCTCCACAGGCTTCGCCCCCCAAATCACCAGTATTTCTCATCCCAGAGCTGGCAACCCTCCCCCCAAAGCCGCCGTTTTTTTCAGGGGAACTGATCTCTGTCACCTGGAAATCTCCATCATCTGGAGATTAGCAACCCTATGTGATCTTCAAGGAGGAATTGCAAGAAGAAGAAGAAGAAGAAGAAGAAGAAGAAGAAGAAGAAGAAGAAGAAGAAGAAGAAGAAGAAGAAGAAGAAGAAGAAGTTGGTTTTGATATGCTGACTTTCTCTACCACTTAAGGAAGAATCAAATCGGCTTACAATCGTCTTGCCTTCCCCTCCCCTTGTCGTGAGCAGCAGGGGTCTAGATACTGAACAGACACCGATCCCGGCTGAGTTGGTAACAGAGGCAGAGGCCGGGCCCTCTGTCTCCTCTGAAGTTGGCAGTTTGCCTCCGTCGGAGTCAGAAGTTCCCACTCCTCTCATGATTAACGATGAGGAGAGTCAGCCGGCAAGGACAGAAGATTCACCCCCACGGATAGATAGGCTTCGGGAAAGATTACGCAAAGACTTAGCTACCCGTCGCAAGCAGGCGCGGGAGTATAGACGGACACAAAGCCCTGAATACTGAAAGGAGCCAGGCTAGATAAGTGGTGAATGAGCGCACTACCAGTCATATAATCCCAAGCTGTTGGAAGGTTTCTCCGTGGAAGCAACGATTCAGTTTCCGGACTGCTTCGCATCCACTTCGGCTCCTGACTCTCTCTCTGACCAGCTTGAATTCCTGGCACTCTGACCCTCGGCTTGATTATCGACTCTTCTTCCGGACACCTTTGGACTCCTGTTTTGATCTCCACTAACTCGACCTTGGACCGCACAACTACCCAGCCTCCTAGCCCAGCCTGGGACCTGACACCCCTCAACAGACACCCTGTGAGGTAGGTGGGGCTGAGAGAGCTGTGACTAGCCCAAGGTCACCCAGGTGGCTTCATGTGGAGGAGCGGGGAAACCAACCCGGTTCACCAGATTAGCCTCTGCCGCTCAGGTGGGGAGTGGGGGAAGCAAACCCGGTTCTCCAGATCAGAGTCCACTGCTCCAAACCACTGCTCTTAACCACTACACCACGCCGGCTCTCCAGCAGGAGGAGAGAAGGAAGGAGCTGTGGTTTATCTGGAGGGCTATGCACCGAGCACGCCCCCCTTTACTTTTGTTCTGGCGGAATTCTACTTTTTTAGTGAAATTATTAAAGCTAATTGCATTGTTTAATCCCCGTCACATGCAATTTTCCAGTGTTCCCCTAATCAGTGTAATCAAGCCAATCGAAACAGATAAAGGAGATCTTTTAGCGGCCCTTGATGAGATTTTATCATCAATCTCCATATGTGTTGCAAAGCCATGACACACTTAGAAGAAACCAAAGTAACTTGGGAATAGATGAGTGTTAATAACGTGGCGGACGAGGGATGGTGAAGCTGAGCCTGGAGTCTTGGTAGGGAGAAAGGAAAGAGGGAAGTCCGTCAGGAATATGGTTGCCAGCTCTGGGTTGGGAAATACCTGGAGATTTTGGGGATGGAGCCTCGGGAGGGCAGGGTTTGGGAAAGGGAGGGATCTCAGTGGAGTATAATGCCATTGAGTCCACCCTCCAAAGCAGCCATTTTCTCCAGGGGAACTTGGTCATAAGAACATAAGAAAGGCCATGCTGGATCAGACCAAGGCCCATAAGAAAGGCCGTACTGGATCAGACCAAGGCCCATTAAGTCCAGCAGTCTGTTCACACAGTGGCCAACCAGACGACTGCAGGGGCCCCCAGAGAAGACACTGTTAATCCCTCCACACTCCTGTTTATTATGTAAACCCTTCTTTTCCATCCTAATGGTCGGTTTAATGGGTCTTATGCGCTCTGGGTCAGTCACTAAGCTCTTGGGGCCGGGAATCATGTTACCCCAACAATGCGGGTGCCTTGCCCATTCTTCCCATCGGAAAAACCTGGGATTGTGTGGGTGGAGCTCCTGCTCTGGCTCCTCTCCACACCAACGCCAAACCCTTGAGAAAGCACGACAGGGACTTCTCGTGTCTGGCCTTGGGCATCTCACGTCACTGGCAGCGAGGGAAGGCACACAGCTTCCACTCTGTTGGCATGAACACACAGGAAGCTGCTTTGTACTGAATCAGGCCATTGGTCCAGTAAGGTCGGTATTGTCTACTCGGACTGGCAGAGGCTCTCCAGGGACCACCAAGGAAGTCTAGGGTTGCTATGCAGAGGCAGGCGATGGAAAACCATCTCTGTCTGTCCCTTGCCTTGAAAACCCTACTGGGGTGGCCATAGATAGGCTGCAAGATGATGGTGCTTCCCACCACACTGGTCCTGTTTCCTACAATTCCAATTATGTGTGTTATTTTATTGAGATGAAATGTAAACAGTTTAAAAGGGATCATGTTGGAGCGTCATTCTCTACTACTTAAGGAAGAATGAAATTGGCTTACCATTGCCTTGCCTTCCCCTCCCCACAATGGACACCCTGGGAGGTAGGTGGGGCTGAGAGAGTTTGGAGTGAGCTGTGACTGGCCCAAGGTCACCCAGCTGGGTTCATGTGGAAGAGTGGTAGGGTTGCCAGGTGCCTGGTGGTGGCTGGCAAACCCCCGGCAATTCGCCCCTCTGCCCGCTGACTGCCTAAGGGTCGGTGGGAAAACATGCACGCATGCGCACACCACGCGCAAGACACTTCTGGTTTAGAACCGGAAGTGCCGCCTCGCAAGGGGCCTTTTCCTCTTAGGGGGTTACCGCATTATGTATTCCCAGCGATGTATTAAGAGTTTGAAAATGTTATAAAAAACATCACTTTAAAAGAATTTTTGGATGCCACGGCTAAAAAATGGTTGGAAGACGTCTTCACAGCTAAAGGGGCCAAACAAAGGGCGAACAGTATTTTTTATAACAGTTTCAAACTCTTAATGCATCGGTGGGAATACATAGAAAGTGCGAACAATATTTTTTATAACGTTTTCAAACTCTTAATATATCACTGGGAATACATAATGCGATAACCCCCTTAGTTTGAGTGGTAAGGGCTGCTTTACCACTCAAACTAAGAGGAAAAGGCCCCTCGCGAGGCGGCACTTCCGGCTATAAACCAGAAGTGACACGCACGTGCATCGGCACGCACATGCACAATCCCAACCACAGCCCCATAGCCTCCCTGGGGAGGAGAGAGGGAACCTGGCAGCCCTAAGGAGTGGGGATTCAAACCCGGTTCACCAGATTAGCCTCCGCCACTCTTAACCACTACACCATGCTGGCCCTAATGACGATGGGTGTTTCAAATTGCGCATCATCCACTAAAGGACATAAGATGTCATTGCTAAATACCGTAGTGAGTGTGTGGGGGTGGGAGCATAAATGTTTAAATCAACACTGTGAAAAACATTTGCAATACCGAACTTTGTAAAAATTTTGTGGACTAAGCCGGAATTCTGTAATGGAGCGCAAGGAACAACTGAAGGGTCATTTAGAGACTACAGCGCATGTTATGACAGCATGTGTAAGCAAGGCCTATGATGATCCGTCCATAACAACAGTGCCAGAAATATTATACACCTTGGCCAGAGTAGGGTTGCCAACTTTCAGGTAGTAGCCGGATATTTCCTGCTATTACAACTGATCTCCAGCCGATAGAGATCCGCTCACCTGGAGAAAATGGCCGCTTTGGCCGTTGGACTCTATGGCATTGAAATCCCTCCCCTCCCCAAACCCCGCCCTCCTCAAGCTCCGCCCCAAAAACCTTCCGCCGGTTGCGAAGAGGGACATGGCAACCCTAGGCCAGAGGCCCCCTAGATTTTGAGACCCTCTCCCCAGGTAGCTGATTCCACTGTCGAAAAATTCTTATTGTAATCAATTTCCCCCCCTAATATCCAGCCGGTACCTTTCTGCCCACAATTTAAACCCATTATTGCGAGTCCTCTCCTCTGCTGCCAACAGGAACAGCTCCCTGCCCTCCTCTAAGTGACAGCCCTTCCAATACTTCAAGAGAGCAATCCTGTTGCACTCCTCTTCGTTGGCTGGAGATCAGTTGTAATAGCAGGAGATCTCCTGGAGGTTGGCAACCCTACTCATCTACTGCTTGTGAGAACTAGAATTTAGGCAGGGGAGCTATGAGGCAGGGGAATGTACAGGGAGGTAAGGGATACTTCCTAGAGATGCTCCATAGCAATGTCACTAATCAAAATCCAAGCTGAATATACCCTCAGAAGAGTAACTAATCTGGAAGAAATTTCCTCCAACTTTTGGGTCTAAACCAATTAATAGGGTTGCCAACCTCTAGGTACTAGCCTGAGGAGGGCGGGGTTTAAAGAGGGGAGGGACTTCAATGCCATAGAGTCCAACTGCCAAAGCAACCATTTTATCCAGGTGAACTGATCTGTCTCCTGGAGATCAGTTGTAATAGCAGGAGATCTCCAGCTAGTACAGGGAGGGGCCGTGGCTTAGTTCGTCTTTAAGGTGCTACTGGACTCTTGCTAGGGTTGCCAGGTCCCTCTTCGCCACCGGCGGGAGGTTTTTGGGGCAGAGCCTGAGGAGGGCGGGTTTGGGGAGGGGAGGGACTTCAATGCCATAGAGTCCAATTGCCAAAGCGGCCATTATCTCCAGGTGACCTGATCTCTATCGGCAGGGGATCAGTTGTAACAGCAGGAGATCTCCAGCTAGTACCTGGAGGTTGGCAACCTAACTCTTGCTCTTTTCTACTGCTACAGACAAACTAACACGGCTACCCATCGATCTATCTCCATTTTAGGGTAAAGGTTCATACTGAACACAACCTTGAATATGGGTTGGACTTAGGGTTGCCAGGTCCCTCTTCGCCATCGGCGGGATATTTTGGGGGCGGAGCCAGAGGAAGGCGGGGTTTGGGGAGGGGAGGGACTTCAATCCCATAGAGTCCAATGGCCAAAGTGGCCATTTTCTCCAGGGGAACTCATCTCTATCGGCTGGAGATCAGTTGTAATAGCAGGAGATCTTCTATTACCTGGAGGTTGGCAGCCCTAGTTGGACACATATTCAAATGCCCATCAACCGAGCGCCCGGCAGACTGAATTTTTCTCGAGTCGTGAATACAGTGGAAGAACGCTGAAGCAGCCATACCTCTCCCTGGGGTAACAGCCAAGGGTCAGCTTGTGTGGGCAACAAAGGTCGTGAGAACGTGCTCTGCCTCAACAGACTGACTTATCGCACCTAAGCAGGGACCTCACCCCCTTTCCACCAACTGGCCCTCTTCCAGTTCTCAGTGCTGGATTCTGCGTATCTGTCCCACTGAGGGCAGGGCGTTCCCACAGCCCCGAGGGCCCCTCCCCTGGTGGAAAAATCTCTCTTGAGGCCTAGCCTGCCACTCTAACCTCAGGTTGCCAGCTCCGGGCTGGGAAATTCCTGCAGATTTGGGGGAGGAGCCTGGGGAACGGCAGGGTTTGGGGTTAGGGCTGCCAACCTCCAGGTACTAGCTTGAGATCTCCACGGAGGTCCCTCCGCTTCCCAGACGCTGCCTTCCCCAGATGGAAGATGCCTTAAGAACATAAGAACATCAGAAAGGCCCTGCTGGATCAGACCCAGGCCCATCAAGTCCAGCAGTCTGTTCACACAGTGGCCAACCAGGTGCCTCCAGGAAGCCCATAAGCAAGACGACTGCAGCAGCACCATCCTGCCTGTGTTCCACCACACCCAATATATTTGGCATGCTCCTCTGATACTAGAGAGAATAGGTATGCAGCATGACTAGAATCCATTCTAACTAATAGCCATGAATACCCCTCTCCTCCATGAATATGTCCACTCCCCTCTTAAAGCCCTCCAAGCTGGCAGCCATCACCACATCCTGGGGCAGGGAGTTCCACAATTTAACTATGCGTTGTGTGAAAAAATACTTCCTTTATCTGTTTTGAATCTCTCACCCTCCAGCTTTAGCAGATGACCCCGTGTTCTAGTATTATGGGAGAGGGAGAAAAACTTCTCCCTGTCCACTCTCTCCAAACCATGCATAATTTTATAGATCTCTATCATGTCTCCCCTCAGCCACCTTCTTTCCAAGCTAAACAGCCCTAAGCGTCTTAACCACTCCCCATGGGACAGTTGCGCTAGTCCCCTAATCATTTTGGTTGCTCTTTTCTGCACCTTCTCAAGCTCTGTAATATCCTTTTTTAGGTGTGGTGACCAGAACTGTACACAGTATTCCATCTCAACTGTACACAGCCTTCCATCTCAAAATCTCCCACCCCGGAGTTGGCAACCCTACTGTAACTTGCTCTTCCTTGCCGATTCATCAGAGACATTCCAATCTGGAGCTTTCTCCTTCTGACAGCCACACAAGTCCCTGGCCAAGTAGGCCGGTCACTTTTATTCCCCCCCGCCCGCCAGGGTTCCAATGATGGCAGCGCAGCAGGTAGAAATCCACCAGGTGATGCCTTTTTCTTCACAGCATCTCCACGCCCAGGAAAAGCTTCACCTGTTCAAGTGACATCTGCCATGTGATTGGAAACAACACAGGAGGGAGCCCTTGGGGGTTTTTTGGGAGGGGGTAGGGGAAATTCTGCAGCCAGGTCAGGCAAGCTGTGAGCCATCTGCTCTAGAGGCAAGGGGGAGGGGTCAGGTTGGTTTCCCCTCTCAGATGGAGAGATGAGGAGTATAATGCCATTGAATCCGCCCTCTAAAAAGTAGCCATTTTCTCCAAGGAGAACTGATCTCTGGGGAGGGGCCGTGGCTCAGTGGTAGAGCATCTGTTCGCCATGCAGAAGGTCCCAGCATTTCCAGTTAAAAGGACCAGGCAAGTAGGTGATGTGAAAGACCTCTGCCTGAGACCCTGGAGAGTCACTGCCAGTCTGAGTGGACAACACTGACTTTGATGGACCAAGTGTCAGATTCAGTATAAGGCAGCTTCATGTGTTTTAGCATTATTTGGGGAGGGCCTGTGGCTCAGTGGTGAAGCTTTTGCATACTGTGCAGAAGGTCCCAGGTTCAATCCCCGGCATCTCCAGTTAAAATCACCAGGCAGTAGGTGATGGGAAAGACCTCCGCTTGAGACCCTGGAGAGCCGCTGCCGGTCTGAGTGGACAATACTGACTTTGATAGACCAAGGGTCGGATCCAGTATAAGGCAGATTCATGTGATGCTCTGATTCAGTCCATACAGTTGGTGTGGAAGAGACATGCAGGTTGCTCAGGGAGGGGCGTGGCTCAGTGGTTGAGCATCTGCTTGGCATGCAGAAGGTCCTAGGTTCAATCCCCGCCATCTCCAGTTAAAGGGACCAGGTAAGTGGGTGATGTGAAAGACCTCTGCCTGAGACCCTGGAGAGACGCTGCCGGTCTGAGTGGACAATACTGACTTGGATGGACCAAGGGTCTGATTCAGTATAAAGCAGCTTCATGTGTTCGTGTGTCTGGAGATCACTGGTCATTCCGGGAGATCTCCAGGCACCACCTGGAAGGTGGAAACCCTCCGAAGGCCCACCCTCCCTCTTCCCTCTTCACGGGGTGGTGGTGGTGGGGAATTGAGGCTGTGTCTTTCTTTTTTTCCCTGTCCGGGAAGGGGCAGAGGGGGAGGGTAGCTGAGCCAGGCAGCCAGTCCTGCAGGGAAGAGTTCGTTGCCCAGGCTGCTGAGCCCGGATTCCAAGCAGGCAGGCAGGCAGGGAGGGAGGGGCCGGAGTCTCTTTGCTCTGGCGTCCCCCCTCGGAGATTAGCCTGGCTGGAATCTGGCTCGGCAAAGCCTTTGTGTTGCAAACCGCAGGGAGAAAAGCTCCAAAAGCCGACATTGTGGGCCCCAGACTCGCCACATGGCCCCTCTTTGGGTGACAACAATCCGACAAGGGGTCCCAGTGTCGGCCTAGCCCCGGAGGGCCGGGAGCCGAGCCAGATGGGTCCCGAGGCCAGCAGGAGGGGCAGCACTGGATCCTCCAGGGGCAACCTCTGGATCCTCCAGAGGTTGCCAACCTCCAGGCGCCAGCTGGCGATCTCCTGCTTTTGCAACTGGACTCCAGCTGATAGAGATCAGTTCCCCTGGAGAAAAGGGGCCGCTTTGGCCGTTGGACTCTATGGCATTGAAGCCCCACCCCAAACCCTGCCCTTCTCAGGATCTGCCCCAAAAACCTCCCGCCCTCCTCAGGCTCCCCAAACCCCGCACTCCTCAGGCTCCACCCCAAGTACCTCCCGCCGGTGGCAAAGGGGGACCCGGTGACCTTACTCCAATGGTGGCAGCTCATCTCTACCTCTCTCCTCCCTAACCCAGAGACCTTATCCTTCTGCTTCTTAGAATCATAGAATCATACAACTGGAAGGGACCACCAAGGTCATTTGTCTTGTTGGTGGGCTTCCTGGAGGCACCTGGTTGGCCATTGTGTGAACAGACTGCTGGACTGGATGGGCCTGGGTCGAATCCAGCAGGGCTTTTCTGAGGTTCTTATGTTCTTATGTAATCTAGTCCAATTCCCAGCCCAATGCAGGAAATTCACAACTACCTCCCCCCCACCACTCCCCCAGTGACCCCTGCTCTATACCTAGAAGATTGGCAACAAAACCCTTCCAGGATCCCTGGCCAATCTGGCCTGAAGGAAAATTTCTTCCTGACCCCAAAGTGGCGATCAGCATTACCCTGGGTGTTATGTATGCAATAAACCTAGGGAGTAGGAGTGGAAACCTCGAGTGATAGCCCACCCAATGGGCGTGGGGAGCGGGGTTTGAACCCGCCAATGAGAGAATGAGAGGACAGGTAGAGCGTGAACATCTGAGAGCATAAATGTAAGGTGAGTGGGCTTTGTCTTCACTTTTGCCATGCTGTTCCTGTAATAAAGGTGTTGTACCCCGACTCCGTCTCTCTCTCTATGCATCGCCCACGCGACATAAAACTGGCGATGAAGGTGGGATTCTGAGAGAACAGGTACTATGGGCAACTGAGGTGATGGAGTCGGCTCCCATGGCGTCCCAGGGAAACATCAAACCGTTCAACCCAACCGCTTCGGAAAAATGGGACTCCTAAGCCATGCGAGTCCAATATCACATGGTGGCCAACGACATCACAACGGCTGAGAAAAAGAAAGCAACTTTTCTCAGCCTCTGCAGTCAAGATACATTTGAACTGGCCAAGGGCCTGTTGGCCCCCATCGCGATAGACACCGCCACCTACGACGAGATCGTGAAGGCACTCACAATGCATTTCCAGCCCAAGCCGACGCAGATCGCAAGGAGGGCTGACTTCCAGGAGCGGCGACAGGCGCCCGGGGAAACAGTCACGGACTTTGTTTCCGCACTTCGGCAGACCGCGAAGTATTGCAGATTTCCCGACCTGACCGACAGGATGCGAGATCAACTCGACATCGGCCTCCAAAACCCAAAGGTGCGGCGGAAACGCCTCACAAAAAAGGCCTTCACATTCGAGGAAGCGATGGAAGAGGCTATTGCAAGCGGAGGCTGCAGAGAGAGTCTTCAGAGCGTTGGACAAAAAGGAAATGGCGACCCCCCCCCGGCGACCCCGTGAGGGCCTGCACCCGTCCACTACGAGGATGCAAGTGAGGACAGGGAGGATGTGGAAGCACACAGGGTGGAAACGAGGGCGTCAAAGGTGAGGCCCCACTCCGGGGGGCAGTGCGCCAGCTGCGGGAACCCCCACGAGAGGCAAACGTGCCAATTCAGAAGTGCCAAATGCAGGGAGTGTGGTAAGACCGGCCACATCGCCCGTGCATGTCGAGCTTACCGTAGGGGGATCCCCAATAACGGGGCCCAATTCAAATCCCCGGAGTTCCGAGAGTTTACTTAGTGGAACCTAAATAGGTACGTCACTTCAGCCCGATTCCACCCAACATCTAACGGGCAAGCAGAGAGAATGGTGAGGATGGCAAAAAATGCTCTGGGCTGCCTCACACAGGACGACTGGAATGCGAGGCTGGCGGACTTCCTCCTTACGCAGCGAATTACCTCGTGCACCGCCACCGGGCAGAGCCCGGTGGAACTATTGATGGGGCGCCAGTTGCGGTTGCTCCTGGATCACCTACACCCCGACCTGACGGCGGAACGAACACCGATCCAGGACTCGCTGGATACACCGAGGACCCTGCGGATGGGCGCCGCCGTATTTGCCCGCAACTACAGGACAGGTCCGGCATGGATTCTGACGACGGTAAGAGACATTATGGGGCTGGTCTCGTATGGGGTGGTGACCCCCGCGGACAGGGTCCTCCGGCGCCACATCAATCAACTCTGGCATAGAGTAGAGGACCGTGCGAGCGGGAGGAGGAACCTGCTGAGACCTTAGGAGCCGTTGGGGAGGGCTCCGAGGGAGGGGGGCAAGAGGCAACCGTGCGAGAGCGGGAAGAGAAACAGGTGCCCCCACCAGTTGGCAAGTGTGGCGACCCACAGACGGAAGGCTCGATGAGACCGACCCAGCCCCCAGAGAGCCCCCCGAGAGTTCCAGAATCCACTGAGGCCGGGCCAGCTCCCATTCTGGCCCCCTGCCGCTCGGGCAGGATTCGTTCTCAACCCATCCACCTCAAAGACTATGTATGTTAAGAGGGGGGAATGTGATCCTGGGGGGGAGGGGTATTATGTATGCAATAAACCTAGGGAGTAGGAGCAGAAACCTCGAGTGATAGCCCACCCAATGGGCATGGGGAGCAGGGTTTGAACCCGCCAATGAGAGAATGAGAGGACAGGTAGAGCGCGAACATCTGAGAGCATAAATGTAAGGTGAGTAGGCTTTGTCTTCACTTTCACCATGCTGTTCCTGTCATAAAGGTGTTGTACCCCGACTCCGTCTCTCTATGCATCACCCACGTGACATAAAACTGGGCATGTAAGAAAGGGCCATGAGATCCAAGCGCTGACACAACCCTTCCTGCCCTCCCATCTCAGGATCTCCCCTGTGACTGTCTCATAAGAAATTAGAAGAGCCCTTCTGGATCAGACCAATGGTCCATCTAGGCCAGCATCCTGTCTCACACAGTGGCCAACCAGTTCCTCTGGAGGGCCAACAACAGGGCACACAGGCCAAGGCATTCATAGAGCATCAGAAGAGCCTGATGGATAGGGTTGCCAGCTCCGGGTTGGGAAATACCTGGAGATTTTGGGGGTGGAGCCTGAGGAGGGTGGGTTTTGGGGAGAGGAGGGATTTCAATAGGGAATGATGCCGTAAAGTCCATCTTCCAAAGTGGCCATTTTCTCCAGGTGAACTCTGTTGCCTGGAGATCAGTCTTTAGGATCACAGCCTCGCACCCACAGTGAGCACTATCTCTCGAAAATTCAAATGAGGAGCTGCATCTGCAACAATGAAATTGTAAGATGAGATGGAAGCAGGGCTGGTTGAAAGTATTTTGTCACCTGCTGCCTTCTCCCATATCACCACTGGCTCAGCTCGGCCCTGGACAGCAAGGCATTGGCTCAGGAGCAATGCCACCTATGGATGGGGCCACCAATTGTCAGGGACACCACCCATGAATAGGGACACCATCAATGGACAGGGACACAATCAATGGACAGGGACACAGTCAATGGACAAGAGAATAAATGGACACAATCACTAGGTGGGGACACCAATAGTCAGGGACACCGATGGACAAAGAAACCAATGGACAGGGACACCAATGGAGAAGGAGGTGTATTTTAGAGGTTGTTACATGCCCTGAGCCCAGCCTTGCTGAGAATGAGGGCAGGCTATAAATCTGCAAAATAAATAAATAAGGGACACACTCAATGGACAGGGACATCAGTGGACAGGGACATCAATGGACAGGGACATAATCTGTGGATGTGGACACCAGTTAATAGGGACACCATCAATAGACAGGGACATCAATGGACAGGGACACCATCAGTGGACTGGGACATCAATGGACAGGGACACAATCAGTGGACAGGGAAACCAATTAATAGGGACACCATCAATGGACAGGGATATCAATGGACAGGGACACCATCAGTGGACAGGGACATCAGTGGACAGGGACACAATCTGTGGACAGGGACACCAATGAATAGGGACACCATCAGTGGACAGGGACATCAATGGATAGGGACACCATCAGTGGACAGGGACATCAATGGATAGGGACATCAATGGACAGGGACATAATCAGTGGACAGGGGAGAGCTGAGCCCCTGTTATATTGCCACTTTCTTTATTGTGCTGCCCCCAAGCAATTGTTGATTTGGCCAGAGAAGCAGAGCAGAGGCTCACTTTTCCTGGAGGAGAAGGGTGAACACATAAAGTATGTGCTTTGCATCCAGGAGGTCTCAGCTTCTGTCCCTCCGGCCTCCCCAGTGATAGCACTAGACATCACCTCCGCATTTTTAAGACCTCTTCAGCTGCCATCGAGACCGGATGAACCCATCTGGTCCGACTCTGACCTGGTTTGCGCATACAGGGAGACTGTGACGGAGACGAGGCAGTAGAATCATGAGAGGGAGGGCACCTTGGCCATCTTCTGGGCATGGTGTAGGGGTCACTGGGGGTGTGGGAGGGAGGAAGTTTGGAATTTCCTGCATTGTGAAGGGGGTTGGACTAGATGACCCTGGTGGTTCCTTCCAAATCTATGATCCTATTAATGTACCCCTTTTCACTGCAGGTGACAGATGCCTGCTTTGAATTTCTCTTTTGCAAGAGGGGAAAAAAAAACACACAAGAGGAAACCAGCACAGAAGTCTGAAAGATTTCTCTCCTCTTCTGTTGGCTTGCTCCACTGGTTCTGTCTTTGGCAAGGAGGTGTACTTAAAAAAAAAAAAAAAACATAGGGAAACGTTCCAAACTGTGATCCCCCATCCGCTTTTCTGAAGTGGAGAAAGAGCTTTTAGGAAACAGGGCTTTGCGCGGGTGACCGTTATTCAACTGGTTTTGAATGCAGTCGACAGTGTATCAGCTGTTCTCTTTGCTTCTTTGGAAGACTGTAGATCCAACCAAGCAACACTCTAGCTAATCATTAGGGGTTATAACTGTTGTCACAGAGCCAGCATGGTGGAGTGGTGAAGAGCGGCGGACTCTAATCTGGAGAGCCGGGTTCGATTCCCTGCTCCTCCGCATTAAGCCTGCTGAGTGACCTTGGGCCGGTCACAGTTTTCTCTGGGCTCTCTCAGCCCAAGTGGAGGTAAGCAATGGCAAACCTCTTCTGAACGTCTCTTGAGGAGAAGAAGAAGAAGAAGAAGAAGAAGAAGAAGAAGAAGAAGAAGAAGAAGAAGAAGAGTTGGTTCTTATATGCCAACTTTCTCTACCACTTAAGGAAGAATCAAACCAGCTTACAATCCCCTTCCCCTCCACACAACAGACACCCTGTGAGGTAGGTGGGGCTGAGAGAGCTCGAAGAGAGGTGACTAGCCCAAGGTCACCCAGCCGGCTTCATGTGTAAGAATGAGGAAACAAATCCAGTTCACCAGATTAGCCTCCGCCGCTCATGTGGAGGAGTGGGGAATCAAATCCGGTTCTCCAGATCAGAGTCCACCGCTCCAAACCACCGCTTTTAACCACTACACCACACTGGCTCCCAGCCTTATGAAAACCTTATGGGTTTGCCATAAATTGGCTGCAACTTGACGGCACTTTCCTCCATCTCCAGTAAATGATGGAAAATGAAGTTAAACAAAATAATAAATGCTTTCCATGGAAGGAAGCTTTAGAGGCGTTAAGGGCTGAGGGGAATATTTCTCAGTGTGATGTAGTGGTTAAGAGTGGCAGGCTCCAGTCTGGAGAACCGGGTTCGATTCCCTGTTCTTCCACACGAAGACCTTGGGCCAGTCACAGCTCTCTCCGAACTCTCTCAGCCCCACCTAAATCAATAGGCGTCTACTGTGGGGAGAAGAAAGGAAGGTGATTGTAAGCCACTTTGAGACGCCTTCAGGTAGAGAAAGGTGGGGTATAAAAACCAACTCTACTTCATCATCTTTGCATCGAAATCTGTCCCTTCAAAAATGGCAGAACTTTTGGTTAAAAAAAGTAGTCAGCTCTCACCCTTCCCCAAAGACTTGGCCTTTTTGAGGTTGTTTCCAAAGAGCAAGAACTGTCGAGGGAAGGGATGCTGAAGATTTATTTACATATGGGCATCAGCCAGCGTGGTGCAGTGGTTAGAATGTCTGGGTAGGATCTGGGAGACCCAGGTTCAAATCCCCGCTTTGCCACGGAAGCTCGCTGGGTGACCTTGGTCTGGTCACCCATCTCACACAACTTCACAGGGTTGTTGTGAGGGAAAATGGAGGAGAGGAGAATGATATAAGCCCCTTTGGGTCCCCATTGGGGAGAAAGGCAGGATATAAAGACAGTAAATAAATAAAACTGCTATCCTGCTTTTCTTTCCATGAAAGGGACCCACAGGATGGGTTACAACTAGGGTGGCCACATCTGGGTTGGGGAAAACCTGGAAATTTGGGGGTGGAGCCTGAGGAGGGCAGGGTTTGGAGAGGGGCGGGACTTCAATGCCATAGAGTCCAGTGGCCAAAGCAGCCATTTTCTCCAGGGGAACTGATCTCTATAGGCTGGAGATCAGCTGTAATAGCAGATCTCCAGCCACC
Source organism: Euleptes europaea (assembly GCF_029931775.1). Lineage (NCBI taxonomy): Eukaryota > Metazoa > Chordata > Lepidosauria > Squamata > Sphaerodactylidae > Euleptes > Euleptes europaea. Next base: position 7,783,561 of record NC_079317.1, read on the forward strand.
ACCTGGAGTTTGGCAACCCTAGCTACAACAAAGACACAAATCATGATGATACAATTTAAAAAATCCAGCAGCTCCTAATTCTCCTCCTAATAAAATGATGGAATAAAGTTATGACATTGAGACGGCTGGTGAAAAGCCACATCATTTCAAACCGGAATAATTCAAAGGCATAAAGCCAAACTAACCACTAAGAGCCAACCAACGTGGCCAGCAGGTCTACTCTTAAATTCGTCCTTGCTATTCAATGGGGCTTACTCCCAGGAAAGTGCAGCCAAAGGCTTCTAGTAAAAAGAAAACAAGAAATCATAATCATAGAGTTGGAAGGGATCACCAGGGTCATCTAGTCCAACCCCCTGCACAATGCAGGAAATTCACAACTACCTCCCCCCCCCATACCCCCAGTGACTCCTACTCCATACCCAGAAGATGGCCAAGGTGCCCTCCCTCTCACGAACTGCCTAAGATCATAGAATCAGCAACCCAAATCGTGGGACAAAGATATCAACAAAGATGAGAAAGAGACAGAGAACTCTTCGGGTGGCTTCAGTTCAGCGCTGGTTTCAAGTGCAGTACAAGATGAGATGTTACACGCAGGTTTATTCTGCAACCAAAGATATTCCTCTGTCACCAGTGCTAAAATAACCTTGCCTGCACGACCCATTTCCACTCACACTGTACCACCTCTGATGCTAACTTCTCTAAGCAGGAGAGGAAATGGTGCTGACAGCTATGGGGTGTCAGCAAAACAAAACACCAAAGGATTTCTAGTTGCCATTTGTGGCTTCTTGGTCCCCTAAAGGAAGATCTCACCTGCCTCCTGTCTTTGTTATCTACGCTTTCACCAAGGAGCTGGAAGTGTCCCACGTGTGTGTGCTAACTGCTGTCGAGTCACTTCTGAAGTACGGTGACCCTGAGAATAAATGTCCTTCAAAATGCCCTATTGTCTGGCTCAGGTCTTGCCTGAGGGGCTGAGGCTCAGTGGTAGAGCATCTGCTCAACATGCAGAAGGTCCCAGGTTCAGACCCTGGCAACTCCAGTTAAAGGGACTAGGCAAGTTAAGGGGACTGAGACCCTGGAGAGCCGCTGCTGGTCTGAGTAGACCAGTGGTTCCCAACCATTTTTTGACCAGGGACCACTAGGACTTTTTTGTTCGGTGCAGGGACCCCAAGGTTCAAAATAAAAATTCTGAGAATTTAAAAATAAACTTTAATCATAACTGTTAGTTAAACATTAAACTTAGAATAATATTTGAATATATATTTTTATAATAGAAACTGTTAATTGAAAATATTAATTTATTATGGGTTTATAACTTTGTTTCGCGGATCTTAATTTAGTTCTTGTGGACCCCTGGGGGTCCACGGACCCCCTGTTGGGAACCAGTGGAGTAGACAATACTGACTTGGATGGACCAAGGGTCTGATTCAATATAAGGCAGCTTCATGTGTTCATGTGTTCTTGCAAACTGAAGGCCATGGCTTCCTGGATGGATCCAATCCATCTCTTGTTGGGTCTTCCTCTTTTCCTGCTGCCCTCAACTTTTCCTAGCATGATTGTCTTTTCCAGTGATTCTGTCTTCTCATCATGTGATCAAACTACAACAGCCTCGGTTTAGTCATTTTAGCTTCTAGGGCCAGTCCAGGCTTGATTTGATCTAGAACCCACTGATTTATCTTTTTGGCGGTCCATGGTATCCGTAACACTTTCCTCCAACACCACATTGGGGGAGGGGCTGTGGCTCAGTGGTAGACCTCCTCCTGAGACCCTGGAGAGCCATTGCCAGTCTGAGTAGGCAATACTGACTTGGATGGACCAAGGGTCTGGTTCAGTGTAAGGTAGCTTCATGTGTCTGAAAGTAATGTATTAAAAATGTCTTCTTCATGAGGCACTAGTGGGGCATATGAAGGAGTAAGCCCCAGGAATTTCAATTGTGCTTACTTGTGAGTCAGTGTCCCTAAGAGATCAGTCAATGGGCCGTTTCCATTGATTCGTCTGAGGCATAGGTGAAATGTTGTGGGAAACGACCCACAAGTTAGAGCTGGGTTTTAAACCCCTGCCTCCCCCGGCCCCTGTCCCAGTGGGTGGAGCTGGGATTCCCATGGGGCCCAAAGTGTACAGTATTTGGAATTAACATTTCGGAGGGGGTGGGCTCTCGGTTAAGGGTGTAAAGAAAGCATCTGAGCCGGAGGAGGGGGTCTCCGGGCTGGGAATCGGGAGGCAAACCCCCAATTGTGTCCATGAGTTGTTTTTATCACGGCCGTTTCGTTTCTATTGTAAGATGCCTCGCGTTCTGCGAGGTAGAAAGGCGGCGAATAAATGTTTCAAATAAATAAATAAATAAATAAATAAATAAATAAATAAATAAATAAATAAATAAATAAATAAAATGGGCCTCGCCTGGGAAAGGGACTCTTGAAAAAAGGAGTTTGCGCCAAAAGAATTATGCTCGAGAGGTGGAAGTTTGCTGACCGCAACTCCCTTGCTCTAATGACCCGTTTGCAGGGAGACTATCTTTCTTTTTGAAGGGGGCGGGGGGGGGGGGAAACAGAGATTTGGTGTTAGTTATTTTATGTTTTTTCCCCCCAGAATTTTTTAAATAACGATTCTTGCAAGCCGTCTTGAGCCCCGAGGAAAGGCGTGATGTAAAAGTTCCGGATAGATAGATAGATAGATAGATAGATAGATAGATAGATAGATAGATAGATAGATAGATAGATAGATAGATAGATAGATAGACAGACAGATAGACAGACAGATAGACAGATAGACAGATAGATAGACAGATAGATAGACAGATAGACAGATGTAAAAGTTCGTGATGTAAAAGTTCCGGATAGATAGATAGATAGATAGATAGATAGATAGATAGATAGATAGATAGATAGATAGACAGACAGATAGACAGATAGATAGACAGATAGACAGACAGATAGACAGATAGACAGATAGACAGACAGACAGACAGACATTCTTCCACCAGATCGACAGACAGACAGATAGATAGACAGACAGATAATATCTATAAGAAAACAATACATTGAATTATCTTAAAGGTAGGGCCTCGGGGACTCCACATACCCGGACCGGTGAGGTATTGTTATAGTTATTGTTAGTAGTAGTAGTAGTAGTAGTAGTAGTATTGATAGGTCCCTGCCCCGGGGAACCAGCGGTATTTCACCGGAATGTTCCTGGAAGGGGAATCCAGTGGGGCTTACTCTCAAGTAAGGGTGCATAAGATTGCAACCCGATCCACCGAGCTACTGCCCGTCAAGGAGATATGCGCCCCTGCGCGATAAGCTTTTAGAGGTATCCCCCAAGTGAAAAGTTTGCACCAAACGATGGGTCTTGGCCGCGCTCTGGGGTGGGTTGCTCGATCCCCGTCGGAGCCGAGGGATCAGCCTCAACCCGGACCGCGGGGCGGGGGGGGGGACAGCAGAAGCCCCGGATTCCCTAGTCAAGCCCCGTCCCTCCGGAGGGGTTAGGATTCGAGCAAACGGGTCGGGAGGCGAGCTCCTTCTTCGCAGGGCTTGCTTCCGAGTAAAAGCCGCTCTCCTGCTCGAGTGTAAACCTCCGTGACCTGGGGGGGGTGGGGAGGACTGGCTTCCCAACAAGCACTGGATGCTTGCTGGAGAAATGTCCGAGGGAAAGTGGGGGGGGGGGGGTCGTTGGAAACCGCTTGGGTTAGGAGAACAGGGGTTTCGCAAAGATCTTAAGGAGGTGGGGTCGCTATTCGCGATTATGAGGCTATTATGAGGCTATTAAGACCTCCCCCCCTTGGTTTCATCCAAGAGGCCAGCGATCCTGCGCCTGTTTTACTCAGAAGTAAGCCCCCATCTTCCCTGATTCGACTCTACTAGCACCTTAGAAGCCAACAAGATTTTCGGGGTGTAAGCTTCGGAGAGTCAAAGTTATCTGACCAACGGGGCCTCGACTCTCCAAAGCTCATTACCCCCCCCCCCCACAAAAAATATCTTGTTGGTCCCTAAGGGGCTCCCGGGCTGGAATCGGGCTCCCCTCCCGCCCTGAATTCCCCGGGGCTCCCTGCCCGATCCAGGTTGCGTAAACCCATCCTGGGGTTTACCGGGGACTAAAACGCCAGCAGGCTGGCAAGCGGGAAAGAACCGCAATCCTCCCTTTCTTCCCCGCCCCTGCTTTCACCCCCCACTCCAAAGCCCCCTAGGTCGATGTTCTTGCCTGGGGGCATCGTTTGGAAAGCGGATCAATCCCGGGGCCAAGCGTTTTTTTCTTTTTGCAAAGCGTTTTTGCGAAGCCAGAATTCGGTGCAATTGACCATATGTTTAAAAATTGGGGGGTGGGGGGCTTGTCTGCCCCCAGGACTCGGGCGGGGGGGTCTGCTTCCCCCCTCCCCCTCGGCTGAGCCCGAAGCGACCACATTAGGGTTAATAGCCCCCGCCTGGCCCACCCTTATTAATTGACTGGGTGTTTGGCGAAAACCTCTGTAATCTTCCCTCAACCGCCCCATTAAAACGGGTCGCCTTTTTTTTTTTTCAATTAAAGAGAGCCGTGCTCCATCCCCCTAATGGCAATACAGTGGGGGGGGGGGGTTTCGCTCCGCTCCTCTTCAGACTCTATGCATAGGAGGTTTTGCCTTGGATTTGCCGCTCCCTAACCTTTCCCCCATCCGAATGCTCAAAACTTTGCACTGGGGGCTTCCTGTTGAGTTTGCAGAACTGGGATGGGGAAAAGGTGCATTTAAAGGGTGGCAAACCCAAGGCCAAAAACCCCATGTATAAATGGGTCTCTCGACTCTGTGCACGGGAGGTTTTGCCCTGGATTTGCCACTTTTTAAATGCACCTTTCCCCCCATCCCAATTCTCAAAACTCTGCATGGGGGCTTATTGTTGAGTTTTGAGAATTGGGATGGGGAAAATGTGCATTTAAAGAAAGGCAAATCCAAGGCAAAAAGGCCGCTCCCTAGATGCACCTTTCCCCCCATCCCAATTCTCAAAACTCTGCATAGGGGCTTATTTTTGAGTTTTGGGAAGGGGAAAAGGTGCATCTAGAGAGGGGCAAATTCAAGGCACAACCTCCCCTGCACAAATGGCTCTCTCCCTCTTCCCCCCCCCCTTCAAAACAATGGGAAATCCTACATTTTTCATTAGACCTGATTATGGAGGAAGTCCGGGGGGGGGGGGAGAGAAACGGGGGTTGAACTAAATTCAGCCCCGGTTGCGTAGGATTGAAGCAGGGCGCTTTTAAATAAATTGGGATTTTCCGACCGCGGGTCTGGAAACGGGGGCGAAGGTCTTTCCTTGCGATTAAGAGGGTCGGGAATAGGTACGGGGGGGGGGGTCGGCTCTTTCCGACACCCTTAAGAAATTGGAGAAAGAAAAGGGGTGGCGAACATTAATTTTTGGAGGCCGCCCCACCCTTGGATGCAATGACTGCAGTAAACTTTTTTGGGGTCTTCTTCGTCTCCAAAAAACCCCCTAACAATTCGGGTTTCGTTTGCGTGTCTGAAAGCCCGAGAGATTGCGGGGTGGGGGGCTTGGAAAGGGCCTCTCGCTTGTGTCTAATACTCGGCTTTGGAGAACAAATAAACTCATTTAATCGGGTAGGATAAAAAAAGGGGAAAGTCTTACAGATTCGGGGGTGGGGGTTAAGGGGGGGTTGCGAGGGTGTTTGTTTTGGTTTCGCAACCCTACCTAGGTTGCAGGTTCTGAAAAAGGGTCTCCCGTTTGTTTGTTTGTTTGTTTGTTTGTTTGTTTCCCCTCGAATTTTGTTTTTAAAAAATCAAAGCGCATTTTTAAAAAAAAATCATTTAATTTTATTTTGCTGAGAAGGAGAAGGGACGTATGTTTTTGTTTTTTTCCTGGCAGGAAATTTCCAGAGCTCTTTTCAAATACAGACAGAGGGAGAAACCAGCTTCTTGCCCTGGGCCGAGCGATCCCCTTTCGCTTCTTATATATTTATTTCGTTTCTGGGGACATACCTGACCCCTAGGGACGTGCAAAACCAGCCGTTCCCCCCCTCAACTATAAATTAATTCCAAATTCATCTCCCACGCCACTTTACATAATTTGGGACGGGGGGGGGGATAATATCCTAAATAATTTGCATTTGGTTTTAGAAATTGGTGGGGAGGCGGTTTGAGAAATGACAGTCCGGAATAGCAGCCCCCGGGGTCTGTGGTTTCTCAAAGCGCCTCCCCTTGCTCAGACGAGGTTATCCCAAAGGAAAGATGCTTCTTTTAAATTGTCAATATTTTATTTTCCTCCTTTTTTGCAGAGAGCAGGGTTCACGTTTGATTCTACCGGGCGGCCTCTATATTTGTGTGTTATCTAAGTCAGCAATAAGCTGAACTAAGTAAGGATGAAGCTGAACGAAGTACCCCCCCCCCCGACACTGAATAAAATAAAGAAAAAATAAACGAAGCCCCCCCCCCGCCGAGATTCATACATTACCCCCATTTTCCCATCCCCCCCCCATTATTTGATATCAGGGCTCCAAATAATTAATGGACCCCTAATTAAAAATCCGAAGGGAGGGCCCGAAAAGTTCTTTTCGAAGTCTCCTTTTCTGAAAGGAAGCTTTTTCTTCCAGGCGGAAATAATGGGGGGGGGGAGAGAAAAGGGGGAAGGGGTTACAATCGCAAGATTAGAAATTGTCTCCAGCGACTTTTTTTAAAAGGCCACGCCGGGGTAGCTTTTTTCCTTTCTTTCTTTTTTTCTCACAACCTCCCCCCCCCCCGGGTTGGGGCTGGTGGGGGACACACCCCTTCCCCCCCTTTTTCATTGTCTACCAAGTTAGCCAACACACGCAAAGATATTGGATTGTAATGGCTGTTTTATGGGGAGTCTGGGATTCTGGAAGGGGGTCGCTCGGGATCAAGGGAAATCTGGGGGGGAGGGGAGGGGCGAATTTGCCCAGCGGAGGTGAAATACCTTTCGGATGCCCCTCCTCCCACCTGACCCCCCCACCTGACCGCGCCCTCCTCCACTGCAGACACTCAAGGCCCATTCAGGGAGAGTTAGGTAGCCCCGAAGGTTCTGCGGGCTTACTTAGGAGTAAACCCCTCCAAGCCCGGCCGGATTTGCTTCCCGACCCCCCCCCCCCCAGGCGCAGCCTGAAGTCGTGGGGAGCCCCTAACTCGAAGGCGAGGCGCCTTCCCCCCCCCCAATCTCACATCTAAGTAAGCCTCGCCCCTCAACTGGTCTCCTCGGAAGTAAATCTGACGGATGGGAGATGCGGTCTGCCCCTGAGGATTGTAGCCCTCTGGAATAAATTGAGAATGGGGAGGGGGCGTTTGTTGGTCCTCTGGAAACCAAGCGCATTACCGTGGCGGGGGACGGGGAGAGAGATGTCCATGTTTCAGCGGAGCAGGACCCTCACTGCTCTTCCCTCCCCCCCCCCCCAAAAAAACACCCCACTTTCCAGGTTTTGCCCTCCCGACGTCCACGCCTATTTCTGCAACTGATATTTGCAAACTCAGCCAAAGCAATTTTTTAAAAGTTCATCCTTTCTTCGGAGTTCGGTGTTCAGGGGTTAACGAGAAGAGATCTAGGGATATCTATTGAGATCTAGCCACATGGGCCCTGCCAGAGAGCAAAAAGCCCCCGATCTCCGCACACCCGACCCCCGTGCGCCCTATATCTCAGTGGGTCACGGGCAGGAAATCTACCTTTGCGAATGTACCCCAGACATTTGGCAGGCTGAGTCTGGACGCATCCGCCTCCCCACCCCGCCCCCTTCCTTGTGAAAAGTTGCCCTTCTCCAAAAGATAGAAAGCCTTTTTTTGGGGGGGGGGGATAAAAATCGCACTTTTCTTCCACTCTCCTAGAAGCCCTTCTCCCTAGCCAGCTGTTCCCCAGCGCCTTTGAGAAAACCGACGCTGCTGGCCCCTCGCCTTCCTACCTTCCCTGTCGTCTTAACCCCCCCCCCCCAAGAGGCGTGAAGGGTTAAAAAAGAAAGCGAAGACTTCAAAGAAAGTTGGGAAGGAGGGCTAGAGCTGGGGAGGGGCTGGACCGAAAGAGGGGCGGGGGGGGGCGAAGCCTCTTTGGGGAGGGAGACCCCAGTCTAGGATGCCAGCAGGGGAAGCGCACCTTCTTGTTCCAAGGGGAGATCCTGGGGGGTGCGGGAAATGCCCCCCCCCGAAGAAAAACTACCCCCCTTGAGCTTTACCACCTTCAAGTTTCTCATTAACACCTTGTTGGCTAAAGTCAACGAAACTTAACGAGGAGGGGGGGTAAAAGAAACGGGTCGGGGCGATTGGAAGGAGCGCAGGAACGGACACGAGGGAGTTGGGCGAGGGCGAAGAAGAGGCAGAGGAGGAAGGGACGGGTGTGGAGAAAAAGTCAGGGGCGTTTTGGAAGCAGCAGGCAGGAGAACAGCAAAGGGGACTTACTTCACGGCAGAAGTGAGCTTTTCTCTCTCTCTCTCTGATCCCCGGAGTAGCAGCCACCGGCGCAGTGGGGGGGGGAGAAAGCCCGGTCGCAGATTCTCTCGGTTTTCTGGGACTTGGGAAGCCTTCCAACCCGGCCAGAAGCGCAGACAAACTTGCGGGGTCCCCCACCCCACAAAAAACAAAAGCAAATCCCCATCGCCTTCTTGCAGATGAGGCAGAACGACTCCCCCTACACCCAGACTCTCAACTTTCCCATCAGCTGCGGAAGCCAACGGCGGCTGTTCTTCCCTAGCCCAGTCCAGAGTCTATTCCTCTAGGATTAAAAAAAGGAGAGAGAGAGAAAGAAAAGAAAGAAAAAAAAGGATTTCCCCCTTTTTTTTTCTCCCCCTGCCCCTTTCAGATCAATTTCTCCCCCGCTCTTTCTTTCTTTTTGTTTCTTTTTTTGGTAAGATCCCGTTTGGGCAGCGATCTGACTCAACCGAGAGGGGGGAAATTCCCTTTCGAGAAAGCGTCTCCGGGCCTGTGATGGGGGTTTTTAAAACCGAAATCTATATTCAAATCTGGCTGAAGGTGTGTTCTGGGATTTATGAAAGCCTCTTAAAGGGGTAAATTTACCAAACCGTGACACACACACAAAAATCATCGCGATCTTGCCTGTTTAGACATCTGAAGTGGAGGGAGAATTTTAAAGAGAGAGAGAGACGGGCAGAGAGGCGATTGTTTATTTAAGTCACACAACTGTCCGTTTCTGGCCAGTTGCTTTATTATTGGCCGCGCGATTGTGCCAAAGTTATTGGACCAGGGGGCAAAGGGGGATATTGGGGGGAGAGAGAAGAGAGAGAGAGAAAGGGAAAAAGCGAGCAAAACAGGGAATATGTTGGGCAAAAACGCCTGGGAGGTTTTGCCTTGGATTTGCCGCTCTCTCAATGCACGTTTTCCCCCATCTGGATTCTCAAAACTCTGCATGGGGGCTTATTTTTTAGTTTAGAGAATTCAGATGGGGAAAAACGTGCATTGAGAGAGTGGCAAATCCAAGGCAAAACCTCCCAGGAGTTTTTGCCCGTTGATTCCCTCCAGTCGCTTCTTCCCTTCTCAGCAATTGAAGTTCGCCGCTCGCCTTCCAGACCTTGTCAATTTCACCCCCACCAGAAATGTGAAATTTACAAGACTCTTGTTCGCAGGGAGGATCCCAGGAGGGACCCCCTGTCGTAGGACCCTCTGCGTTTACCCGGGTCTTCTCCTCAGCCTGTTCGCCGGTCCCCCGCTTTTCTCCCCTTCCCCTCCCCCCGACCCCCTCCGGAATAAAGCTGAGCTCGATTCCCTCTCTGATCCTGGCAAAACTTGGCGGCTCGAAGTCGCGGTTGGGTTTCCTCTAGAGCTGGGGTTCGTTTGGAGTAAAAACGATGCGTTCGGGAAGGTCTGGGTGACAGCCGAGGTCACAAAGACACAAACAAATAAGCAAACAAACATACACACACTTTAACACACACACGTTAAAGAAAGGAGCGAACAGAATATATTGTTTAATGTTTGATTGAATAGAAGACTGGGAGATGCACAGCCTACAGAAATGGAGCTGTGGATTCTGGCAAAGGTGCTTGTATATAAGAACATAAAAAAGGCCATGCTGGATCAGGCCAAGGTCCCTCAAGTGCAGCAGTCCGTTCACACAGTGGCCAACCAGGTGCCTCTAGGAAGCCCACAAGCAAGACGACTGCAGCAGCACCATCCTGCCTGTGTTCCACCGCACCTCCTAGAATAGGCCTGCTCTTCTGGTACTGGAGAGAATAGTTATGCATCATGACTACTATTCATTTTGACTAGTAGCCATGGATAGCCCTCTCCTCCATGAACATGCCCACTCCCCTCTTAAAGCCTTAACAAAGCATAAGAAAAGCCCTGCTGGATCAGGCCAAGGCCCATCAAGTCCAGCAGTCTGTTCACACAGTGGCCAGGCAGGTGCCTCCAGGAAGCCCACAAGCAAGACGACTGCAGCAGCACCATCCTGCCTGTGTTCCACAGCACCTACTATAATAGACCTGCTCCTCTGCTCCTGGAGATAATAGGTATGCATCTTGACTAGCATCCATTTTTACTGGTAGCCATGAAAACCCTTCTCCTCCATGAACATGTCCACTTGTCATTGCAGATCTTCTCTCTGTGTCTCTGTCTGCCTGTCTGCGTCTGTCTGTCTGTCCCATACACACCCCTTCTCAAGTTGTTCCCTACTTCCCCGGCCCTCAGAGTCGCAGAGTTCTTGAACAAATCCGAGTTCCCGAGTCCCGACTGTCTTTCTCCAAGCTCCCACCGAAGACTCCCCCCCCCCTTCCGCCGGATTCTCTTCTCCCCCTCCCCAACCCATCCCAGCAAATCCCCCTTTTTTTAAAAAAAAGGGGGGGAATGACCACTAAAGGGAAAAAAATGGGGAGTCCAAAGGCAATCGAGTCAGGGAAGGGGCGGCGGGCTTCTTGTTTTAATCTCTCCTAGGAATGCGAGAAGGGGGGGGGAGAGAAAACAGAAAGGGATGGGTTGCAAATCGCCAACTCGGACGCGTTGCAATAATTCGTTAATTGCAGAGGGAAGCACGTTTGATCGCCACGCATTTCTCCCCCCTCCCCCCCCAAAGGAAAAAAAGCCACATAAAGAGGTGGTTTAATTGCCCGGACTTCCAATCGTGCCAAGATCCCTCTTCCATGAGCAGGGCAGGGTCCGAATGACCGTCAACGAATCGTCCTGCTTTCTCTCCCTTTCGTGACCTCGACCGGCTCAGCCTCCCACCCTGGCGTTTTGGTCAAACTGGGGTCCCAATCCTTTCACCAGGACGCTGCAGAGTTGACAAATGCTGGAGAAGGAAGCCAACCAGAGGGCCGAGAGTTCGCTGCCGGCCCCTGCTTCTCCGAAGTTGTAAGATCGAGGTCGAGTCTGATAGAATTCCTCTTTTTAATAGCCCGTTTGTAAGGAGATCTCTCTCCCCCACTTCCATGAACACATGAAGCTGCCTTACACTGAACCAGACCCTTTGTCCATCAAAGTCAGTATTGTCTAAGACCGGCAGCGGCTCTCCAGGGTCTCAGGCAGAGGTCTTCCACATCACCTACTTGCCTGGTCCCTTGAACTGGAGATGCCGGGGATTGAACCTGGGACCTCTGCATGCCAAGCAGATGCTCTATTGCTGAGCCACGGCCCCTCCATGCTCTTCAGTAGAGGGTTGTTGCTCGCCCGAGCCCCAGAGACGAGGCGAATTACAGGTCAAAAACTTATCTCGAACGGATCTTTTACTATCCCTTTACTACAGCTTTACTATCCCTTTACTACCAGGAGGATGGATGGAGAAGCATCTGGGGTTGTTTAGAGCAGATCAGTGCTGTTAGAAAGGGATTGTGGGGGTGCTTTGGGAAGGCCCGAGGGTTGGGCCCGGACAACTAGGTCTGGGTTTCACCGAAGCCCACCCTCGCCCGCCGGCAAAGCATTTGCAAAGACCCCTCTTTCGGGCGTTGAAATCCCACCTCTTTTAGTGCTCAAAAGGCCCTGATTTTGGGGAGGTGGGGTTGTTGGTTTGGAATGAACCCTCCAGGATCTGCCCTTCTTAACGTGACCCCCCTCCCTCCAGAGTTCCTCTTGGAAAGCTCCCACGGCCTGGGAGGGGGGGACAGAGCGAGGAACGCGCCTGGCACACCTGGAGTCGCGTTCACACCTGCCAAGGGGTCGGTCGCGCCGACGCGAGTTCTCCTCCCGGGCGCCCGGCATCCTTTGGCCTGCACTCAGCCCCTCTAGGAGATGCAGAGGGTGAATTTGGAGGACGACCCTCGCCCCCTCTTCCCCCCCTTCCTGGCTCGCCTTCGCTAGGGGTGTGGCGAGAGCATCCTTTGTTACTTTGGGCAGTATTTAAAAAAAAAAAAACCTCTCCCCCCCCCCACACGCTTCAGTTTTCTCCCCCCTCCCCCCAAAAAAGTCTCTTTACAGCTGGCCAAAATGCTATTCCTTCCACTCCAATCGAGCCAGCTCGGAGCGCCCTTCTCCCTCCCCGCACGTAACCCCCATCCTTTCCAATATTTACTGCTCGACTAATGCGCCGGTGTCCCTACTCTTCCTCTGTCCCCAAAGGCAAGAAGGTAACCCGATCCTGGTTTACTCCAGCGCCCCGGATTGCGCAACCGGTTCCCGCGAAGCACCCCCCCCCCGCGAGCGCGTTTACCTCTGTGTGTTTTAGCAGGAAAAAGTGGGGGGGGGGAGAGAGAGAGAGAGAAATGGCTGTAAATATATTTATTTATTTATAAAAGTGAGCGTGTGTCTTTTAATTTTTATTATTTTGGGGGGAAAGTAGCTGTTTCTCTGTTGTCTGATAGCCCCCCAGGCGTAGCTGCGCCCTGTTTCCTTCCCCCCCCCCGGAGTCTGTTTTTATTCTTTTTCTCCCCCCCCCCGGGCTCGGAGGTGTCAATCAAGCCCTGCCTGCCATTGGTTGGCGAGCCGGCGTCAAAAAAACAAGTTGCCCGAGAGCCGCTTTCGCAGCAAAACCAAACCCGGGAGAGGTAGAGAAAAGGGCTCCGCCGACTCCTGCCTCCACCCCGAAGCCCGACCGCTCCTGCTCGCTCTCATCGGCAACCCGGCTCCCCTCCGCGGGCTACAGCGGGCCAGCGAAGAGGGGGGGGGGTTCCTTGGGGGTATCGGTTTATTTCTTTCTTTTTATGATCGTTTCAGGATCGGGGAGCCCCGTTCCGCAGACCTCACCCCAGCCCCCCAGCCCACAACCCCCTGCTTGGTTTTGTGTTTTATTTGTTTTTTTTACTACTTGGGGGAAGGGAAGAAGGATTTCTAACCGCCTCTCCCCTTCTGATTCTCTTTTGTAGGAGAGATTCTCGGTTGGGAACTTGACCGAGGCTAACTTGGCTCGCTTCTTTTTTTCCACCGGTTTTTCACGCCCACCCACACCCTTGCTTTTCAGAAGGCGGCTTTCCCACCGGCTTTAAGGTAAGTTTTTTTTTTTTGGGGGGGGGGGGTCTTGTCTTAGCATTGCCATGTTGCGACTTTGCTAGTTTCCTACCGATAGCCGTGTGTCTTTCTTCTGTCCCCCGCCCCCAAGAAGTCTTCTCTGGAAATGGACTTTCTTCGTTCCTTTCCCCGTGAATTTTGAGGGATGCTCTAGGGATCTTCGTCGGTAGGAAGCGGTTGCCGGGGGGGGGGGGTCGTCTTGCGTGTGTGCCGCCCCCTGCCCCCCCCCCGTGCATGAAGGTCTAGAGAAAGGATATCGAAATAGGTTGGCCGGATGGTTTCCATTTCTTCTCTCCCCCCCCCACCAGCAAATAGGAGCCCCCGTTTGTGTGTGGGAGGGCTGGTGGGTTTTCTTTTGGGGGTGGGGGCCGTTAATTTCTTCTGGGGGTGAGCCCCGGGCCCCTCGGGTGAGTTGCTTTTCATTCGCGGGGGGGGGGGAGAAGAGAGCAGACGAGCCTCCCCTCGTAAGACGGGGGGGAGGGGAAAATAGAAATTCTAACTGCTGCTTTCCCCTCCCAAGCCACTTAGGGAGCAACCCTCGGCCGGTCTACTCAGAAGTAAGTCCCGTTTCATTCCAAGTGTGTGTGTGTGAGGGGGAGTGTTCTTTGCCTTGCCCCCTAAACTTGCTTGCTTTGAAGTAAATCTCATTTGAGTTCTGCAGAAAGACTTAAGTTAGGGCGATTGAACGGCTTTAACTTTGTTTTAAAAAAAATCTGGGATTGAGCCGGGAAGACCTCTTTTTCTTTCCTTCTTTCTTTCTTTCCTTCTTTCTTTCTTTCTTTCCTTCCCTCTTTCCTTCCCTCTTTCCTTTCCCCCTTCTTTCTTTCCTTCCCTCTTTCCTTCCTTCCTTCCCTCTTTCCTTTCTTTCCTTCTCTCTTTATTTCCTTCCCTCTTTCCTTCCCTCTTTCCTTTTCCCCTTCTTTCTTTCCTTCCCTCTTTCCTTCCTTCCTTCCCTCTTTCCTTTCTTTCCTTCTCTCTCTATTTCCGATAGCTCCGACCTGGAATCCACCCGGCTCGCCGGCTAGCGATCAAATAGATTTCACCCCGAGATCCTGGATGGGTTGACGGAGCAAAAGAACCAAATTATTTGGCCAACCAGAGCCCCGAGGGCTTCCAAACTCTTCCAAAGGGAGAGATGGCTGAAAAGGAGCCGGCAGGGGTGGAAGGATTCCGGGTGGGATTATTGATCAGGTACGATCAGACCTGGAAAATCTTTCTTTCTCTCTTTCCCTTCTCTCTTTCCCTTCTCTTCTTGGCGGGAAGTTTTTTGAGTTGCAGGCAGATGTGTTTTGCCAGGGGAGGGGGTGTCGAGCTGGACAGGCAAAGAGATCCCAGCCTCAGACGGTGTATTTCTGGGTCTTCCGAGGGAAAATAGAAAGGGGGTTCGCGGTGGGGCCGGGGTGGGGGGTCCAACGGCCTATTTTGGCCTCCGAAGATCCCGCTCCGATCCCAGATCCCTTTGCAGGGGAAGAAACTCCATTTCCCTCCAGGGCGCTTCCCGCTCAAAGCTCCCCAAACCCCGTTTGCTGACAGTTTGGCAGGCGGGGGTCTACTCGTGAGTAAACGTGGAGAGACTTGAGAATGCTCCTCTCTCCTCTTGGTTCCTGGCTTGCCCCTCCGAGGGAAACAGCGAAGGGGAGACCGCAGAAGGCTGTCTATAAAAACAAAAATTAACTTTCACACACTTCCAATTCCTTAGAACTAATTTAAGCTTCATATTCGTATCGCCAGCCACTGTGTATTGAAAGAAACAAAGAGGAGATGCATGTTTTTTCCCCTTTAGAAACCAGAGAAACTGGAGTATCTAGAATATGCAAAAAAAATCCTTCTGTATTCCTTTATACTATTTTATTTTATGTTAAACTCTAGTCAGGGTTCCATGGATGCCTGAAATACACCCATGTTTCCCTTTTCGGTCTGTCCTTGGTAATCTGTTCTTGAGACTCATATTTAACAATACTAAACAGAAAAAAAAATCAATCTAAAAGAAGTTACGCACAAGGAAGTCTAGTCTTCGCGATGGAGAAATTGCAGATCCCTAGGCTGTATGGATGCATTGCGTCTGTGCAGCGACACCATATAACTTTTAGGATATTTAATGCATTTAAAAAAATAGATATATTCTGTCCTTTAAAAGATGCTGTTGTAAATGCGCCTCTTCTTTCCTTTGGCTGTGTGGGCGGCTTGGAACGTGGCCTCGATCCAACCACTGGGGCATCGCCTTCGTCTTTCTCCTTTTTCCTACTGTTTTTGGGAATAGGTTTCTCCAAGCATGACACCAAAATTTGCGCCTGGATTCTGCCTCCCAGGGCGCTGGGCGCTGGTTTTACGGAGAGGGGGCTTCGCCGGGTTGGGAAGGCATTTGGGGATCGGGACCGACTCACCGGTCAAGGCTATGGGCCTTCCCCCTCCACTTTCCTCGAGAGTAGAACTTCCGCCTGGGATCGCCAACCCCAGGCCCTGAGCAGCCCCGATCCCGGTCGCCTTGAGTTGGCATTTCCTCCTACTCCGTTCCAGGGGACCTCCTTACTAAGAGTAAGCCTGCCCGGGGGACTCGCCGCTTTCCTTAAAAACCGTTTCCCCTGTAGGCGTGAGGTGGATCTCTATCGATCCACCAGCTCTCGGATTCCCTCCCTAAAAATTCTCACCGCTTCAGGGTTTCGGATCTTGGGGTGGGAAAAGGGGCATCTCTTTTCGGCTCGGCCGTCTCTATCCAAAAGCAAAAACAAAACAAAACTGGGTGCGGCAGGTTTGCTTTCCGAGTAAGCGCGCCGCAGCTTGCAGGTTTAATCGGGAGGTGTTTAAACCCAAAGCGAGGCGGACCAAAACCGCCCCGACTCAACCAGAGCGACTCCCTTTGCGCCATATGCTGGAGGAAGTCCACATTTTTTTCATCGAAAGTATATTCGAAGCCGCCGCCCCCCGCCCAAACAGATCTGGACCAACCCCCCCCCCTCCCTAGCTGGAGATACAAGGCCCAGCATCTTCTTTATAATTCGATTTCTTCTTGCAAATCCGGAGCGACTCCCTTGGAACCCGAGATTGGTCATTTATGCATGGGAGGTTTTGCCTTGGATTTGCCACTCTCTCGATGCACGTTTTTCCCATCCAAATTCTCAAAAACTCAACAATAAACCCCCATGCAGAGTTTTGAGAATTCGGATGGGGGGGAAAGTGAATCTAGAGAGTAGCAAATCCAAGGCAAAACCTCCCATGCATAACTTGACGTGGTTGTTTGTTTTCTTTCTTTCTTTCTTTCTTTCTTTCTTTCTTTCTTTCTTTCTTTCTTTCTTTCTTTCTTTCTTTCTTTCTTTCTTTCTTTCTTTCTTTCTCACCCGAAAGACTTCCCAAGTCCTCCCCAAAAGATAGGGGGTTCGAAGCCCCCTCCCCACCCACCAACCAACCAAGCCTGACTTTGGAGGTACCCGGGCCTTGCAAGAAACGCAAGCCCGTTTCGCCATTCGGTTTCGGGGGAAAGTCTGGAGGACATGGGTGGTAGGAAGACCAGAAACATCTTGAGGCGTTGCTTTGGGCGGGGGCAGCGGAGAGCTGGAGGGGGGGGGAAGGGCGAGGGTCTCCACCTGTTCGCAGACCCTCTGGAACCCGGCCCCGCCTGGATTTCCTCCGCGGATCCGCGCTCCCCTTCTGCCAATCCTGGGTTGGGGTTTTTTTTTCTTCCGCCGCCCTCATGCAGAAAATTAATCGAGTCGTGTGATCCGGCGAGCTGTCGCGGCGTCCCCGTAATTAGGGGGCCGCGCGCCGCCCGGATTATCTCGTTAGTTTATCAAGAAAACATTTATTATAATTAATTCTTGGACGGGGTTATTATGGCGGAGCAACTGGTAGATGAAGTCTTTGGGAAAGGGGGGGGGAGAGAAAGAGAGAGGAGGCGACAGATTGCGCCGGACGGCCGTTAGCTCCAGATCTGCCCGGGGGAGCCGGTCTCCAGGCCTTGGAAAGGGTTTGGCGTCGGATCCAGCCGGCTTGCCTGCGCTCCGCTTTGGCGCGCCCCGGTTGAGGCGCTCCCGACGCGCTTCGGCCGTCGGTGGGTTGTCCTGGGTGGCGCCAGGAATTGCTAAAGCGCGCTGAAAATATAGGCCACTTACGCACGGGAGGTTTTGCCACTCTGGATGCACATTTCCCCCATCCAAATTCTCCAAACTCAACAATAAGCCCCCATGCGGAGTTTTGAGAATTCGGATTGAGGAAATGTGCATCGAGAGAGAGGCAAATCCAAGGCAAAACCTCCCCTGCATAAATGGCCATAATTTCCCTCGCAAACTGGTTGGGAAGGTTTCTCTCTAGGGCCATTTATGCCTGGGAGGTTTTGCCTTGGATTTGCCTCTCTCTTTCCCCCATCTGAATTCTCAAAACTCTACCTGGGGGCTTATTTTTGAGTTTTGAGGATTTGGATGGGGAAAATGCGCAACCAGAGAGCGGCAAATCCAAGGCAAAACCTCCCGTGCATGAATGGCTAGGGCATTTTCATACAAGTTGAATCATGCGCTTTCAAACCACTTTCAATGCGCTTTAACCATCGTTTGCAAGTGGAAATTTCACACAGTAAAATCCAGCTGCAAAGTGCATTAAAACTGGATTGAAAGTGCCCTCTTCTCTCTGGGGGCCAGAGCGTTGGAAACAGCTCCGCTCCAAACCGGGCTTCCTTGGGAGTAAGTCCCTCTGGTTTTGATGGGACTCTCTGCCCCCAGGGAACGGTGTTTTAGGAGCGGGGCCTCAGCGGGCCGAAGGAATGCCTGCGTTTTGTTCTGGCGGTCGAAAAGCGCTTGGGTTGGAGGGCAGCCGGGGGTCTAGGGGAAAGTGTGGGTCTGAAAAAGGGAAGTCACTTTTGAGGACGGGAGGAAAAGAAGAAGGGGCGAGATCCAGCCAAAGGGCCGCACTGTTGAGTCTCACTGATTTGATCTGATCGCTTTCTTCCAGTAGATTATTGGACCAGGGTTCAGGCGTCTCATTTCTGGCGGGATCGGGGCCAGAGTTTGGTGGCAGATGTGGGAGGGAGCCGTAGGGATCTTTTTAAAAGTTTTTTTTAAAGGACAGGCAAGTGAAAACCCTATTTAAAAAAATACCCCTAGCAGGTGGGGTAAAATCACCGAGGGCAAACCCGGGCAGAGAGCTTTGTCCCCTGATCCTGTTACTCAGAAGTAAGATCCACTGAGTTCGGTGGGGCTTACGGCCGAGCAAGCGTGTTCAGGATCGCAGCCGACTCTGCCTTATGGTTTCAGCTGGCCACTGCTACCAGAGAGACGGTTTCCCTGCGCCGGGCAGCCGCGCAAAACTTGGGATCTGCCGGCATTTGCCTGTAGTGAGGACCTCCGAAGCCCATTTACTCAGGAGTCGGTCAGAGGTCCTGGGGACGTCTCCCTCCCTGCAAGGGCCAGCGCGAAATTCGGGGCAAAACCGAAGTCGATCGGAATGGATTCGACCAAATGAACCCCGCTCCTCCACTGAGGAGTCTCCCAGCAGGGCGAGTTTAATTCCTTCGACGTTGTGGGACGTGCAGGTTTGTGTCCAAACATCTGTCCTTCCTTTGCAAAAAGAGGAACCGATCCAGATGTTCTAGACCGCCTAGCGCAAGCAGCGGGAGCCCTTTTCCGCACCCAGGCCGCTTCTTTCCAAACCTGGGCGGAGCCGGATCCAGCCCAAATCCAACGCCAAAGCCCGCTCCGACTCTTGCCGATTCACTCACGAGTAAACCCCACGGATCAGAAAGGGGCTGACTTCAGCCGCCCCTAAGGTATCGCCCCCTAAATCCCGCTGAGTTCCCCATAAGATCCCGGAAGATCCAGGCTTTGGATTTCAGGGGCCGAGTTAAAGAGGGGTAGAGTTGACCCCTTTTCCCAGTGGGGAGAAAAAAAATCGGTAAAACAGAAACACGCTTCGTTTGGGCAGGAGCGGGCCCGAGCCATTGAGAATGGGGCCCTCTCTTACATCTGGGTACTTTTTAGGCGCATCTCATCTAGAGGGTCCCCCCCCCCCCCTAGAACTTATACATGTCCTTATCATTGACAGTCAAGTTAAGAGGGTTGAAATCTCTCTGTAGGAACGGAGAAAAGCAACCTCAAGTCCTGGCGAGCCGGGAACTAACCAGAGGAAAGCGACCATCGATGAGAACTTTAGGCCATTTATGCATGGGAGGGTTTGCCTTGGGTAAGGTTTGCCACTCTTTAGATGCACCTTTTCCCCACCCGGATTCTCAAAACTCTGCCTGGGGGGCTTATTGTTGAGTTTTGAGAATTTGGATGGGGGAAATGTGCATCTAGAGAGTGGCAAACCCAAGGCAAACCACCCACCCCCGTGCATAAAGGGGTTGGGGAAAGAGGTTCTAAACTCCTTTGGGTTCCTCCAGGGTAGATGGCCCGATCCACCCTTCCGCATAACCCTGCGCATCGCAGCGGAAACGGATCTTCTGTCTGAAGGGGCCTCCATCGCCAGATGGTCTCAGAAAACTTCCAAGAAAACTCCTCTGAAAGCGAAATCGCTTGGTTCCGAGGGCAGCTGCGATCCCCTGTATTCTTCACCGAGGAGTAAATCCTATGCAGGGTTCAGACTGGATGGGGACAACCGTTTTATCCCCTGTCTGCCCTTGATGCGGGGTAAAATACCCCTTACTAGTTGTCAGGATGGTATCACTAAACTACCCTACCGGGAAACTGAACTAAATCTGGTTTGATTTGGTCGTCTGAAAGGGCGCTTGTACCTCCGGGTAAACCTGCATAGGTCCCGCTTGTATGAATGCTTACAGTGGCGCGCCCATCCCTTACAGTCATTTCGGCTTCACGGCCTTGTGGATCGCATCTCCTGCGCCGCGGAGAAAGTCGTCCTTATCCTAAGGAAAATGCCGTTCGGTTGATTTGAGGGGGGGGGGCTTGGAAATGAGCCCCGTTGAACTCAACGGGACTTCTCGACCCAGAAACGCGTTTGGATCGGCACCCGAAGACCGTCGCCAAGGAAGGCCGCCCTTCTAAACATAGGCAGCGTCCCAGTTTAGGCGCGTTTACTCAGGAGTAAGTCCCACGGAGCTCGAGGGGGCTTTCCCCCGAGTAAAAGGCACCGAATTTGAGAGTTTTAAAAAAAATAAGAACAAATCTGATTTTTTGTCCCGGTGGGATTTGGAGTAAACGTGTCGGGGTGGGCGACCTACGTTTACATGCGCGAAATGTCCTTGGGTGTGCCATCCTGAACTTGGAGAGGACCGCGAATCAGCAGGAAATCGATGGGGGAGATAGGCCCTTTATGCATGGCAGATTTTGCCTTGGATTTGCCACTCTCTAAATGCACATTTTCCCTATCCGAATCCTCAAAACTTAAAAATAAGCCCCCATGCAGAGTTTTGAGAATTCAGATGGGGAAAATGTGCGTCTGGAGAGTGGCAAATCCAAGGCAAAACCTCCCGTGCCTAATACTTTCCTCCCCGAGGACTTCTGCTAGATGTACGTTGGGTTTGAAGTGTGGCCATTTACGCACGGGAGGTTTTGCCTGGGATTTGCTGCTCTCTAAATGCCCATTTTCCCCATCCGAAACCCAAAAATAAGCCCCGAGGCAGAGTTTTGATAATTCGGATGGGGGAAATGCGCATCTAGAGAGCGGCAAATCCCAGGCAAAACCTCGCAGGCATAAATGGCCAAGTGAGTTTTGAGTTGTTCGGGATCGGGAGAGTTGTCCCCGGAGACCGTGTCCACGGAAATCGCGACCTCCTTTTCAAACCGAGGTGTTTAGTATGTTGGGAAGGTCGCAAAACTGGGGACTGGTGGTCCGGAAGACGCTGAAATTGGTTACGAGCGGTGGTTTGGAGCGGCGGACTCTGATCTGGAGAGCCGGGTTGGAGTCCCCGCTCCTCCACATGAGCGGCGGAGGCTAATCTGGAGAACTGGGTTTGTTTCTCCACTCCTACACAAGAAGCCAGCTGGGTGACCTTGGGCTAGTCACAGCTCACTCAGCCCCACCTACCTCACAAGGTGTCTGTTGTGGGGAAGGGGATTGTAAAACGGTTTGAGTCTTCCTTAAGTGGTAGAGTCGGCATATAAAAAAACGACTCTTCTTCCCCCTGTAAAGAAAGAGAGCGGTGGTGGTGATGAAGAAGGTGGGGAGAGATCTGGCTTCCGAATTTCTATCCGTCTCGCCTACCTGGCAGGGTTGTTGCGCTGGCGAAACGGGAGGAAGGGCAGAACCGCGCCAGTAACTTATTCTTGGGTTTGGAGTTCTTTCTTTCCGACAGGGGTGGGGTAGGATAGGGGGAGAGAGACGAAGATCGGCCTCCCCACCCCCCAACCGGCAGCTCATTAGATCCCCGAGAATCTCCAAGCGGGCGTTTTTCTTCCACAAAATGCTCAAGGGTTTGATCTGTCAGGAGCTATTAGGATCACCTTTTCGCCATCCCGCAACGGTTGGGGAGGGGAGGGGAGGGGGAAGATCAATGGAAGTTTGCGAGGAGGGGGGGTTGAAAAGGGCAGCTGAGGGCCGAATAGGTGTTAAAACAAATCCTCATCCCCCCTATCCCACCGCCCCGACGGACAATGGACACGTAACCCCTTATCTGGGGGGGGGGGCGTTTGTCCCCCAATTCTACAAAAACTAACCCAAGGGGGGTGCGAATCTCTTTGGCCATTTACGCACGGGAGGTTTTGCCTGGGATTCGCCGCTCTCTAGATGCACCTTTTCCCCATCCAAATTGTCAAAACTTTGCATGGGGGGTTACTGCTGAGTTTTGATAATTTGGATGGGGGAAATGTGCATTTAAAGAGTGGCAAATCCAAGGCAAAACCTCCCAGGTATAAATGGTTCTCGACTCTATGCAGGGGAGGTTTTGCCTGGGATTGGCGGCTCTCTAGATGCACCTTTTCCCAATTCTCAAAACTCTGCATAGGGGGTTTATTTTTTTCGTTTTGAGAACCTGGATGGGGAGAAATGTGCATCTAAAGAGTGGCAAATCTCTCTCTCGCCGCTTAGCTGAGTCCCAGGTTCCCACCAAAATCTACTCAATTAAGGTTTTCCCAAAAGATCCCTCGGAGTGACAGACTTGGGCGGAAAAAAGATCCTCCACTTCAGGCCAAAGTTAATTACTAGTTTGTTTAGCTTACGACAATCCCTTCTCCCCCCCCCCCCCCAAGTATTTCCAAAGCCTACGAAATCTAGAGGTCCTTTTTTTGTTGTTTTTTTTGGCTTTTAAATCGAATTAGCCCAAGTGCTAATTGGGGGGGGGGAACGAAATCACTCCAGGCGTGGAATGATAGAAGGGGTGGTTGAAGGAGGGGGGGCGCACACGCCCCTCCCTATTTTAGAGGGGGCGTTTTAATTCTGAACTTTTTTTGGGGGGGGAGATTGTTTGTTTGGGGGGAAGGTTTCTTTTGCCGTTGCGAAATCCGGGATAATTAAAAAGCTGTATGTGGGGTGGGGGATAGATATGCCGCTTTGTCCCCGAAAGGGGGGGGAGATCTTTGTTAGCAAGCTTATTTTGGGGTTTTTTGTGTTTTTTTTTAAGCCAAAGGGTCCTTTGTGTCTGCAAAATGGGCCCCATCAAGTTTGCTTGGAGACAATTGGCTGCTTGCTAAACCAAACGAATCTCCCGCGATCGCCTTTTGCATAGGGGGACGGCCGGCCTCTGTCCGTGTGTATTGGGAGGGGGGTGAGGGTGTCAGACGATTACTGTATGCCCTGTAACTTTTGTGAAGGGCGGGGAAGGAGTCTTGTCTAATTTTAGCCCCCCTCCTTTCCCTTCCCCTCCCTTCCTTTCCCCTCATAGACCTCCAGTCCCCATCTCGGCGATTTTGCGAGACTGACCGGTCAATGTCTTCCAAGTCCCTTCTGCAAAAAAAGAAAAGAAGAAACAGTCCCTTTCTCTTCCCAAGGCGCCGGCTTAACGGGAGTGGAGTGGACCTGGGGGGGGGGGTCTCTCTCTATCTCCCCCGCCCTCCCCCTTCTAAGAATGGCTTCTTTCTGCTCTGTTTTTTAGACGCCAGATGTCAGCTCCCCCCGTCCAGACTTCTACACCCTAAGCTCTTGAAGAAGAAGCAGAGAGAGAGAGAGAAGGAGAAAGAGAGAGGGGGGAAAAGAAAGGCAAGAGCGAGCTCCGGAACTCGCCTCTTCTTGCCCCCCCCCCCGGGGATTTTTTGCCATTTTCCCTCCGCCCCGTCCCAACTTTAGCATGATGTCTTATCTCAAGCAACCACCTTACGCCGTCAACGGACTCAGCCTCACCACCTCGGGGATGGATCTCCTCCACCCGTCGGTGGGGTACCCGGGTAAGAGGAAGCTGGAGGGATCCAATGGGGGGGGGGAGAGAGACTGTTTTCCAAAGTCTTTTTGAGGGAGGGGTCAAGAGAGAAGGGGCTCCCCCCGTTCATTCTCGCCTGCTTTGGGGGGGGGCGGTGACGGGAGGGGCCTTGGCTCAGTGGTAGAGCCTCTGCTTGGCATGCAGAAGATCCCAGGTTCAATCCCGGGCATCACCAGTTGAAGGGACCAGACAAGTGGGTGATGTGAAAGACCTCTGCCTGAGACCCTGGAGAGCCGCTGCCGGTCTGAGTAGACAATACTGACTTCGATGGGCAGAGGGTCTGATTCAGTAGAAGGCAGCTTCATGTGTTCAGGTTCATAAGTCCCTGTGTCACCCTCTGGAGGGGGGGA
The DNA here is from genome assembly GCF_029931775.1 of Euleptes europaea. Classification (NCBI taxonomy): domain Eukaryota; kingdom Metazoa; phylum Chordata; class Lepidosauria; order Squamata; family Sphaerodactylidae; genus Euleptes; species Euleptes europaea. The sequence continues at coordinate 7,807,553 of NC_079317.1, forward strand.
GCTTGATTCTCCTGCCCCAATTGTAGCTGGGAGGAGTTGTGGAAATTGAAGAGGGGGGGGTCTCATCCTCCCACCGGCAAAATCCACCCTGCCCTTCCTCAAACCCACATAACTTTGTGGGCTCTCCCCAAATGTTGCTTATCCTTTAGGTATGCACCCCAACTTGGGGAGAGGGTGGAGAGTAAATTATATTCTCCTCCAGGAAACTTATTTCTGAGTACACAGGCCCTGGGCTTAAGCTGGCGATCCTGGAGGTTGTGCTTTGGGGGGGGGGGCTTGTTTAGGAGCGTGATGAGAAAGGATGGGGTACCCCATGAGTGAATTAGAGACGCCCCCCCTGCTCTTTGAATGCCTGAATGCTTCCTTAAAGCCTGACCCTAAAAACAGTTCAAACAAAGCTCTGTGCGGAGTGGGCTTATTCCCGAGTAAGTGTGGGTTCTTATAGATTGCAGCCCTGGACTTGATAGGCAGGGCTTTAAAGTTTCGGCCAAACTGATTTCTTTCCACACGGGCCTGCCGCTTGACTTTCCAGCAAAGTGAGTGCGGCTCTGATAGGGGAAGGGGCTGTGGCTCAGTTGGTAAAGCATCTGCTTGGCATGCAGAAGATCACAGGTTCAATGCCCAGTATCTCTAGTTAAAGGGACTAGGCAAGTAGGTGATGAGAAAGACCTCTGCCTGAGACCCTGGAAAGCTGCTGCCAGTCTGAGTAGACAATACTGACTTTGAGCGAGCATGGTGTAGTGGTTAAGAGCAGTGGTTTGGAGTGGTGGACGCTAATCGGGTGGACTGGATTTGTTTCCCCACTCCTCTACATGAAGCCAGCTGGGTGACCTGGGGCTAGTCACAGCTCACTTAGAGCTCTCTTGGCCCCACCTACCTCACAGGGTGTCTGTTGTGGGGAGGGGGAGGAAGGTGATTAGGGGGTGGTAGAGAAAGTCGGCATATAAAAGCCAACTCTTCTTCTTCTTTGAGGGACCAAGGATCTGATTCAGTCTAAGGCAGCTTCATGTGTTCATGTGGGATCTCTTCCGAACATGCTTAAGTGGCAAGTTGATTCAGAAGTCAGCCCCCTTTGGTCTCTTTTCTCAGGAGAGAAGAAGAGTTGGTTTTTACCTCCTGCTTTTCTCTACCTTTAAGGAGTCTCAAACCGGCTTACAATCGCCTTCCCTTCCCCTCCCCACAACAGACTCCTTGTGAAGTAGGTGGGACTGAGAGAGTTCGGAGAGAACTGACTGGCCCAAGGTCACCCAGCAGGCTGCATATGGAGGAGCAGAGAATCGAACCTGATTCTCCAGATTAGAGTCCCCCGCTCTTCACCACTACACTAAACAGGCCTACCTACCATGGCTGCTGTCTTAAGGATGCAGTCTTCCGTATCCTCCTAGAAGTGAGTGGAGCTTACTTCCCAGGAAACGTGCCCAAGGCTGAAACTTATGTGCTTCCTCGGGAGTCACACCCAATGAAAGGAGGGAGCTTTGACTCTTGAAAATTCATACTCTGGAAACTTTGTTGTTGGTCTCCAGTCTAGCTCTTCTAATGCAAACCAACTTGTTCTTGAGTTATCAAGAGTGTGCTTTGCAAGTGACATTTACTCGGGAGGAAGCCCTAATGGAGTCTTGGGATTTCTTCCAAGAAAAAGCATCGCACTCCACAGTGCCTTCAGCTTCCATCTGGAGGCTCCGGCTGAACTGCCTTGTGGACCAACCCTGAGGGGTCACCAATGGGTGGGGTGGGAGGAACTGGCGGGAATGGTCCATCTCTGGCTTCCCCTGAGACCCTCTGCCTGGCTTTCTCCTCTCCAGCCACCCCTCGCAAGCAGCGGAGGGAGCGTACCACCTTCACCCGTGCCCAGCTAGACGTCTTGGAGGCCCTCTTCGCCAAGACCCGCTACCCGGACATCTTCATGCGGGAGGAGGTGGCCCTCAAAATCAACCTCCCGGAGTCCAGAGTGCAGGTAGGCAGAGGAGAAGGGGGCGGGCAATCAGATTCATAGACTTGGAAAGAACCACCAGGGTTATCTAGTCCAACCCCTTCCACAATGCAGGAAATTCACATCTACCTCCCCCACACACACCCCAGTGACCCCTGCTCCATGTCCAGAAGATGGCCAAGATGCCCTCCCTCTCATCATCTGACTAAGGTAATGGAATCAGCCTTGCTAACAGATGGCCATCTAGCCTCTGCTTAAAAACCTCCAGGGAAGGAGAGCTTACCACCTCCCGAGGAAGCCTGTTACACTGAAGAACTTCTCTAACTGTTAGAAAGTTCTTCCTAATGTCTAGACAGAAACTCTTTTGATTTAATTTCAACCCGTTGGCTCTGGTCTGACCTTCTGGGGCAACAGAAAACAACTATGTTTAGCTTGGAAAGAAGGCGGTTAAGGGGAGACATGACAGAGGTCTATCAAATTATGCATGGTGTGGAGAGAGTGGATGGGGAAAAGCTTTTCTCCCTCTCCCATAATACTAGAACGCGGGGGTCATCTGCTGAAGCTGGAGGGTGAGAGATTCAAAACAGATAAAAGGAGGTATTTCTTCACACAACACATAGTTAAATTGTGGAACTCCCTGCCCCACGATGTGGTGATGGCTGCCAACTCAGAAGGCTTTAAGAGGGGAGTGGATAAGTTCATGGAAGAGAGGGGGTGTTCTTGGCTACTAATCAAAATGGATACTAGCCATGATGCATACCTATTCTCTCCAGGATCAGAGGAGCATGTCTATTCTATTAGGGGCTATGGAACACAGGCAGGAGAATGCTGGACTTGATGGGCCTTGGTCTGATCCAGCAGGGCCTTTCTTATGTTTCTTATTTTAAGGCTTTAAGAGGGGAGTGGACATGTTCATGGAGGAGAGGGCTATCCATGGCTACTAGTCCAAATGGATACTAGCCATGCTGCATACCTATTCTCTCTAGTATCAGAGGAGCAGGCCTATTCTATTAGGTGCTGTGGAACATAGGCAGGCAGGACAATGCTGCTGCAGTCTTGTTTGGGGGCTTCCTAGAGACACCTGGTTGGCCAAGGTGTGAACAGACTGCTGGACTTGATGGGCGTTGGTCTGATCCAGCAGGGCTTTTCTTATGTTCTTACACCTTTTTGAGACAATCCCCAATCCAGGCAGCAGTTTTCCCAGGGCCACCGGATTCCATTTGGGACCTCAAGCCCTCCCTCTATCCTTCATCCCCAATTTCTAGGACCTTGGTGGTAGGGATGGTGGAAAGTGCCATCAAGTCTTGGCCGACTTATGGTGATCCCATAGGATTTTCAAGGCAAGAGATGTTCAAAGATGGTTTGCTATTGTCTACCTCTTGGCGGTCTCCCAACCCAATACTAACCAGGCCTGACCCTGCTTAGCTTTCGAGATTGGGCTAGTCCAGCCATCCAGTTCAGGGCTTTGATAAGAAGAAGAAGAGTTGGTTTTTATATGCCAACTTTCTCTACCACTTAAGAAGAATCAAATAATCAAGAGCCAGTGTGGTGTAGTGGTTAAGAGTGGTGGTTTGGAATGGTGGAGTCTGATCTGGAGAACCGGGTTTGATTCCCCACCCCTCCACATGAGCAGCGGAGGCTAATCTGGTGAACTAGATTTGTTTCCCCACTCCTCCACACGAAGCCAGCTGGGTGGCCTTGGGCTAGTCACACTCTCTCCGCCCCAGCTACCTCCCATGGTATCTGTTGTGGGGAGGGGAAGGGAAGGTGATTGTAGGCCAGTTTGATTCTTCCTTAAGTGGTAGAGAAAGTCAGCATATAAAACCAACTCTTCTTCTTCGTCAAACGGGCTTAAAATCACCTTCCCCTCCCTACAACAGACACCTTGTGAGGTAGGTGGGGATGAGAGAGCTCTAAGAGAGCTGTGACTAGCCCAAGGTTACCCAGCTGGCTTCATGTGGAGGATTGGGGAAACTAACCTGGTTCACCAGATTAGCCTCCGCCACTCATGTGGAGGAGTGGGGGAATCAAACCCGGTTCTCCGGATCAGAGTCCACTGCTCCTAACTACCACTCTCAACCACTACACCATGCCGGCTCTCTTTTAAATTTTAAGATTTAATGCTTACTAAAGATATGGAGATGGCCCTGACCTGGATGGCCCAGGCTAGCCTGATCTAGTCACTGAACAGTTTCCACGCTCCCTCTGCCTAGCGACCCTGGACCTCCTTGGGGGGAGGGGTCTCCCATCCAAGCGTTAACCAGGGCCGACCCTGCTTAGCTTCCAAGTTTTGACGAGATCAGGGTAGCCTGGGCCATCCAGGTAAGAGCTTACTAACAGGCCTGCTATTATTTCTTTAAAAAAAATAAAAAATAAAAATCCTAGACTGGGTATGGGGCACATGCTGCAAGCGTTATTGTCGTCCCCCCCCACTCCTAAAACCCCACCCTGTGCATCGAAGTTTCCATTTTGAAGGATGTAGCAAGTTTCAGTAGCTGGAAGGAGATCTGATTTGCAGGGACGCCACTGCAGATTTCTCTCTGTGTCTCCCCTCTCCCCCCACCCCAGAGGTCTTCAGTAAGATTTAAAGGCCTGTTTTTGTTTACCTTCAAGATTAAATTACAAGCAAGAAGTATCTTGAGGACTGAAACATTCTTCCTTTACACCTCATAACTAGCACCGTGGTGTGGGTGTGTTAAGTGCCGTCAAGTCGCTTCCGACTCCTGGCGACCCTATGAATGAAGTCCTCCAAAAACGTCCTATCTTTGACAGCCTTGCTCAGGCCTTGCAAACTGAGGGTTGCGGCTTCCTTTATAGAGTCAATCCGTCTCTTGTTGGTTCTTCCTCTTTTCCTGCTGCCTTCCACTTTTCCTAGCATGATTGTCTTTTCCAGTGACTCGTTAACTCGTATTAAACAGTCTATCTCTTTTTCTTAAGTAAAGGGACTTGTATTTTGGGGGGAGTGCTACTGTGAACATAGCACACCTATTTAATTGTTTATTTAGTTACTTAAAATATTTACCAGCCCATCAAGGCAGGGAACAAAATAATTCAATCGCACATGCAAATAATAGTCAATGTCACAAATATGCATGCGTGTTAAGTGCTGTCAAATTGCTTCATACTCACAGTGACCCTATGAATCAATGTCCTCCAAAACATCCTGTCTTTAACAGCGTTGCTCAGGTCTTGCAAACTGAAGGCTGTGGCTTCCTTTATAGAGTCAATCCATCTCTTGTTGGGCCTTCCTCTTTTTCCTGCTGCCTTCAACTTTTCTTAGCATGGCTGTGTTTTCCAGTGACTCTTGTCTTCTCACAAGGTCACAAATGTAGGGGTTCCTGATACAATAAAAAACGACACCTTTGCTACCCTTCTTAAATGGTATTCCTGGATGGCCCAAGGTAGCCTAATCTCAGAAGCTAAGCAGGTTCAGTCCTGTCTAGTAAATGGTTGGGAGACAACCAAAGAAGTCCACGGTTGCTACATAGAGGCAGGCAGTGGCAAACCACCTCAGGTCATCTGGTGTGACCTGGATGGGCCAGACTAGTCTGATTTTATCAGATTTCAGAAACTAAGGAGGGTCAGGTTTGGTTAGCACTTGGATGGGAGACCAACAAGGAAGTCCGGGGTTGCTACATAGAGGCAGGCAATTGCAAACCACCTCTGGTCATCTGATGTTACCTGGATGGCCCAGGCTAGCCCAATCTCATCAGATTCTTGGAAGCTAAGCAGGGTCAGCCCTGGCTGGTACTTGTGTGGGAGACCAACCAAGGAGGTCCAGGGTTGCTACGCAGAGGCAGGCAATGGCAAACCACCTCTGTTCGACTCTTGCCTGGAAAACCATACGGGTTTGCCATAACTTGGCTGTGACTTGATAGCACTTCCCACCATCAGATCTATAGGCAGCTCCAACTCCAGCTGAGAGGCCCTTCTTTCTCTAGCTATCAACTGCTGTCAACTGAACCAGTCCAGGGAGCTGGGGAAGTGGTGCCTGAATCCCAGCTCAGTTGAGAATTTCCTTCTTGAGGAACATTATGTGTTGAACTTTAATTGCAATTTGTAGTGGCTGAAGTCATGTTGGCAACTAGTTTTTGGAGGAAAAGCAGAATTTAAGACGACAGCGATCGTACCATCGAGACGAATCCCGACATGGTAACCACCAGACTGCACTAGCCAGCGTGGTGTAGTGGTTAAGAGTGGTGGTTTGGAGCAGTGGAGTCTGATCTGGAGATCCGGGTTTGATTCCCCACTCCTCCACATGAGCAGCGGAGGCTATTCTGGTGAACTGGATTTGTTTCCCCACTCCTACACATGAAGCCAGCAGGGTGACCTTGGGCTAGTCACAGCTCTCTCAGCCCCACCTACCTCACAGGGCATCTGTTGTGAGGAGAGGCAGGTGATTGTAAGTTGGTTTGAGTCTCCATTAAGTGGCAGAGAAAGTCAGCATATAAAAACCAACTCTTCCTCTTTCTCTTATATCTCTATTTCTGCTCACAATCATCCCTACTCTTTATAATTCTTAGGTTATTTACCTTCTACTGTTAGTATTATTGCTTAAAACATATTATATATCTTAAAGAAGCTGGCTGACACTTGATGGCACACACACACAAAAAAAATCTTTTCCAGGGTCATCTAGTCCACGTGAAGCCAGCTCGGTGACCTTGGGCTAGTCACAGCTCTCTCAGTCCCACCTACCTCCAGGGTGTCTGTTGCGGGGAGGGGAAGGGGCAGCGATTGTAAGCTGGTTTGAGTCTCCCTTAAATAGTAGAGAAAGTCGGCATATAAAAACCAACTCTTCTGCTTCTTCTATATTACCATTGCACAGTTTGGGGGTGGAGGCTTTACAGATAATGATTTCTGTTGACATCTGAAAATGGAATGTGAATGAGCGCGTCATGTATTTGCAAGTACATAGCATACTGGTAAACTAGCAGGGAGGGAGCTTCAAAGGCTGAGCTAGAAACTACAAAGTATAACAAAATAATTATATTTATTACAAGGTGGCACTATAAAATTGTTAAAAACACAGGGCCCATATAGCAGGCTACATATAAAACCATCAGTTACAAAATTCTTATATACAGTTGATAATACATTCAATGAAAATGACCAATACTATTTACATTTACTATTGGTCATTTACTATTGCCTCTGCTTAGCAACTCTGGACTTCCTTGGTGGTCTCCCATAAAAACATAAGGAAAGCCATGCTGGATCAGGCCAAGGCACATCGAGTCCAGCAGTCTGTTCACACAGTGGCCAACCAGGGGCCTCTAGGAAGCCCACAAGCAAGACGACTGCAGCAGCACCATCCTGCCTGTGTTCCACAGCACCTAATATAACAGGCATGCTCCTCTGAGACTGGAGAGAAGGAAGGAAGATGGGAAGGAGGGATGGAGGGAAGGAAGGAAGATAAGAACAGCCCTGCTGGATCATGCCAAGGCCATCGAGTCCAGCAGTCTGTTCACACAGAGGCCAACCAGGTGCCTCCAGGAAGCCCACAAACAAGACGACTACAGCAGCATTCTCCTGCCTGTGTTCCTCAGCAAATAATATAATAGGCATGCCCATCGGATCAACTGTATATAAGAATTTTATAACTGATCATTTTATACATAGCCTGCCATACAGGCCCTGTGTTTTTAACAATTTTATGGTGTACACTTGTAATAAATAAAATTATTTTGTTATACTTTATAGTTTCTAGCCCAACCTTTGAAGTTCCCTTTAACAAGCTTCCTCGGGAGGTGGTGAGCTCTCCTTCCCTGGAGGTTTTTAAGAAGGGTTAGATGGCCATCTGTCAGCAATGCTGATTCTATAACCTTAAGCAGATGATGAGAGGGAGGGCATCTTGGCCATTTTCTGGGCATGGACTATGGGTCACTGAGGGTGTGGGGGGGAGGTAGTTGTGAATTTCCTGCATTGCACAGGGAGATGGACTAGATGACCCTGGTGGTCCCTTCCAACTCTATGATTCTATTCTATGGCTCTAAGAATGCTTTCCTTTGAGTAAGCATCATTAAACAGGCTTCAGTTGGGATCTGAGTCGACCTGCTCAGCATTGTCCTGTCCAGCAAACAAGAAGCCGGTCCCAATATCAATTCTTCTCTCCCTCCCCCAGCACTGTGTTCCACTTTGCGATCATAGCTGGTTCTCAGTTGACCTCCATCTCATCCCCCTCCAGGAAAAGATCTTTTTGTGTGTGTGCCATCAAGTTTCAGCCAGCTTCTTTAAGATATATAATACATTTTAAGCAATAATACTAACAGTAGAAGGTAAATAACCTGAGAAGTATAAAAAGTAGGGATGATTGTGAGCAGAAATATAGATATAAGAGGAAGAGTTGGTTTTTATATGGCAACTTTCTCTACCATTTAAGGGAGACTCAAACCGGCTCACAATCACCTTCCCTTCCCCTCCCCATAACAGACACCCTGTGAGGTAGGTGGGGCTGAGTGAGCTGTGACTAGCCCAAGGTCACCCAGCTGGCTTCATGTGTAGGAGTGGGGAAACAAACCCAGTTCACCAGATTAGCCTCCGCTACTCATGTGGAGGAGCGGGGAATCAAACCCGGTTCTCCAGAGCAGAGTCCACCGCTCAAAACCACCGCTCTTAACCACTACACCACACTAGCGCTATATCTATATAGATGTAGATACATATATAGAGAGATTTACCACTAATGATTACAAGAAAATAGTCAGTTTATAAGAACATTTTATTTCTTTTTTCCTTGCTACAGAAAATAGTTGAGGAAAATAGTGTTAATTATTCAAGACGGTGTAGCTTACTTATAATCTACTATTCATATTTTGATATAATGTGTTAGAGTAGATACTTACACAAAATGCAATTACTTAATACACTAGGGGTCACTGAGATATTGGAAATAACAGTCCTGAAAGAGTTTGGTTGAAGGCCTCTCTTCTGTTAGCTAAGTGCTTATGTTCTTCTTATTAAAAAGGATAACATAAACAAGGTTGAAGGTTTAAAAGGACTCAGATTTGCCCAGAGATATGTTAAAGGCGGACGATGTATGTATGTTGTGTGGATAGGGAGTAATATCTCATTAGTGCATACTGTATGTTTATTGTGCATTTATTGTCATGTTGTTCATGTTGATAGTGTTCAAAAACAAAAATAATTTTAAAAAGTGTCAGCCAACTTATGGCAACCCCATAGGGAGCGAACCTGTGTGGTGTAGTGGTTATGAGCTATGAACTCTAATCCAGAGAACCGGGTTTGATTCCCCACTCCTCCCCATGAGCGGCAGACGCTAATCTGGTGAACAGGGGTGGTTTCCACACTCCTACAAATGAGGCCAGCTGGGTGACCTTGGGCTAGTCACAATTCTCTTAGAGCTCTCAGCCCCACCTACCTCACAAGGTGTCTGTTGTGGGGAAGGGAAGGTGACTGTAAGCCAGTTTGATTCTCCCTTAAGTGGTAGAGAAAGTCAGCATATAAAAAACCAACTCTTCTTCTTTTCATGGAAAGATTGCCAATACCTTTAATGGCATAAAGGATACAAGTCAGACAATAAAAATAATGTATAAGCCAAACTATTACAGTTATAGAACAGCCCTCCTCTCTGAGTTTTATTGAAACACACTTTTATAACACTCTGCAAGAATTTGGCCACTTTCACTGTTAGAATGAAAGAACTATTAGTCAGGAGAAAGGATACCTCAGCAGAACCAGAAAGTCCTCTTATTTGCCAGCATTTGGATTGAGTTTCTGTACAGTAAGGACAGTAAAATAGCATCTGTGAGATGGTTTCCATACAACTCCTCCCACAGGGGCAGGTCCTAGCAGAATGAGGTCGATTTTGAAATCTCCCATATAGAATTGCAGATGACAAGATGTTGAATCTGGTTGAGGGAGAAGGCGCTGCGTTGCTGCAGAGCCTCCGCATAGCAAACCGAGACTACCTTGGTCGTCTCCTTTGAAGCAGCAATTCACAGAATCATAGAGTTGGAAGGGACCACCAGTGTCATCTAGTCTAACCCCATGCACAATGCAGGAAATTCACAACTACCTCCTCACTAGGGTTGCCAACTGCCTGGTAGTAGCAGGAGATCTCCTGCTAATTCAACTGATCTCCAGCTGATAGAGATCAGATCACCAGGAGAAAAAATGGCCGCTTTGGCAATTGGACTCTATGGCATTGAAGTCCCTCCCCTCCCCAAACCCCGCCCTCTTCAGGCTCCGCCGCCAAAATCTCCCGCCGGTTGAGAAGAGGGACCTGGCAACCCTACTCCACACACAGAAGGTGGCAAAAAAAAAAAAAAATCCTCCAGGATCCCTGGGCTGGAAGAAAATTGCTTCCTGGCCCCCAAAATTGTCTGCAATGTTTTGCCTCTCACGTTATGATTTATGTAGGCTGCCCGTGATGTCCATGTGGGAATTCTGTAGTACCTTCTGGGACTTACAGGTAAAATGCACTGGTTCCAATGGAGCTGGCCTACCAGCCAGCCTACTCCACGTTGGGACTGCCTGTCTTGTTTGCAGGGAAAGGGTAATGCAGATTAGCCCAAAGCAATGCCCCCAGGAACAGCTCGCTGACTCAAATAAAGGGTTGTTGATAAACGATAAGAGACAGGCAGTCACAGGGCAACGTGTATCTACACCACATGTGATAACTGGTTTAATAGCCGTTCGCTTCCTCTGGGGAAACTAGTTTGGGGAAGGGGGAGGGCGGGAAGAATTTTTGCCAGAGAATTCTCAGCACCTTCTGAAAAACTACAACTCCCAGCATTCTTTGCAGAAAACCGTGAAAATTACACTAGTGTATAAAAGGTAAAGGTCCCCTGTGCAAGCACTGGGTCATTCTGGACCCATGGGGTGACGTCACATCCCGACGTTTCCAAGGCTGACTTTGTTTTGCGGGGTGGTTTGCCAGTGCCTTCCCCAGTCATCTTCCCTTTACCCCCCAGCAAGCTGGGTACTCATTTTACCGACCTCGGAAGGATGGAAGGCTGAGTCAACCTTGAGCCGGCTGCCTGAAACCGACTTCCGTCGGGATCGAACTTAGGTCGTGAGCAGAGCTTTTGACTGCAGTACTGCAGCTTAACACTCTGCACCACGGGGCTCCTACACTAGTATATAAACCAGTGTATATTTGAAGTATGCCCTGACCTGGATGGCCCAGGCTAGCCTGATCTCGTCAGATCTCAGAAGCTAAGCAGGGTCAGCCTTGGTTAGTATTTGGATGGGAGACCACCAAGGAATACCAGGGTTGCTGTGCAGAGGAAGGCACTGGCAAAACCACCTCTGTTAGTCTCTTGCCATGAAAACCCCCAAAAGGGATCGCCATAAGTCGGCTGCGACTTGACGGCACTTTACACACACACATATTTGCAGTATAGGTACACATTGGATGCATACTGGAAAGAAATCTGATCGCTTAAAGTTTCTCCTGTCAGCTTTTCTAGCCCAACTGGGTAGAAAGAGTCACCAGTCAGTGGTGCTGGAGAGTTTACTCATTCCATAAGAAACGCCACGCTGGATCAGACCAAGGCCCATCGAGTCCAGCAGTTTGTTCACACAGTGGCCCAACCAGGTGCCTCTAGGAAGCCCACAAACAAGACGACTGCAGCAGCATTGTCCTGCCTGTGTTCCACATCACCCAATATATTAGGCATGCTCCTCTGATCCTGGAGAGAATAGGTATGCGTCATGACTAGGATCTAGGGTTGCCAACCTCCAGGTAGTAGCTGGAGATCTCCTGCTATTACAACTGATCTCCAGCTGATAGAGATCAGTTCACCTGGAGGAAATGGCCGCTTTGGCAATTGGACTCTATGGCATTGAAGTCCCTCCTCTCCCCAAACCCCGCCCTCTTCAGGCTCTGCCCCAAAACCTCCTGCTGGTGGTGAAGAGGGACCTGGCAACCCTACTAGTATCCATTTTAACTAGTGGCCATGAATACCCCTCTCCTCCATGAACATTACATTGAAGCACACCCAGGTTAGCTGCCGAATGTATGCTCTACAGGGAACTGCAGCCAACACAACTCTCTGATGAGTAGACCTCTACCACATGAACCTTTCTGCTTTCGCACAGCACAGTTTGAGGTGCTTATATAAAATGCCACAGGTGTACACAACGCAAGGTGTGCTGGGATCCCTCAGCTCCCTGAAATCCATGAGACTTCAGACTCCCTTACACATGCTGTGTAGGGTTGCCAACCTCCGGGTACTAGCTGGAGATCTCCTGCTATTACAACTGATCTCCAGCTGATAGAGATCAGTTCACCTGGAGAAAATGGCTGCTTTGGCCATTGGACTCTATGGCATTGATGTCCCTCCCCTCCCCAAACCCCGCCCTCCTCAGGCTCCGCCCCCAAAACCTCCCACTGGTGGCGAAGACGGACCTGGCAACCCTACTGAGGAAGCCTTATCAATTGGCAGCAGGGGAGGGGGGTTGTCCCAAGCAATGGGTTTTTGGGGAGGGGTCCCATGAAGCAGCAGATTTTTAAAATCAGTGATGTCTCCCCAAGAAGGGATCCTCAGAGGAGGGGGCGTGGCTCAGGGGCAGAGCATCTGCTTGTCATGTGGAAGGTCCCAGGTTCAATCCCGGGCATCTCCAGCTAAAAGGGTCACATGAGAAGTCACGTGAAAGACCTTGACTTGAGATGCTGGAGTGCCGCTGCCAGTCTGAGTAAACAATACTGACAGAGTTGCCAGCTCCAGGTTGGGAAGTACTTGGAGATTTTGGAGGGTGGGCCTGAGGAAGGCGAGGTTTGGAGAGGGGAGGGACTTTGGCGATAGAGTCCAATGGCCAAAGCGGCCATTTTCTCCAAGGGAACTGATCTCTGTTGCATGGAGATCAGTTGTAATAGCAGGAGATCTGCAGCCACCACCTGGAGTAGGGTTTCCAACCTCCAGGAGATCTCCCGCTATTACAACTGATCTCCAGCTGATAGAGATTGGTTCACCTGGAGAAAATAGCCACTTTGGCAATTGGACTCTATGGCATTGAAGTCCCTCCCCTCCCCAAACCCCACCCTCCTCAGGCTCCACCCCAAAAATCTCCAGGTATTTCCCAACCCGGAGATGGCAACCCTTAACTAGAGGCTAGCAGCCCTAAATGCTGAACTTGGTGGAGCAAGGGTCTGCTTCAGTATAAGGCAGGTTTATATGTGTTCATTTCATACCTGTATATGATGTGCATTTCCTACAGCAGTTACTCCAGGTTGGTACCTAGATGGAAGCCGACTGTATGCCTAGCACCCTCTGGGAACTGCTTCCTTTTCAAAAGAGGAAGTGGACTGGGTATACAGAAGGGAGGCGAACTGAAGAGTAAGTTAGCCTGGGGAGGGAAAGAAAAGAAGTATGCACCCCCATGCAGAAATATAACCCTGCTCTAGACATTCCAGAGCGAGGTGGTAGAAAAGATAGCGCCCCTTCAGACTGCAGGTCCTTCAGTGTTACTCCTCTGAAGATGCCTGCCACAGCTGCTGGCGAAACATCAGGAAAGAAAATACCAAGACCACGGTCACACAGCCCGGATAGCCTACAAGAACCAATGAACTCTGACCGTGAAAGCCTTCGACAATATTTAGGCTGACTAAACGGTTGAATAAAATTGGGGTCGCATCTGGTGCAGGCGAAAAACCACAGTTGAATGCTCCCATGTGTTAACGAAAAATCACCACAAACAAGAAACTAGCCCTTTGGGGAGTTGGCTGAGATGCACACACTATTGTTGTTGTTTTATTAATCTTATATCCCGCTTTCCCCAGCAAAGCCGAGCTCAGGGCGGCTCACAAATCATATTGACTTTCTCCTTATTGTGCTAGCTTAAACTTGCAGCGATTGAGATTTTGCTTTAATGAGAGGGAGAATTTTTTTTAAATGGTGCGCACGCCCCGCCTTCCCACCCTTTTCCTGGAGCCTGTGTAGACCCAGCTTTAGGCTTTTCACTTCAGGTGGTGAAAACACTAACTAATATCACCCCTGGGTGGGGTGAGAGCAGGGAGACAAAGGGTGTCCCACCAAGGGCAAGCGCCCCTTGGAGAGCTGTCAGAGTCGTGAATGGAGGCTGGTAAAAAGATGAGGCATAACTGGGGTCGATTTGCTAATGTGAAAATGCATTGCCTGCCTGAAAGTAAAGCCCATTCATTCTGGGATAACTTGTTTTCCTACATGGGCAATTGGGACGAAGGGCTTTGATGCCGGCCCTCTACGACTGCGAGTCTGAATGAGTTGCAGGGGGGTGGTAAATACCAGGGTGTGAGGATCTCCAGCCCAGCTTACTGATCGCTATTCAAAACTCAGCTCTGGTAGGTGGGTTGGAGGAGAAGAGAGTGCGCAGCCCCTCCAAGAGAACAAACAGGCCTCCTCCCACCCGTTTTGGGGTCCTTAATCGATCACCCCCTTCCTAATATTCTGTTCTTTTTAAATTAAGGGCTTGGCTTCAATGGGACTTAAGTGGAGGTCCTCAGGGCACCCTGAGCTGGCAAGCACTCTGGCTTGGGAGTGGCTCCCCCTTTCTTCTCCCAAGTGGCCTTGTTGAGCAATTGGGTCTGCAACACTCAGCGTGTGAAGTCGTTGGTAATGATGCTTCACACAGTGCATAGTTAACTTGTGAAATGCCCTGCCCCAAGATGTGGTGATGGCTGCCAACTTGGAAGGCTTTAAGAGGGGAGTGGACGTGTTCATGGAGGAGAGGGCGATCCATGGCTACTAGTCAAAAGGGACACTAGCCATGATGCATACCTGTTCTCTCCACTCGATCAGAGGAGCATGCCTAATATATTAGGTGCTGTGGAACACAGGACAATGCTGCAGTTGTCATGTTTGGGGGCTTCCTAGAGGCACCTGGTTGGCCACTGTGTGAACAAACTGCTGGACTTGATGGACCTTGGTCTGATCCAGCAGGGCCTTTCTTATGTTTCTTATGTTAAAGCTTTAAGAGGGGAGTGGACATGTTCATGGAGGAGAGGGCTATCCATGTCTACTAGTAAAAAAGAATACTAGTTGTGATGCATACCGATTATCTCCTGGTTCAGAGGAGCATGACTATTACATTAGGTGCTGTGGATCACAGGCAGGACAATGCTGCATTGGGCTTCCTAGAGGCACCTGGTTGGCCACTGTGTGAACAGGCTGCTGGACTCGCCTTGGTCTGATCCAGCATGGCTTTTTTTATGTTTCTTATGTTAGGGCTTTAAGAGGGAAGTGGACATATTCATGGAGGAGAGGGCTATTCATGGCTACTAGTCAAAATGGATCCTAGTCGTGATGCATACCTATTCTCTCCAGGATCAGAGGTACTTGCCTATTATCTTAGGTGCTGTGGAACACAGGCAGGACAATGCTGTTGCAGTCGTCTTGTTTCCCATGTAATACTAGAAGATCAGATGAAGACGCATTCTAATAAATCAGATCCTTGGTCCATCCAGGTTATTATTGTCTAAAATTGGCAGCTGCTCTCCAGGGTCCAAGGCAGAAGTATTCCACACCTGTTCCTTTGAGAACAGGAGATGCTGGGAATTGAACCAGGGACCTTCTGCATGCAAAGTAAATGCTCTTCCACTGAGCCACAACCCCTTCCCTGGTGAGGGCACCGACCCAACCCCTTACTAGCCTCAAACATAGGGATGGGGATGATCACTTGGACAAGGAAGGTCAGTCTGCCTCATTTGCAACCCAGACTAGATTGCATTTCTGTCAAGCATGAATCAGATGTGAGGAAGGTGCGAGGGAAGGAGAAAGAGGTCTCCGATGCCACCCAAGGCCTCCATGACGACCTCGTCTGGCCACCAGAAAACTGCTCTTTGCTCACAGAGACACATCCTTCAAATTCTCTTATATTCTGGGGGGGGGGGGGTCCCAGCCTTGGGAAGTCACCACTCTAGAAGATCTTTTTGTAAAAATCATTTTAGACATGTACCCTGCCCCTTCCCTGGGTCACAGGGCTCGGGGCAGCTCACAACATTCCGTCAACCATCTATCAATAGAGGTAAGACACATGAACACATGAAACTGCCGTGGTTCATCAAAGTCAGTATTGTCTACTCAGACCAGCAGCGGCTCCCAGGGTCTCAGGCAGAGGTTTTTCACATCACCTACTTGCCTGGTCCCTTTAACTGGAGATGCCGGGGTTGAACCTGGGGCCTTCTGCATGCCAAGCAGATGCTCTACCACTGAGCCACAACCCCTCCCCTAATTAATTAAGACATAATTACAAAATCTGAAAGTCAATCCGTAAAATAGCATCCTAGCTCAGGTCTCCAAATAAAACATGGTCATTTGGCACCTGACAACCAAAATCCTAGACTGCTTGTAAAAACAGGCAGTGCTGCTAATAGGTGGTAGAAAACCGTCCTCAGCGGAACACCTGGCAGAACAACTCCATCTTACAGGCCCTACAGAATCTAGAAAGAGCCCACAGGGCCTGGGTGTCATCTGACAGAGAGTTCCCCCAGGCAGGGGCCACTACCAAAAAGGCTCTTGTCCTCGTTGAGGATGGTCAAGCAACCTGTGGGCTGGGTACCACCAGGAGACCAGGTGATGAAGAACGAAGCATTCTTGGGAAGACATATAGGAAGAGGCAGTTCTGTAGGTACAAAGGTACCATCCATATAGGGCTTTATTGATGTTGATCCAAAGAGAGTATCATGTTTCATAAAAACATTAAAAAGGCCATGCTGAATCAGGCCAAGGTCCATCAAGTCCAGCAGTCTGTTCACACAGTGACTAACCAGGTGCCTCTAGGAAGCCCACAAGCAAGATGACTGCAGAAGTATTATCCTGCCACAGCACCTAATATAATAGGCGTGCTTCTCTGTTACTGAAGAGAATAGGTATGCATCATGACTAGTATCCCTTTTGACTAGTAGCCATGGATAGCCCCCTCTTCCACGAACATGTCCTCTCCCCTCTTAAAGCCTTAACATAAGAAACACAAGAAAGGCCATGCTGGATTTGACCAAGGTCCATCAAGTCCAGCAGTCCGTTCACACAGTAGCCAACCAGGTGCCTCTAGGAAGCCCACAAACAAGACGACTGCAGCACCATTGTCCTGCCTGTGTTCCACAGCACCTATGATAATAGGCCTGCTCCTCTGATCATGGAGAGAACAGGGATGCCTCATGACTAGTATCTATTTTTTACTAGTAGTATCATGTTTCTATGATGCCACCAAGCCCTGCTGGCATCTGTGTCGTTAGAATTGCCATGGCATTTCATCTCAAGCAACAGTTTCATGGTCAGCTTGGAGGTTGTACGTCTCTCTCAATGCCAGCTGGCTGCGGGGGACGGGGAGGGGAAGCGAAGGGAGTTTTTGGCATCCGTGGGCCTTCTGATGCATCTGGTTAGCCGCTGTGGAAAACAGGGTGCCTGGACTCGATGGCCCTTTGGTCTGACGCAGCAAGGCTCTTCTTATTCGGATGCTTTGCCAGATGGCTCTGTGGCTTTCCATGCAATGGGCAAAACTGATAAAAATGTGGAATTCGCTGCCAGAGGATGTAGCAATGGCCACAGAGATAGACAGTTTTAAAAGGGGATTAGACAGATTCATGGAGGAGAGGTCTATCAATAGCTACTAGCCATGGTGACTAAAGGGAACCTCTGTGTTCAGAAGCAGTAAATCTCTGAATCCCAGTGCCAGAAGGCAACATTGGGGAAGACCTCAGCCTCTACGCCTTGTTGTTGGACCTCCAGAGGAGCTAGTTGGCCACTGTGTGAGATGGGATGCTGGACTAGATGGACCACTGGTCTGATCCAACAGGGCTCTTCTGTTCTAATGAAGGCCTCGGCCTCTATTGCCCTGTTGTTGGACCGCCAGAGAAACTGGTTGGCCATTTTGTGAGACAGGATGCTGGACTAGGTGGACCACTGGTCTGATCCAACAGGGCTCTTCTTGTGTTCTAATGAAGGCCTCGGCCTCTATACCCTGTTGTTGCACCTCCAGAGAAACTGGTTGGTCTTTGTGTGAGATAGGAAGCTGGACTAGGTGGACCACTGATCTGATCCAGCAGGGCTCTTCTGATGTTCTAATGAAGGCCTCGGCCTCTATACCCTGTTGTTGGACCTCCAGAGGAACTGGTTGGTCTTTGTGTGAAATAGAAAGCTGGACTAGATGGACCACTGATCTGATCCAATAGGGCTCTTTTGATGTTCTAATGAAGGCCTCGGCCTCTGTACCCTGTTGTTGGTCCTCTAGAGGAAGTGGTTGGCCACTGTGTGAGACAGGATGCTGAACTAGGTGGACCACTAGTCTGATGCAGAAGGGCTTTTCTTATGTTCTTAACCTAGAACTAAATTTGCCCCCAAAGTAAACTGTAAACACAAATATGGAAGCTTCTGCTATGGCAAAATGTACATGGAATACATACAAAAGATTCTATCCACTTGCTGACAATGACAAATGGAACCGTTGTTCCATTCATTTTTTTCTGAGATACAGGTGTCTAACAAACATTACACATCTTGTTTGTGGGCTTCCTGGAGGCACCTCATTGGCCACTGTGTGAACAGACTGCTGGACTTGATGGATCTTGGTCTGATCCAGCATGGTCTTTCTTATGTTTTTATGGCTTTAAGAGGAGTGGACATGTTCATGGAGGAGAGGGATATCCATGGCTACTAGTAAAAACGAATACTAGTTGTGATGCATACCTATTTTCTCCAGGATCAGAGGAGCAGGCCTGTTATATTATGTGCTATGGAACACAGGCAGGATGGTGCTGCTGCAGTTGTCTTGTCTGTGGGCTTCCTAGAGGCACCTGGTTGGTCACTGTGTGAACAGACAACTGGACTCAATGGGCCTTGGTCTGACGCAGCAGGGCTTTTCTTAGATTCTTATGAATTTGCCCATCAAACTCAGAAGGCTTTAAGAGGGGAGTGGGCATGTTCATGGAGGATAAGGCTATCCATGGCTACTAGCCCAAATGGATACTAGTCATAATGTATACCTATTCTCTCCAGTATCAGAGGAGCAGGCCTGTTCTGTTAAGTGCTATGGAACACAGGCAGAATAATGCTGCTGCAGTCGTCTTTTCTTTTTTTAAAATATTTTATTTATACCCTGCCCTTTCCCAGCAAGGCCAGGGTCAGGACAGCTTCCAACAATACAACTCACAATGTATTACAATGTATTGAAACATACAATTTTAAATTAATTGTCCAGTTTAGATTAACAATTTGGCGTCCTAACTCCATAACCACTTCTTAGAGATGACAAGAATATCCTCGATGGTGAGGATGGTCTAAGGTGATACTCAGGAGACCAACATCGACCCAGAACATCCCCAGTCCTCCAAGGAATAGGGACAGGAAGCTGCTGCAGTCATCTTGTTTGTGGGCTTCCTAGAGGCACCTGGTTGGCCACTGTGTGAACAGACTGCTGGACGGGATGGGCCTTGGTCTGATCCAGCAGGGCTTGTCTTATGCTTTTATGTTCTAATCACTGCACATCTTCCCTCTTCCCTCTTCCCTTCCATCCCAGGTGTGGTTCAAAAACCGCCGGGCCAAGTGCCGCCAGCAGCAGCAGCAGCAGCAGAATGGCGGGCAGAACAAAGTGCGGCCTGCCAAGAAGAAGAGCTCCCCCGCTCGCGAGGTGAGCTCCGAGAGTGGGACCAGTGGGCAGTTCACGCCACCCTCCAGCACTTCAGTCCCCACCATCTCCAGCACCAGTGCCCCCGTCTCCATCTGGAGCCCGGCCTCCATCTCCCCGCTCTCGGACCCCCTGTCGACGTCATCGTCCTGCATGCAGAGGTCCTACCCGATGACCTACACCCAGGCCTCGGGCTACAGCCAAGGCTACGCTGGCTCCACCTCCTATTTTGGGGGGATGGACTGTGGGTCGTATCTCACCCCGATGCACCACCAGCTCCCAGGACCAGGGGCCGCCCTCAGCCCCATGGGCACCAACCCTGTCGCCAGCCATCTCAACCAGTCTCCGGCGTCCCTTTCCACCCAGGGCTACGGAGCGTCCAGTCTGGGGTTTAACTCGGCCACCGACTGTTTGGATTATAAGGACCAAACCGCCTCCTGGAAACTGAACTTCAACGCCGACTGCTTGGATTATAAAGACCAGACCTCTTCCTGGAAGTTCCAGGTGTTGTGAAGACCTGTCAGGGACCCTTTGCTCATCGCAATGACAAAGACGATGGAACGATCGCCGTGACAGTGACATTGAGGGACACGAGACCGAACCCCGTGGTGGGATGGACATTCCAGGTGCAGTCAGGTCTTCAGCTTAAATTAAAGAGGGACACGGGGCCGGACACAATAAACTGGATCATTCCCTCCACTTTCATATCTCGCTCAGAAGCTCTGGAAGGATAAGACGGAAGGGAAGCCACCTCACGTGGACAGAGAGCCGATTCTCAGAACCGCTCTGTTCTTGTCTAGTTTTAGCCAGTCTTTGGTCTTCTTCGTCTAGATGGAATGGAAGATTGTTCCAACCAAGGGCCAGGTTGTCTAGGGTGGGGGTGGGACTGGTTTCTTTCCTTTCCTTTCTTTTTTTAAAGGAGATGTCTAGATTTTCTTTTTCTCTTTTCTTTCTTTTGTGTACGTATGGAAAGAATACTCTCCTCTCTCCTCCCGTTTCCAATTCGTCACCCAACTCTTGGTTAAGAAGGTTTTTTTGTGTTTTTTTAACGGATGATGTCCAACTCTCTCTATCTCTTGAGCTCTTTCCAATGCTTCAGGGCCAAGATTTGGCAAAGCTGACCACAAGGGTAAAAGAAAAAAAAAAGACACAAACATTTAAAGAAAACTCAGTTCAGAGCTGTGTGGGTTTGTGGGACTGATTGTCTTAGATGCACTACTTTATTTAAGAGGAAAGAAACAAAACAAAAACCTGAATACTGTCCATAAGGAGTCAAAATGTAGTTTTAAAGAGACAATCAGTGTGTGTCTTATATAAATGGTACATCTGTGTTTTTTAAAATCTGTGCTAGACTTAAAAACTGTGATCTCCTGTATCGTATGCAACTATGAACCCCAAGCCAGCGGGGGGTTTCTGCTGTGATTTTAAATAGGTTATAATTAACAGTGAAATTTGAGCAACTGGGTCACACATTACCCTCTCTCTCTCTCTCTCTCTCTCTCTTTCTCTCTCTCCCCCTCTCCCCTCTCTCTCTCTCAATTGCCTTTCACCGGAGGTAAACTGCACTGAAAAAACAACAACCCGAGTTTTTACAACAATTTGTCTCTGAACGAATGAGCCGCCGAGATGGGGGGGGGGGAACAGAAATTAATTAAAACTAGTACATAAAAAATGATACAAGGACTTTGAAAACTCCTCTGTCAAACTCGGCTTACTGTTGGGAAATCTTAGCAGTAAGGTGGGGGGAAAAGAATATTTAAGACGTAGGTCAATTGCTCTGACCTTGAATTTCCGAAAGGAGAAATTCATTGTTGTTTTTAATGCTTGCGGATGTGAAATTGAAAGGAAAAAACAAACAAGAGATATATGCATAAACCTTTTCTTTTCTGGATTTGGCAGATATGTATAATTATATTAAAATGGTTCTAGCACAATTGCTGGTAACGTCTTCCCTGTTCTTTGTTTTTTGCAAACGGTTGTGTGTGTGTGTGTTTATTTGGGAAGAAGTTTCTCGAGCTGGAAAAGTGTTTCAGGATTTGGAAATGGGGTGGAGGGGCAGTGGAGAGAAAGGAGCGCTCTCTCCTCTTAGGCTGAATTATAATTATATGCATTTAAATAGTTCATGGGCCAGGTTAGCCGATCATTGTAGCTGTAGCTCACAGTTTTTGTGTTTTTCTTCATTTGGTGGCTGATGTAGGGAATAAAATCAACCTGGAAGAGTGGGGGGGGGGGACTTTGGTCGGACTAGAGCGCAGGAGAACTGTTTGCTTCTTGTCGATTAATTTTAGGGGGGTTGACAAGGATGCCGAGGAAGGGGGGGAAGGAGAAATCCTTTGGGGGCTCAGGGGGGTGTTTCAGCCAGCCCCTGTGAACTTTCGAAGGAGGGATAGGATGTACTGGGAACAGGAGAACCAGTCAGGCGGAAGTGATGGCCAGATAAAAGAGTTTAGGGAAAGTTGCTGAAAGCAATGATTTCTCCAGCTGAACACAAAAAAAGGAACCTTTAGCGCCAATCCTTCCTTCTCTCGCCCCCCCCTCCCCGAAACTGCTAGGGATGGAAATCGTTTCCTCTTGAAGGTGGGGGGGAGCCTTCCTGGATTTTCTCTTTCCCCTTCTCCTTCTGACCCAGCTAGAGAAAACAGAAGCGGCCCTTTAATCGTGAGACCAGAGCTAGGCAGATTTGGCTCAGACTCCCTTCTGAAAAAAATTCATTTTAACGAATTTCTGATTTTAAAAAATAATAATCAATAACTCTCCCCGGTGTCGCCCCGTTCAGCTGAGCCCCCTAACCATTTCTGTCTACTGAGGGTTTCTCGCCCCGTCCCCTTTCTCTTAAGGGTTCAGAGGGGAGCCGACAATGCTATCGGAGAGACCCTATGGGGCGAAAACGCACGGGAGGTTTTGCCTTGGATTTGCCCCTCTCTAAATGCACATTTTACCCCATCTGAATTCTCAAGACTCTGCATGGGGGCTTATTTTTGAGTTCTGAGAATTTGGCTGGGAAAAATGAGCATTTTCAGTTGGTGATTCCTAACCATTTATTTGTAATTCCTAACTATGCCTGAGTGGTAATGAGCCATTCTTAATAGCGCAACACTCATCCCTTCAGAGTATTTTAGATGTATTTCTATATGATAGCTATCACGATTTATTCAAGTCAAGTCAAGTTTTATTTCGATACAATATCAGTTCTAAGTAAAAATCAAAGTTAGGTTAAAATAATAACACGAGTTATTCATTATTTATCACGATTTATTCATTATTCCTAACCAGGGGCGAAGACTTTCCAATTTCCGGGGGAGGGGGCTGGGGCTGGGCAAGAGGCATTGCTATGGCATCATAGGGAGGAGCCAGTGACATCACAGGGAGGGGCCATGGAGGTTTAGGGAGGGGCTCCCCAGAAATTTAGGGGGAGGCTAAATACAACTTTAACTTTTAATTAACAATCCAAACTGTTTATTTACATTTTAAAAATACAGCCTATATGATTTGGGCCATTTATGCACGGGAGGTTTTGTCTTGGATTTGCTGCTCTTTAGATGCACATTTTCCCCATCCGAATTCTCAAAACTCAACAATAAGCCCCCGTGCAGAGTTTTGAGGATTCGGATGGGGGAAAGGTGCATCTAAAGAGCGGCAAATCCAAGACAAAACCTCCCATGCATAAACGGCCTCATATAAATACAACCAACGTGGCTTTCTCCCTTGACAGGTAAAATCAAATATTCCCCCTTGCAATATCCAAAAACATATCCCATATCTCTCTACTTTTGATTCATACTGAGCCGCTCGTATTAGCACAACGGTGTGTCTGCTGACTGGTCAGAGTATTCTATATATTGAGATATATACATATATCTACATATTCTATATATACATCCAGAGAGCAGCACAGATTTATTCGTGATTCCTAACTTTCTATTCCTAATTCGTAAGGTCCCATTCGTAATAGCCTACCATGGACCTGTCATCTCTTCAGGGTATTCTATATGATATGCATCACGATTTATTAGTGATTCGTAACTGATTCGTAATGAGCCATTTGTAATACCGCAGCAGTGTCTCTGTCACCTCTTCCGGGTATTCTGTATGAATTATATATTACATATATCACGATTTATTCGTGATTCCTGACTCCCTGTTCCTGATTCGAAAGGAACCATCGGTAATAGCCCCGCCGCATATCTGTTATCTCTTCAGGGTGTTATATATGTGTGTTTGTATGTAAGGCCATTTATGCACGGGAGGTTTTGCCTTGGATTTGCCGCTCTCTGGATGCACATTTCTCACAACTCAACAATAAGCCCCCGCCCCAGGCAGAGTTTTGAGGATTAGGATGGGGAAAATGTGCGTCCAGAGAGCAGCAAATCTAAGGCAAAACCTCCCGTGCATAAACGGCCTATGATATCAGCCATTTAGAGGAAGGCACTGGCAAACCACCTCTGTTAGTCTCTTGCCATGAAAACCCCAAAAGGGGTCTCCATAAGTCGCCTGCGACTTGAAGGCACTTTACGCACACACACATCAGCCATTTATACCGCAGTCCATCACTAGAATCGATGCCAGATCCGGATCTCCCCCCTCCCCCAAAATAACTTCCAACTTGGCGGCTCTTGGGGTCTCCCAGGAAGGTAAGTGCGCGACCCACATCTGCTCCGAAAGCTTCTCTCTGTTCCCCGTGGCGGGTGGCGCTGCTACAAACGCATCTTACCAAAGATTGAGACGACCCAAAGAGTCTATAAATGCACCATCATAAATATGCCCGACGGTAAACTTATTTCTTTCTTAAAGGGATGGCGCGCGGCTCCTAAAGGCGTTTGCACGGAGGCTTTCGGGTAGATTGATTTCCACGAAAGCGTATTCCCTAGCCAACGGGGTCAGCTTGGACCTGCGCTCCAAAAAACCCTCCCTGGAAGGACGGACGGAGCTGAGTTCCGGGCCGGTTTATTTGCAGGTAAATTGATGTCCCTTCCCCATCCCACCCCCAATTCGATCATATCCGTGGGGCCGGTTTATTTACAGGTGAATTGGTGCTTCCCCCCCCATCCCATCCCCCCCCCCAGTTCGATCACATCAGCTGTCAATCTTTTTCTCCACCCTCCGTCTCTGAGTCCTAAAAATTCTCTCTACCGATTTTGGAAGGGGGGAGGGGGAGGAAGAGCCTTAGAAATCATCCCCCCCCCCTGCAAGAAAATGGAAACTGATCGTTTGGGCTGGTGCGTGCCCTGCGAATCCGAAACCGGCTTAGCCTTTTCAAATAAACAAAGCCCCCCGAACGAGCAGATCGCAAATACTCTTCCTGGGGTGGTTTGGGGTGGGGGGACCGAGGGCGGGGAAGCGTCCTTTGGATTGATTTTGCCAAGGGAAAAGCGAAAGGCTCCTCGGTCCGCGGGCACACATCAAAGGGAAAACCATTTTCTTTCGAGTTTCCCTTTTGTAACCCTGTAGATTAGAATTAAACGAAGAGGGAGGAGGATTGTCGAGGGGGCGGCTGGGATTCCCCCCCCCCCGCTCCTCTGGGCCAATTTCAGATGGCTTGCAAATCATTGGGAGATCCTTCTGAATAATAATAATAATAATAATAATAATAATAATAATAATAATAATAATAATAATAATAATAATAATAATAATAATAATAATATGGTGTTTAAAATTGATTAAAGAAGTCGAAAACTTAACACCGACCACAGCGGTGTTTAAAGTTTACTAAATGAACCGAGAACATAACAAGGGCTAAGATAATGTTTTAAAGCGGATTAAATGAGTCGAAAATCTCACAACAGCAACCACGGTAATAACAACGTTTAAAGTTGAATGCGAAGTCGAAAAGTCGATCAAAGCCGAAAATTTAACAAGGACGACAATAATCTCAAAGTTGGTAATAGGAGCCGGAAGCATCATAATAAATAAAAAAAAATGTTTCAAAAGATTGTTAAAGAAGCGGAAAAGTTAACAAGGATAATAACGGTGAAAGTTGATTAAAGTGGTCGAAAACATGATGGTGGTGGTGGTAGTGATAGTATTATTAGTAGTACTACTACTACTAGTAGTAATAATAATAGATTAAAGATCTGGAAAACTTATCTAGTGGTTCAGGACAGGGAGTCCTTCCCCTGTCCTTTCTTTCCAGCTACATTGGTTCAGAACCGAATCCTGCCAATAATCCACCTCGTCTCGGTTGTTCAACGTTATTAATTATTATTTTTTTAAAAACGAATGGAAGGGGGACCCTGTTTTAGGAAGGTAGGAACGCGGCGCGGGCTCTCTCAGGAGTAAAACCCCACCGAATCCAGCGAGCCTCTGCCTTGAATCCGAGTAACCCTGCAGGGGATTTGGCTGCCTGGCGCCCCTTACTCGGAAGTAAAAGCCGCCGTAATAAACCTGGCAGGCAGGGAAACCAAATCCAACAGGTGACGGCGCGTTTGGTCTTCCTTTCGAAATGGATTTCGTTTCCCCTGTCTATTTCCCTCGGTGTGTTTTGTGCGTTTTCGTCCCGGAAGCCCCATCTTTTTCTATCCCCCTCGGATCTTTTAAAAAAATCCTACTCTCGTGTGGGCTGGGCGACCAAAATTATATATATTTTTTTCTGGTGCGGGGGGTGGAGGAGGAGAAGGCTCCGTAGATTTTTAAGCCTAAGTCTTTTTGTGTTCCCGTCCCCCTCCCTGCCATTTTTTCTGCCTCCCCCTCCGTTTCCAGTGAACAAAACCGCCTTTGCATTGGTAGGGGAAAGCAGGAGACAAACGAATGACATTTGGGATGGGGTGGGGGAACGGATTCTGCATACTGTAGGCTTTCTGGGGAGTCGGCCCCACTGAACAGGGGCCCTTCCGAGCAAACACATTTGCTGCTCTTTAGATGCACATTTTCCCCATCCGAATCCTGCAAACTCAAAAAATGCATTTATGAGAATTCGGGTGGGGGAAAAAATGTGCGCCTAGAAAACGGCAATTCCAAGGCAAAAACCTCCCGTGCATAAAAGGCCACAAATTCATTTGGCACGAAAATGACATTTGGGTTTTCGGGATCACCGAGTGATCTCCGGGCCATTCATGCAGGGGAGGTTTTTGCCCTGGATTTGCCGCTCCCTAGATGCACATTTTTCCCGTTTGAATATTCAAAACTCTGCACGGGGGGCTTATTTTTTGAGTTTTGAGAATCGGGATGGGGGAAATGTGCACCCAGAGAGCAGCAAATCCAAGGCAAAACCTCCCGTGCCTAAATGGCCCGAGAGAGATCTCGGGCTGTCCAGCTTCCAGAGGGCCGAAACTGCGCGACCCTTGAAGCCCAAACCACCGGGAATCGAAAGAGGTAGATCTCCCTCTGAGCCTGTGCACAAAGAGGGAAGCCTTTTTTTGGTTTTTCTTTCTTTGTTTGTTTGTTCGGGAGGTGTTCATTTAACCGACGCAGAACATGCCATTTCCATACCCCCACCCCACCCCCAAACCCGGTCATCGCAAACACAAACCCCGCCAACTTGGCCACAATGCCTTTCCCTGCATCCGCTACGGCGCACAAGTGAAATTGACCAGCGGTCTGGTCAATTGCAATTGCAATTGACCAGCGGTCTGGTCAATTGCAAACCGCGAATCTAGAGGAGGGATCTCCCCCCTCTGGGCGAAGCCGGAGAAAGGGGGGGGAGTGGAGTAAAAAAAAAAAGTGGGGAGGACACCCCCCCCTTCAGCTCTGCTACAGCTCCCGGAGGGATTTCCCCCAATCCCCCCAGCCGCCCCCCCACATTTTCTCCTCCTTTTTCTCTCTCCCCCCCTCCCCAGTTTCTTAATATCATTTGTTTTCCTTTGAAACAATAGGGGGATAAGTCCCCCCCCCTTCTCAGCCACCGAGCACGAAAGGAGTACTGTCCGTTTCCAAGGAGACGCGAAGAACAGCTATTTATTTATTTTAAATCCGGTGTTATTTACTCCCGGCTGCGGTTCGCCTTGTCGTATTTATCCTTCTGATCAGAAGCGTGAGTCCTAAGCCGCTCTGGAATTCTGAACTGGGGTGTGGATGCGAAGCACAGTAGCAAGTTTCGGGTTGTTGTTGTTGTTACTGGTATTGTTGTTATTTGTTTCTTTATTTTATCAATCTTATAACCCGCTCTGCCCTAGCGAGCTGGGCTCAGAGCGGTTTACACAGTCTGCAACCATGTAGTAAAATGATACCATCACATAGAACAGTACATTAAAACAGCCCTAACAGATTAAAATTAAAACTCCAATTCCTGATGGTGCACAGGGTTGCAATATAAAGGACACAGTATTGTTATTATTGGGAGGAGAAGAGTTGCTTTTTATATGCCGACTTTCTCTACCACTTAAGGAAGATTCAAACCGGCTTACAATCACCTTCCCTTCCCCTCCCCACAACAGACACCCTGTGAGGTAGGTGGGGCTGAGAGAGCTCTAAGAGAACAGTGACTAGCCCAAGGTCACCCAGCTGGCTTCATGTGTAAGAGAGGGGAAACAAATCCAGTTCACCAGATTGGCGTCTGCTGCTCATGTGAGGGAGTAGGGAATTGAACCCAGTTCTGCATACCAGAGTCCACTGCTCCAAACCACCACTCTTAACCACTACACCATGCTGGCTCTAATATTAATATTATTATTTTAATTTCCCCTTGCAAGAGAACGGTTCACTACATGGTTGTAATGACGATTCAGAAGATCGTTCCTTCTTGCCTAGAATATGAAAACGGAAAGAAATGGATGTGGGGGGGAGGGGTTCAGAGCCCCCAAATTTTGGAAATCCAAGCAAATTGAATATTGGGAAGGGGGGGGACACCTCTCAGCCTGAAGATAGTTTGCAGCAGCTGGGCTTGTGGGTGGAGATAGCCTAAAAGAACTGGAAGCCGGCATTCTTTGGGAATGGAAACTCCAGGCTCAGTGGAAGGGCATCTGAATGGCCTGCAGAAGGGCCCAGGTTTGATCCCCTGCATCTCCAGTTGAAAGGATCAGGAAGAAGATGAGGCAAAGGACCTCAGCTTGACATTCAGGAGAGCCACTGCCAGTCAGAATAGGCAATACTGATCTGTATGGACCAAGGGTATGATTCAGTGTAAGGCAGCTTCATGTCTTCCGTACTGTCAGGGAAGGGATCATGGCTCACCAGTGGAGAATCTGCTTGGCATCCAGAAGGTCCCAGGTTCAATTCCCAGCATCTCCAGTTGAAAGGACCAGGCAGCCGGTGATGGGAAGGATCTCTGCCTGAGACCCTGGAGAGCCGCTGCCAATCTGAGTAAATAATTCTGACCTTTGTGGACCAAAAGTTTGATTCAGTATAAGGCAGCTTCATGTATATCATCTATCTTTTCAGGGAGGGGCCATGGCTCAGTGGTCGAGCCTCTGCTTGGCATGCAGAAGGTCCCAGGTTCAATCCCCGGCATCTCCAGTTAAAGGAACCAGGCAAGTAGGTGATGTGAACGACCTCTGGCCTGAGACCCTGGAGAGCCACTGCCGGTCTGAGTAGACAATACTGACTTTGATGGACCAAGGGTCTGATTCAGTATAAGGCAGCTTCGTCTGTTCATGCATTCGACATTCAGTGGTCTGAGCATCACATCACCAAGGAGTTTCTGAAAAGGTGCTTTTTGAAAGGCCAAGTAAAAAATGAGGAGTGGGCTATCTCTCACATCATATCTAATCAATATCTACTACCTCCTCAGAAAAGGAAATGACCTGTATCTGACCACCGATGAAGACCCAAAGCGGGTTACATCCTTCTGTCCATTTTATCACCCAAAACCCCCTGTGAGGTAGGCTAGGCTGAGCGTGTGTTGCTGGCCCAAGGTCACCCAGCAAACTCCCATGGTAGAGCGGACATTTGAACCTGGATCTCCCAGATCCTAATCTGTAACTCTAACCACTACACAACACTCTCCAATAGTGATGGAAATACACAGGGAAGTCATAGAATCTTAGAATCATAGAGTTGGAAGGGACCACCAGGGGCCATCTAGTCAAATCCTGGTGTGAATCTCCCCTCTGTCCTGAATTCAAGAGGTCATGGTAGGCAAGCTGTTCTCAACCCCCCAACAGGGGTTACTGGGTGTGTGTGGAGGAGGTAGTTGTGAAATCCCTGCATTGTGCAGGGGGTTTGACTAGATGACCATGGTGGTCCCTTCCAACTCTATGATTCTACGACCTCAGCCTGGCCCCACCCTCAAAGG
This sequence comes from Euleptes europaea, assembly GCF_029931775.1. NCBI lineage: Eukaryota > Metazoa > Chordata > Lepidosauria > Squamata > Sphaerodactylidae > Euleptes > Euleptes europaea. The sequence continues at coordinate 7,837,216 of NC_079317.1, forward strand.
GGTGATAATAATGATACCATCCAACCTTACAGGGTTGTGGTAAGCATTTATTCGGAGGACGCAATGTGAAATTCTTGGAACATCAAAGGCGCTGTCTGGACTTCTTTATTCTAAATAATATACTGATCAGGATGATTTAGATAACTCCGAAGCTGGAGGTTAAAAACCGAGTCCAGAGAAAAGGTACGGGTCTGCAATATTGCCTCTTCTGTGCCAGGATTCCTTCCCAAAGGGTTAATTTCTTTCCCGAATGTGCCCCCCACCCCAAATAGTTTTGGGACTAGAATCTCAAAGGAATGGGAGGCAGGCAGGACAATGCTGCTGCTGCAGTCATCTTGTTTGGGGGCTTCCTGGAGGCACCTGGTTGGCCGCTGTGTGAACAGACTGCTGGACTTGATGGGCCTTGGTCTGATCCAGCAGGGCCTTTCTTACGTTCTTAAGGTGAGTCACCATGGTTGCAGCCAAGGTAGCCAAACCATGGCTTCACTCAAGATGCTATGGGTTTGGCTCGCCTAGTTGCTTTGCAAAGGAGACTGTGCTTGTGGAGGCCGGGAGCTGGTTTCAGGGCTGAGCTGAGCCCCTCTGAGTTCCCCGGAACGCCGCCGAAGCGATTCTGCCGGATTCTGGAGCTCTTTTCCCCTCTGCTGGTTGAGCCACAACATTTCCACCTTTTCTGCTGTGGGAAAAAGCCTTTGATCGGAGGGAAGCCAGAAGACTTAAAGCTAATTGGGAGGAGGAAGAAGAAGAAGAGGAAGAAGAAAAAGAATTAGTTTTTATACGCTGACTTTCTCTACCACTTAAGTAAGACTCAAACTGGCTTACAATCACCTTCCCTTCCCCACAAAAGACACCCTGTGAGGTAAGTGGGGCTAAGAGAACTGTGACTAGCTCAAGGTCACCCAGCTGGCTTCATGTGTAGGAGTGGGGAAACCAACCCAGTTCTCCAGATTAGAGTCCACAGCTCTTAAGAAGGAAGAGTAGGAGGAGTAGGAGTTGGTTTTTAGAGCGCTAAGAGAGCTCTAAGAGAACTGTGACTAGCCCAAGGTCACCCAGCTGACTTCATGTGTAGGAGTGGGGAAACCAACCTGGATCTCCAGATTAGAGTCTGCTGCTCTTAAAAAGAAGGAGGAGGAGGAGCAGTTGGTTTTTATATGCCGACTTTCTCTACCACTTAAGGCAGAATCAAAATGGCTTACAACCAACACTCCCCCTCCCCACAACAGACACCCTGTGAGGTAGGTGGGGCTGAGAGAGCTCTAACTGCTCTTAACCAATATACCCCGCTTGCTGGGAGGGGGGTGGTTCCATTTTATTCGCAGGGTCAACTCCTTTCTGGAGGCCTGAAAAGGGGGAGGGTTGAGAGGAATGCAAACAGTGGGGAAATCTACCCCTACTTTACCCCCAAATTTCACGGTCCATGAGTGCACCGCACAGAACTGCCTTCCACTGAACCAGACCCTTGGTCCATCACAGCATTGTCTACTCTGACTGGCAGCGGCTCTCCAACAGTCTAACCACTACACCACACTGGCTCTCCTGGTACTGAATCAGACCCTTGGTCCATCAGGGTGAGTATTGCCCACTCAGACTGGCTGAGGCTCTCCAGGGTCTCAAGCAGAGGTCTTTCACAGAATCTACTGCCTGGTTCTTTAACTGGAGGCACAAGGGATTGTGCCTGGGACCTTCTGCATGCCCAGCATCCACTGAGCAACAGCCCTTCCACTAACACATGGAGGAAGAGAGTTGGTTCTCCTTGGGAGGAAGAGCTTTGCACTAAGCTGCCTTAAACTGAACCAGACCCTTGGTCCAGCAAGGTCAGTATTGTCTACTCAGGCTGGCAGTGGCTCTACGGGCGAGGTCCTTCACACCCCCTCCTCCTCATAGAAACATAGAGTTGGAAGGGACCACCAGGGTCATCTAGTCCAACCCCTGCATAATGCAGCAAATTCACAACTACCTCCCCCCCCCAGTGACCCCCTACTCCATGCCCAGAAGGTTGCCACTATGCCCTCCCTCTCATCATCTGCCTAAGGTCATAGAATCAGCATTGCTGACAAATGGCCATCTAGCCTCTGCTTAAAAACCTCCAGGGAAGGAGCACTTACCACCTCCCGAGGAAGCCTGTTCCACTGAGGAACCGCTCTAACTGTTAGAAAATTCTTCCTAATGTCTAGACAGAAACTCTTTTGATTTAATTTTAACCCGTTGGTTCTGGTCCGACCTTCTGGGGCAACAGAAAACAACTCGGCACCATCCTTGATCCTTTTTAACTGGAGATTCTGTGACGATTGAACCTGGGATCTTCCACATGCCAAGGAGAGGCTCTGCCGCGGAGACATAAGCCATCCCCCCAAACTGGAAAGGGTCTGGCAAGGTCTGCCTTGTCTCCTCTGGTGGCCAGAGACTCTCCGGGGTCTCATGCAGAGGTCTTTCACATCACCTACTTTCTTAGTCCCTTTAACTGGAGATGCCAGGGATTGAACCTGGGACCTTCTGCATGCCAGGCAGGCGCTCTACAGCTGAGCCCCAGCCCCTCCCTTAAAAAAAGGTATTGTTCCTAGTAGCCAATTTTCCCTGATGTGTCATAAACACATTAACATATGAAGCTGCCTTAAACTGAATCAGACCCTTGGTCCATCAAAGTCAGTATTGTCTATTCAGACTGGCAGCAGCTCTTTTGGGTCTCAGGCAGGGGTCTTTCACATCACCTACTTGCCTAGTCCCTTTAACTGGAGATACCGGGGATTGAACCTGGGACCTTCTGCATGCCAAGCAGAGGCTCTACCACTGAGCCACAGCCCCTCCCCTAAAAAAAAGGTATTGTTCCTAGTGGCCAATTTTCCCTGATGTGTCATGAACACCTGAAGCTGCCTTATACTGAATCCGACCCTTGGTCTATCAAAGTCAATATTGTCTACTCAGACCGGCAGCATCTCTTCAGAGTATCAGGCAGAGGTCTCTCTCGTCACGTACTGCCTGATCCAACGGATGCTCTACCACTGAGCCGCAGCCCCAGAGCTGCAGGTTGAGAGAGACGGTGACCAGCCCATGGTCACTCATGCTTCATGGCACAGTGGGGATTTGAACTCAAGTCTCCACAGTCCTGCTGCAACCCTCTACCCGCTCTACCAAACTGGCTCTCACCACAATAATGTTCTTTCCCCCCATTCTTTCCCCACATGGACATATGAAGCTACCTTATATTGAATCAGACCCTTCGCCCATCAAGGTCAGAACTGTCTACCCAGACTAGCAGCAACTTTCCAGGGTCTCTGGTAGAGGTCTTTCCCATCACCTACTACCTGATCTTTTGAACTGGAGGTGCCCAGGATTGATGAGTGGACAGCAAGTTAAATATGAGCAGCCAGTGTGATGCAGTAACAAAAAAAGCTAATGCAATCTTGGAGTGCATCAACAGAGGCATAACATCCACATCGCAAGGTGTCATAGTCCCGCTGTACATTGCATTGGTCAGGCCGCACCTGGAGTCTTGTGTGCAGTTCTGGAGGCCCCACTTCAAAAAGGATGTGGACAGAATTGAGCAAGTGCGGAGGAGAGCGACGAGGATGATCAGGGGCCTGGAGACCAAGCCCTGCGAGGAAAGGCTGAGTGAGTTGGGAATGTTCAGTCTGGGGAAGAGGAGGTTGAGGGGGGGACAGGATTGCTCTCTTGAAGTATTTGAAGGGCTGTCACTTAGAGGAGGGCAGGGAGCTGTTCCTGTGGGCAGCAGAGGACAGAACTCGCAAGAATGGGTTTAACTTGCAGGCGGAAAGGTACCGGCTAGATATTAGTCTTTATTTTTTTTACAGTAAGAGTTGTTCCACAGTGGAATCAGCTCCCTAGGGAGGTGGTGAGCTCCCCCTCACTGGCAGTCTTCAAGCAGAGGCTGGACAAGCACTTTTTAGCAATGCTCTAAGCTGATCTTGCATTGAGCAGGGGGTTGGACTAGATGGCTTGTATGGCCTCTTCCAACTCTATGATTCTATGACTCTGGGACCTTCTGCATGCCAATCAGATGCTCTACCACTGAGTCACAGCTCCTTCCCAGTCATATAATTTCCAAGGAATGATTCCTGAAGGCCCCATTCTTGGAAGGAGAAGAGAACTGGGATGACTATGTGTGATTTGCTTAGGAAGGGTACAGATGGAACCTAGGAACATCCCAAGCATCAGCATTAGAACTTTTTCACCTCATCCTTCTAACCAAAACTTGCATTCAAATAGGGGAACAGGTGGCAGAGAAGACCTCTTCAAGATAGTCCTCACTTGGGTTCCTATCAAGTCTACATTGGGATCTGCTGAATAAATAAGTAAGGGAGCAGAAACAAAGCAAATGATCCATTATGGACATGTAATAAGTGTTGCCTTACTTGGATGGCCCAGGCTAGACGGATCATGTCAGACCTCAGAAGCTAAGCAGGGTCAGCCCTGATTAGTGCTTGGATGGGAGACAACTAAGGAAGTCAAGGATTGCTACACAGAAGCAGGTGATGGCAAAACAAATCTGAATGTCTCTTGCCTTGAAAAACCCTACAGGGTTGCCAGAAGTCTGGGGGAGGGGCATGGTCGAGGTTTCTAAAATTATGCATGGAGAGACTTGATGAAATACTAGACGTCGAGGGCGTCCAATGGAGCAGAGGGGTAGTAGATTCAGGAGAGACAAAAGGAAATCCTTCGTTACACAACAGATGATTAAAATGCGGGATTCTCTGTCACAGGATGGCCACAGGCATAGACAGCTTTAATAGGGGATTAGACTGATCCGCGGAGGACTGGTCCATCAGTGGCTACAAGCCATGGTGACTAAAGGGAACCTCCACGTCAACCTCTGAACTCCAGTTCCAGGAGGCAACATCTAGGGAAGGCCTCAGCCTCTATGCCCTGTTGCTGGACCTCCAGAGGAACTGGTTGACCATTCTGTGAGAGAGGATGCTGGACCAGATGGACCACTGGTCTGATCAAGCAGGGCTCTTCTGATGTTCTAATGAAGGCCTTGGCCTCCATGCCCTGTTGTTGGTGCTCCAGAGAAACTGGTTGGCCACCGTGAAAGAAAGGATGCTCAACTAGATGGACCACTGGTCTGATCCAGATGGGCTCTTCTGATGAAGGCCTTGGCCGTTGTGGCTTGTTGCTGGCCCTCCAAAGGAACTGTTTGGCCACTGTGAGAGAAAGGATGCTCAACTAGATGGACCACTGGTCTGATCCAGGAGGGCTCTTCTGATGTTCTTACGAAGGCCTCGGCCACTATGGCTTGTTGCTGGCCCTCCAGAGGAACTGGTTGGCTGCTGTGTGAAACAGCATGCTGGAGTAGATGGACTTCTGGTCTGACCCAGCCAGGGCTCTTCTGATGTTCTAATGAAGGCCTCGGCCTCTGGACCCTGTTGCTGGGCCTCTAGAGGAAGTGGTTGGCCACCATGTGAGACAGGATGCTGGACGGGATGGACCACTGGTCTGATCCAGCAGGGCTCTTCTGATGTTCCTATAAGTCAGCTGTGACCTGACCGCACTTTCTACCACCAATAATGGCTCTGTCGCTGTTGTTGCCTGTTGAATGGGGGCCTAGTTGGGCTAAAAAGCCTTTTCATCAGCCGAAGGGTGAGCAGGAGGGGGTCACCAGTGGGGATGATTTTGTCCCCTTGAACTCTCAAAGATTTCTCAGCAGGCAAGCTTCCTCAAGAAACAGCTTGGCCTAGAAGCAGACGGAGGGAATGGGCCACCCTCCTCAAATCCTTTCAAACAGATGTGCAAAACAACATTATATGGTGTGTGGGGGGTAATGAGAAGAGAAAATGTATCTTAATCTTAGCGGTTTACTTTGGGCAGTCGATGCTGGGAAGAGGAGGAGGACTTAAAATAGCTCCTCCATATGGCAGGGCTAAAATAAATAAAGCAATGTCCCAAACCATGGCACACATGTGTGCGCTCACACACAAACAAACGCAGAGCAATTCTCTCCACCCTGATCACCGCAAACTGGCTTTTTTTTTATCACCTGCCTCCAATTCTGAAATTGAATCAGGGCTATTTGATGGGAAATGGGGGGCATTTTCAGCCATGTTGCTACCTTCCTTTGTTGGGAAATTTCTTTTTGAAGGGGGAAAAAAGAGCTATTTTCATGTCTCTCTCTGTGATTTCCTTCACCCCCTCAGGAACACCTCTATTCACAACCTAGGAAGGCCCCCAAAGCTCAGTGCTGCTAAGCCTTGTGAGGGCCGATGGTTCAATCCTGATCTGCATGTGTGTGTAATGTGCCATCAAGTCGCTTCCGAGTTAGGGCAACCCTATGAATCAAGTCCAAAAACTTCCTAACATTATCAGCCTTGCTCAGGTCTTGCAAATGGAGGACCATGGCTTCCATGATGGAGTCCGTCATAAGAACATAAGAAAAGCCCTGCTGGGTCAGACCAAGGCCCATCAAGTCCAGCAGTCTGTTCACACAGTGGCCAACCAGGTGCGTCCAGGAAGCCTACAAGCAAGGCAACTTCAGCAGCACCATCCTGCCTGTGTTCCATAATAGGCCTGTTCCTCTGATCCTGGAGAGAATAGGCATCCATCATGACTAGTATCCCTTTTGACTAGTTGCCATGGATAGCCCTCTCCTCCATGAACATGTCCACTCCCCTCTTCAAGCCTTCCAAGTTGGCGGCCATTGCCACAAACGGGAGACAGAGGCTCTCTGGCCTGCAATCATCTTTATCTTGGAGATGGACCCCTCACAGTTTGGGGGGGGGCAGAGGAACTGTGACCAGGGGCACTGCCCAGGGAGCTGAGGAACCTCAGAGGAGCGCCCCTTCTCCCTTTCTGAGAGACCCGTGGCTTCCTTTTTCCAGTCTGTGAGCTCACCCGATCACTGCTCCAAGCACTTGGTGGGTATTAAGGGGCGATCCGCGGCGCCGCTGCCTCCGAAATAACAGCCTGCATTCAGCCATCCCAGCGCCCGGGGTAAACATGTGTTCGTTGGCTCGCAGCACCTTTGAGTGACACCTGCCATTTGCCAGGATGGAATCATTGTAGGGAATGGATAATTGCTCTGCAATTAAACAATTTGGAAGCCAGGAGGCGGGATCATTAGCGTAGAAACAAATGGAAGGCGGATTGGCCTTTAGGAAAACAGCAGCCGCCCTAAGAGAGCGCCCAACGGAGCGGCTCTGAGGGGGGAATAAAGGCCAACTTCTTAAAATATGTCTAGGTTTGTTTCCAGAGACAGGAAGATTGTTGCCCACTGCCTTCCTAACTCCAGGGTTCAATTCCCGGCATCTCCAGTAAAGTTCAGATAGTAGGTAGGGTTGCCAAACTCCAGGTACTAGCTGGAGATCTCCTGCTATTACAACTGGTCTCCAGCAGATAGAAATCAGTTCACCTGGAGAAAATGGCCGGTTTGCCAATTGGACTCTATGGCATTGAAGTCCCTCCCCTCCCCAAACCTTGCCCTCTTCAGACTCCGCCCCAAAAACCTCCCGCTGGAGGTGAAGAGGGACCTGGCAACCCTAGTAGTAAGTGATGTGGAAGCCCTGGGTCTGAGACTCGGGAGAGCTGCTGCAAGTCAGAGTAGACAAGACTCACCTTGAGGGAAACTACCATGCATTTGGGTTTCCGGCCCAGTTTCGCCACCTGCTGCCTCTCAGTCCGATTCAGACTCACCGGACACCGTGAAGGAGCCTGAAATGCAGCTGAAAGTTAAGAAAGTAAGCGACAAATTTGCAGAGAGTGTGCATGTCTTGGCCAATGGGCCCTCTGAGAGCCAGCGGGGTGCAGTGGTTAAGAGCAGTGGTTTGGAGCAGTGGACTCTAATCTGGAGGACCGGGTTTGATTCCCCCACCCCTCCACGTGAGAGGCGGAGGCTAAGCTGGTGAACTGAATTTGTTTTCCCACTCCTACAAGAAAAGGTAGCTGGGTGACCTTGCACTAGTCACAGCTCTCTCAGAGCTCTCTCAGCCCCACCTACCTCACAGGGTGTCTGTTGTGGGGCGGGGAAGGGAAGGTGATTGTAAGCCAGTTTGATTCTCCCTTAAGTGGTAGAGAAAGACAGCATATAGAAACCAACTCTTCTTCTTCTTCGTTCTTCTTCTTCTTTCTTTCTTTCTTTCTTTCTTTCTTTCTTTCTTTCTTTCTTTCTTTCTTTCTTTCTTTCTTTCTTTCTTTCTTTCTTTCTTTCTTCTTCTTCTTCTTCTTCTTCTTCTTCTTCTTCTTCTTCTTCTTCTTCTTCTTCTTTGTTGTATCGGCTTCAAGAGCATGCTAGACTGTCCTTCCCAGAACTGACCCAGCATAACGCTGACATGCAGAGCTGGGAAGAGCCAGGGAGCCATCCATACTGTGGAGTTGGTCTCTGATGGGCTACTGGACTCAAATCTAGCTGCTCTTGTGCAGACCAACACGGCTACCCTCTGATTCAAACGGGCGCTCACCAGTTTGTCAGCCGTAACTTTGGTTGATTAAGCCAGTTAGTGTTTTCAGCCCTGGACAATATCACTGTGAAGCTGTGAGCTGACAGCAGGGGCAACCGGGAGAACGAAAAATGGTGACAAGAGAGAAGAAAATGCACCTTGTGATCTTTTGTTTTTGTTCTTGGTTTGGGAGGTGGGGGGACCCTGACCTTACCTGCCATGTTCTCTCCACGCCCTGCCAAAGATGTGTCAAAGGAAAGAGAGGAAGTTTGCACACCTGGCAGCGGGGACTTCTCAATGTCACGGCGAAGGGGTGGGAAAGGGGGAGAGGGAGGGCTCCGGGAGATAAAGGAAACACCGGGGAGGAAGGGCCGAGGCGGGGCTGGAAGAGGGAGATGAAACAATTCCAAAGCATTCTTTTGACATTGTTCAAGGATCGGGTTTCGCTGCAGGACAATCGCAGGCCCTTCAAGGATGTGGGAGTGAGAGGGTCACGTAGACCTCCTTGTCAGGTTCTGAAATACTGGTGTTGGGGAGGGAGGGGGGAGACACACTCCGAGATGGTCCGGCCAAGTCACATCTGGCTGTGCTTCCATTTCGCAGTGTAGTTGGCGAGAAGAACGAGGCAGGTGTCGCTTCCAGGTCATTGAGCCCAGAACTCTCTCCCACTAGTTTTGATTGGTGGGAGAGAAGGAGGAGGGGTAGGGTTGCCAGGTCCCTCTTCACCACCTGCGGGAGGTTCTCAGGGCAGAGCCTGAGGAGGGCGGGGTTTGGGGAAGGGAGGGACTTCAATGCCATGGAGTCCAATGGTCAACGCGGCCATTTTCTCCAGGGAAACTGATCTCTATATGCTGGAGATCGGTTGTAATAGCAGGAGATCTCCAGCTAGTGCCTGGAGGTTAGCACAGGAGCGACACAACAATATAATTACAAAGTGCAAAAAAGTTCTATTTGGAAAAGCTACAAGTAATAAGCAACAACATAACAAAAATAAATCACATTGTGTCTACTGCGACACTGGCTGTATCCTACGTGGAACGTGTTGACTACTTTGTATTACTAACTGCTATACTGGCTGTATCCTAAGTGGAACATGGTGACTATCCTGTATTAGTAACTGCAGTCAAAAATTATTTGTATCAAGTCTTCTTGACGTTGTTGTTCTTTATGTGTTTGTAGTGGGGACTGATGAAGATTTGAATTGAAGAAATTTAAAACGGCCGTATCCCTGAGTCATCTCTTAAAGCATCATCACCTGTGCTTTATTATCTTCAATACTAATACATCAGTTACTATTGGACTTTGTAGACACAATGTGATTTATTTTTGTTATGTTGTTGCTTATGACTTGTAGCTTTTCCAAATAGAACTTTTTTGCACTTTGTAATTATATTGTTGTGTCACTCCTGTGCTAATTTCCTAACTGTTTAGTATCAGTACAGTGGTGTCTTCTTTTTTAGTACCTGGAGGTTGGCAACCCTATTTGGAACACAGGCAGGATAACGCTTAGGGTTGCCAGGTCCAGGTTGGGAAATACCTGGAGATTTTGGGGGTGGAGCCTGAGGAGGGTGGGGTTTGGGGAGGAGAGGGACTTCAATGCCATAGAGTCTAATTGCCCAGTTCTCCAGGGGAACTGATCTCTATCAGCTGGAGATCAGTTGTAATAGCATGAGATCTCCAGCTAGTACCTGGATGTTGGCAACCCTATATAAGGCCCTAGAGTCCACCTTCCAAAGCAGCCATTTTTTCCAGCTGAAGTGATCTCTGTTGCCTGGAGATCAGCTGAAATAGCGGGAGATCTCCAGCCACCACCTGGAGGGTGGCAACCTTATTATTTTTATATCCAGGATTCTGTGATGGCAGAATGCAACAGACTGATGCCCACCTGTTGTGAGACCTGAGGCCAGACACCAAAACAAATCAGAGTCCAATTAGTAGCTCTAAAAGCATCAGATACCTTTTCTCCGGTGCCTCCACTCGCCAAAAATGATCCCCATGTAGTCCTGCTAAATATATACCTGGCTGCGGAGACACAAGGATATTGTCAAGAGCTCAACAATAAAGAATTTAAGAACTTTGGAAAATAGGTACCCGCATACACACACCTTTGCAGGATAAATTAATAGGTGAGGGTTTCGATGTGGCGTTAAGACCTTCATTCAAATTCCCTCTGAAAAGAGGGGGAAAAATACAGCGGACTCAGCTTTCACAACACCTGATCAACCTTCTGCCAGGGCAATCATTCCCACGTTCCCGAGACGAGAAGATCTTGGGAGGGATTGAATTGCTCACCTGTTTCTTGCATGCTCTTTTCATACACAGCCAAAGCCGGAGTCCAGAGATACGACAATCAGTTCCCGATTATGTTACGGGGGTGGGGGGGACACCAAAGTTGAACAAGGAAGGGAGAATGCTGATGGCTTCGGTTCGTTTATGGCTTGGGAAAGGGGAAACAAATAGGACGAACCGCATTCCTTTGGCGTGAACGGAACAGGGAAGGCAGTTTAGATACAAGGGAAAGTTCAGAGCAGAGGGAAGCTTTTTATTCGCCACCGCAATGGTTGTTTAGAAAAATTGTAAAAATGTAGTCCTGCTACAGGGAAAGTATCTTCCGGACCCCACATATGATAACTGCCCTCTGAGACTAGCAAAACCCGTCCATTGACTCCTTCCCAGGTAGGGTTGCCAGGTCCCTCTTTGCCACCGGTGGGAGGTTTTGGGGGCGGACCCTGAGGAGGGGGGTTTGGGGAGGGGAGGGACTTCAATGCCGTAGAGCCCAATTGCCAAAGTGGCCGTTTTCTCCAGGGGAACTGATCTCTCTCGGCTGGAGATCAGTTGTAATAGCGGGAGGTCTCCAGCTACTACCTGGATGTTGGCAACCCTATTCATTAGGAATGTCCGCCTCCATGGGAGACTTGGGGATCCCTCAGAATTACAGTTCATCTCCAGAGATCAATTCCCCTAGAACAGATGCAGCGGTTTGCAAGCTGTGCTCCACGGAGCACCTGGTTCTCCACAAAACATCTCCTAGTGCTCCGGGAAGTGATTGGAAAGACAAATACTACTGTCATTCAGTTTAGTATAGAGGTGCTAGGTGAAAATGAGTGCTCCGTGACGAATTTCTCTCCTGAAAAGTGCTCCATGACTCAAAAAGTTTGGGAACCACTGCCCTAATGAAACCACCTCTTCCATTAGAGGAAGACTCCTTTGTTTGGTAGCAGGTTTCCCACTTGGTTGACCAGAGCGGTAGGTAGGGTCGTCTCCAGCGGGAGGTTTTGGGGGTGGAGCTGAGGCAGGGATTGCATGCCCGCGGTCGTGCTGACGCGATCGCGTCACTTCCGGTTTACACCCAGAAGTGCCGCGTTGCAACAGGCCTTTTACCACTCAAATTCGCACATGGGCCTTTTACCGCCCAAACTCACAATCGCGTTGGCGCATGTGATCCCTGCTTCCAAGCCAGGCACTGTATTGGCAAGCAATTGCCCGCCAATCTAAGCAACCTGGCAACCCTAGCAGTAGGCCATAAGCTTGCCTATCCCCCCCTCCCCCGGAGAAATCTACACAACCCCAAGAGTGGCAGAACTTGAAAAAGTGAGCACATCATCAGGGAAACTCTGCTTCCCGATCAGCCCTTCCCAAAGTCTATGGGGAGCCGGGGAGAGCTTTGCTTTCAGTGAGGCCCGCAGAGATGCTTCATTAACCCAATTAAGCAGGTGGAGAGAGAGGGGGGCCCCCTCCGATCATTTACACCTTGCTAATGAAGTATGTGACGGCTCATCTCTTCCAAACAAGAAGCACTCGAGAAATGCCCCAGCGTAGGGAAAGGGGAAATTAATTAAGGGGGAGAGGAGAGGAGGCGGAGATGAGATTATCACGGGGGGATTGGACACCGGGCAACTGTAACCTGGCTGATTAGTCATTTATCTCTCTTGTCGAGGAACCGACGGGTGAGAGGCGGCGAGGGCAAGGGGGGCACGCAGGTTGCAAAACAAATGGCCTTTGGGTAACACAAATGTGTGACATGTAACCAGGATCTTAGCAGATATTTTAATTGATGGGCAGATATTCCTATCCCAGTTTAGGATCTGTAATACTAAGCAATATTTTTGCATTTAAAGTGTATATATATATATACACAAATATATATTTATATGTATCTATATCAGCCTATCAACTGTGTGTGTGTGTGTGTGTGTGTGTGTGTGTGTGTGTGTATGTATTTAAAGTTGATAGGCTGATAGGCTGATAGGCAGATAGATAGATAGATAGATAGATAGATAGATAGATAGATAGATAGATAGATAGATCTCCTGCTATTACAACTGATCTCCAGTCGATAGAGATCAGTTCACCTGGAGAAAATGGCCGCTTTGGTGATTGGACTCTATGGCATTGCAGTCCCTCCCCAAACCTCACCCTCCTCAGGCTCCACCCCTAAAACCTCCCAACGGTGCAAAGTGGGATCTGGCAATCCTATGTGTGAGTAAGGATTTGAACCTCACTAGTCTTAGCTCAGCATCCAAACCACCATACCACACTGGGGTTGCGTACTGGGAGAATACGAGTTCTCCCAGCACAGAAAGCCAGTGCAGTGGCTAGAGCATTGGACTTGGGTTCAAATCCCCACTCAGTCATATATCTCACTGGGTCAGCCTCATTCAGACTAACCTACTTTGCAGGGCTGTTATGGCAATGGAACGGAGGTGAGGAGAAACATGCCCACCACTCTGAGCTCCTCGGAAGACGGGCAGGATAAAAATGTAATCGAAATAGGAAATGCGGGGAGTTTGACACATGTTCTTGCTCTTGAAACGATAAGCCTCTCCTGCCTTTTTTGACAGCTGTCCCTTGTCCAGTTCTGCTCAGCAGCATCCTGACAGTTGTTAGCAATATTAGGACAGGTATCATCTGTCTACCTTTCGGGAGCTTACGCTTATGGCAAAAAGACTCCCACCAACTTTCTGACAACCAAAAGAACAAACCACAGCCAACTGTCGTCAAACTCGTTCCTCTAATCCCACAGCAAAGTTGAGCTCTGCTCTCGTCTTCTTGCCAGGGGTAATTTGTGGTTTCACACAGTGTGCTGGACTTTCAGGGCCATCACTCACGAGGGCTGACGAGGAAACCTGGACATACAGAGGGCATTTTCTTCTCACTGTGAAAATCTCTGCAGTATAGGGTTGCCAACCTCCAGGTACTAGCTGGAGATCTCCTGCTATTACCACTGATCTCCAGCCGATAGAGATCCGTTCACCTGGAGAAAATGGCCGCTTTGGCAATTGGACTCTGTGGCATTGAAGTCCCTCCCCTCCCCAAACCCCACCCTCCTCAGTCTCCACCCCAAAAACCTCCCACCGGTAGAGAAGAGGGACCTGGCAACCGTACTGCAGTAGTTCTACAACCCTGGAAAAGACCATTTTTCTTCTGAAAGTCCCGGGAAGGGAGGATTGTGCTACTGAAGAAGTAGATTTTTCTTGATGAGATTGTCTGTGGATTTCCTATCCAACATTTCCTTGCTAAAACTGCCAAATCAGACACGTTTCTTTAAATCTAGACATGACACCCATAGATTTTTTGGGTCATTGAGATAAGTTTTCATTCGTATTTTTGATATTTTAAGCTGTTTTTTTAAAAAATTGTTTACTGCTGGAACTAAGGGGCTAGATACTCAGCGCCATATTCAAGCTTTCAAAGATTACCGGTTCATTGAAAAAAATTATCCTGCCTTTCCACAGTTGCTCAAGGCAAATGTAACACAGATAGGGCTGCCAACCTCCAGGTACTAGCTGGAGATCTCCTGCTATTACAACTGATCTCCAGCTGATAGAGGTCAGTTCACCTGGAGAAATGGCTGCTTTGGCAATTGGACTCTATGGCATTGAAGTCCCTCCCCTCCCCAAAAACCTCCCGCTGGTTGCGAAGAGGGACGTGGCAACCCTAATTGTGAATGATGAGTGTCACTAATTGCGCAGTGTGTTTTACACAGCATCATAAGTGGGGTTGCCAGCTCCAGGTTGGGAAATACCTGGATATTTTAGGCGTGGAGCCTGAGGAGGGTGGGGTTTGGGGAGGAGCGGTACTTCAATCGGGTGTAATGCTATAGAATCCACCTTCCAGAGTGGCCATTTTCTCCAGTTGAATTGATTTCTGTTGCCTAGAGATCAGCTGCAATCCCGGGAGATCTCCAGCCACCACCTGGAGGATGCTAAGAAAAAATGCAACGTGTGCTGAATAACAAAGTTAAAGGTATAGGCAGCACCAGCTCAAAATAATATACAACAAGGAAAAATTCCCTAGCATCCACACTGAGACTAAGAAGACAGTAAGGGCATAGCAATGCAATTTAATAAACTCAAAATAAATTTGTGCAGTTACTTCACTGATATGTTTCTGAAATGAATACAACAATTCCAATGTAATACAAGTAAATTACTTCACCAGGATATACACAGGTTACTTCACCAGAATGCAATTCCAAAAAATGTTAATCCAAGTCCAGTGTCCAATAAATAGTACCAATCCAGGTACAAAGTCCACGTTTCATTCAATAGAAATATGTTCATCCACCTGGAGGATGGCAACCCTAATATGAGGACATATGACTCCACTCTACCTCGCTTGAAATCTTTTTCCAGGGCTCTGTAAACGATGGGAAGGTAAACTGAGGCCCAAGTAGGGTTGCCAGCTCCGGGTTGGGAAACAACTGGAGATTTGGAGGGCAGAGCCCGAGGAGGGCAGGGTTTGGGGAGGGACTCCAGTGCCATAGAGTCCAATTGTCAACACAGCCATTTTCTCCAGGGGAACTGAACTCTATGATCTGGAGATCAGTGTTAATAGCAGGAAATCTCCAGCTAGTACCTGGAGGTTAAACCAGAAGATAATAGGCTCTGTGCTGAGTTACTGGGAGAATATGAGTTCTCCCAGCACAGAAAGCCAGTGCAGTGGCTAGAGCGTTGGACTTGGGTTCAAATCCCCACTCAGTCATATATCTCACTGGGTCAGCCTCATTCAGACTGGCTGTGCGTGCTGTGGATTCCATTCCCAGCCATCTATTATCTGGACTGTGCATTTCTCCTTGTCCTGAAAAAAGAAATTTAATATTATTGGATTGTTGTAAACTCCCTCATTGTGACTTACCGGTACCTTGGATAATGGCATTCTTGTCCTTTCATGTGTTTTTGTATGTTGTTTATGATATGTTGTTTGTGTATTAATTGTTATCACCTTTTCACTTTACACTTTTCATTATATTTATATTGCATTTATATTGTGTGTGCTGGTTTTTGATCTCCATCAGTACCTGGAGGTTGGCAACCCTACCCAGAAGCGCAATCTCAGTTTATGGCAGGGAGTGGGGCAGAATGTGGTTCCCTGGACTGATATGAGTCTTTGGATTACAAAAATAAAATTTTGCCGTGTGGTTTCAACCTCCCCTCTATTCCCCCTCTTTTGTCCCCTCCCTTCCCTTCCTGACCTATTTGGCCAGGCTCCAACTCCATCTACTGAGAGGAAATCGCACAGCTTCCGGAGAGTCATTGTTTAGTTGTGGAACAAATGCAGATTTCAAACCCCAACTGTTTTCATTTATGGGTGCTGGTAGGGTTGCCAGCCTCCAGGTGGGGCCAGGAGATCACCTGGAATCTCCAGACTACAGAGGTCAGTTCCCCTGGAGAAAATGGCTGCTTTGGAGGGTGGACTCTACGGTTTCATACTCCTCTTAGGTTCCTCCCTAGGGTTGACAGGTCCCTCTTCGCCACTGGCAGGAGGTTTTTGGAGCGGAGCCTGAGGAGGGTGGGGATTGGGGAGGGGAGGGACTTCAATGCCACAGAGTCCAATTGCCAAAGCCTCCCGCCAGTGGCAAAGAGGGACCTGGCAACCCTACGCCCAAAGATCCCAAAGATGGTTTATGGATTAGTGCAGGAGAGGAAGGGAGCTGTGTCATAACAGCAGAGCACATGTGTTGTATGTAAAAGCATCTGGATTTAGTTCAGATGCTGGACTAGATGGACTTATGGGCCATTTATGCATGGCGGTTTCCTTGCAGTAACCTCGCCGGCTACTTTGGGGCTTTGCCTAGATTATGCATGCATTTTCCGACCGTCAGAGGTCGCCT